>NC_064643.1:365803464-366135964 GCF_023864345.2 Schistocerca serialis cubense
ACGAGGTTGATGCAGAAGACGAAACCGTGTTTGGCCACTTCAAACTAGTAAGAAGACTGACAATCCAAGAACAATAGTTTATTTGGTGATATATTTGTGTAAAATTATTTTCGTTATACGTTCCATATGTATGAGGTAAAGCTGGGGGTCAGGGTGACTGCTCTTTCCAAGAAGTCCTGGCTTCGCTGTTCCAGGGCACCAGGAAGCCCTGTTTAGGCCACAAACGTGGAACAGCCACATACACTGCACCTGGACACCGGTCGCCGACGTTAGGACCGCACCGCGTACGAAATGCCTCGAGCGTGCGGGGAGTGCTCTGGCGTGGATGGCATACAGAATACTGAAGCCGTGGCAGCGGAAACGTGAAAGGAGGGGTAAGAGACATGCACGAAAGGAAACAGTAATCCCCCTTTGTCGCTTCAGTATATTACGGAGCACCTGATGTTGACAACGTGCTACGTTGTCAAAACAGCGTGTTTCTAAAATCTTTTTTACAACTTTAAAAATTAATACAAATTTATTCCTACAACTTGCTGATCTAGCCTTTGTGTAATTTTGCAGGAAATGAATCAGATTTTAGCTCATATAGTATGACAGTACAAATCAAAAATCGAAAATGCTAGCCACAACTGTAGCGAAGATGGCTGCCTTCACGGGTTTCGAACGTAGTCGCTGCTTGTCTTGGTTTAAAGAACGAAAGTATGTGACAACAATGCTACATAATTCTGGTACCAAATACGATAAATATCCAACCAGGAGGCCTACCATTTATGAGTGGCCCAAGACTTTTATAGAAAACGAGTGCTCGGTAAGCTATACAAAATCTTCATGTCGACGGTGTATGTCTGAAGACGTTGTAAAGCAAAAGAGCAAATGCTTTGTTAACAGCGCTACGAAATAGCTCAGCGTACTTCTCTTGAGTCCGCCTCGATAGTTGAGTGATCAGCGCGGCGGTCTGTCACGCCATGGGGCCCGGGTTCGATTCCCGGCTGGATCGGAGATTTTCTCAGAGACTGGGAGTTGTTATTATCATTTCATCATCATCAGTGGAAGGCAACGGAAAACCACCACTGGAATCACTTCCCTAGAAGTTCATGCGGTGGACCTTTCTGACGAGGCTTCCCCCATGGCCGTAAAGGGAAAAAAACTTCTCTTGACCTGGTCGTTTCACAGGGGACTGTTTGGTGAGTGTTATGAAGACATTTGCATCTCAGACAGTATAAATTAACAATGGGCAAGAACTAAAAGACAACGACAGAATTGCTCGCAATGACTTTTGAGGGGAAATGTTACACCGATTGAGTGAAGACCAAAATTTTTTGAGAAAATTATCTTTAATGACTAAACGACTTTTCACTTAGCTAGTAAAGTTATTAAAAGCAACAGTAGAATCTGTGGCAGTGAAAATCCACGACAAACCTAGGAAGAAGTTTGCCATCTTCCGTAAGTTTCGGGCTAGGAGCCAAATGACGTCGAAATCTTGGCACGACATTTCGACTGACAACCTCTCAACCATCTTCAGAAGAGTTTTACAGTGGAGATTGTTGCTGCGCGTTGCTGAATTTACACCGAAAATCGCGCGATAGTGCATATTTATAGTTTTTGCTGCATGACTGTGGTATGTCGTGTTTAGTATCCTCTGACGAACAATGCTCCATCTTAGGCTCATAGGAGGGTGTGCAACGTTAATACTGCATTAACACACTCTCACAAACTGCAGACCTTAGGAGCTAAAACTCGGTGGTCAAAATGATAAAATTAAATGAGGCGAGATGTGTCATTAGGCGTAATATTGGCTCTGAGCACTATGGGACTTAACTTCTGTGGTCATCAGTCCCCTAGAACTTAGAACTACTTAAACCTAACTAACCTAAGGACATCACACACATCCATGCCCGAGGCAGGATTCGAACCTGCGACCGTAGCAGTCCCGCGGTTCCGGACTGCGCGCCTAGAACCACTAGACCACCGCGGCCGGCTAGGCGTAATATTCTATCTTCCTGAAGATAGGGGAGCCACCAGGGTCCAAGCCTTATCGGATTGAAAGACGCGATCGCGATTAATAAGATATTCCAACATTTCATTTTCTGTACGTGTCGAAAAGTCGCCTTTACAAATGACCTGCAGGATAAAGTGTGTAGTCTCAAGAAAGTATTCGAAGACGGTACTGTTGTACACGGGAGGTGACAGAAAGTAGTAACGAAATTGCGAAGAGCCTTGCAGGTAATCAGCACCTGATACGAAAGACCGACAGCCATAAATAAATGTAGTGTCACTCACATAAGTAGGTGGACGTATCAGATATAGTTTCACTACTAGATCGTCTATTAATCTCTGGAATCAGCCAAAATATTCAGATATCTAGAAGCTTTAACCAGCGTGATTTAATTTGGAACAAATACAGAAGTCCAGTCGAAGAAAGATACCAGATCCAGACTTCTTGAAGCCTAATCCGTCTCTAATGACCTCGATGTCGACAGGACCTCTAACCTTAATCTTCCTTCTTTTTTTGAAATCTAAGGAATTATCGTCTGGCCAGTTTCTTACGTGGTGAAGGTAAAATATTATGTCCTGCAGACTTACATACGTACCTAAGTATTGCTCGTCGATCTGTGTTCCTTCATAGGTTTCTTCAGTCAGCGTGAGTGTATTGCAGAAATTCTTAGCGGCTGCAATGGGAGATATAACAGAGAAAATATCGTGCATCATAGATAGATCAATTCACGAAGTTTTAGGAACCATTTTCCACAACAAGTCAAGAAACCTATTTGTTCCTACAACATGTATTTCGTGTAATGACCACGACGATATAACGCTGAAACTCATGCACTTGAACCTGTGATCAGTGGTTGGTGTGGAGGGAGGTACTTGGAAGCAGATGATACGCCAAGAAAGCGCGCTAATATATTCGAAGTAGACAAGATTCAAAGAAGAACGCTCGTACGTCACGAGTTCGTTTAGTAATCACGAAAATCTCACGAAGTGCTCACCTATCTCCACGGACAGTTCCCTCCACGCCTCCACGCACTGCTTTATCGGTGTTTCGATTCGCTCTACACATTACATCATTTTAAAAGAGGCAAAACCGCGACTCGTCGGTAAACACTACACCCCTCCAGTCAATTACTGTCACATTTCTATGTGATTTGGCCTAATGAAGAAATGCAACTTCATATTTTTCTGTTAGCAATTGACTTTTTCGAGGTACCTAGCTCCAAATGTCCGTTGCAGGCATTCATTTTAGCACTTGCCGAAAGCGGTTGTCACTCACAAAGAGTGACATTCGCCTCCTGCCCCTTTCGGTCACAATCTTAACGACCACTGTTATTACACTGTATTTCACGTTTTCGACTGGTACGCCATTCCTTGTAGGATTGGATTGTTTGGCGAAAGAGACCAAACAGCGAGGTCATCGGTCTCATCGGGTTAGGGAAGGACGGGGAAGGAAGTCGGCCGCGCCCTTTCAAAGGAACCATCCCGGCATTTGCCTGGAGCGATTTCGGGAAATCACGGAAAACCTAAATCAGGATGGCCGGACGCGTGATTGAACCTTCGTCCTCCCGAATGCGAGTCCAGTGTGCTAACCACTGCGCCACCTCTCTCGGTCACTCCTTGTAGATAAGTTGAACAGTGAGTACCGATACACCAACAACTCTGGCAGCTCCATTCATGGCCTGGTCATCGGCACCACCTAAATCAGGATGGCCGGACGCGTGATTGAACCTTCGTCCTCCCGAATGCGAGTCCAGTGTGCTAACCACTGCGCCACCTCTCTCGGTCACTCCTTGTTGATAAGTTGAACAGTGAGCACCGATACACCAACAACTCTGGCAGCTCCATTCATGGCCTGGTCATCGGCACGTCCATACACCATAGCTCCTCTCTTATCGTTGTTTCACGTCATCACATCGATCCGTCTTACTGCGCAAATTCCATACAGAATATTGAGACAAACTCACCCCTTCACTGCCATCGTACGTCAGTTGTGGAGGGTCACATGGCCACCTGGTACCAGTCCTGTACCATTTACAGCGCCCCAAGGCAACCTGTGTGTTCTTTTAAGGGGGTGGTTAATACCATGGTTGTAGAGCTAGTAACAAGTAGGACATAACACACCTTCCCGCTATTACCTCTGTAAATGCTGAATATTGCTTTGTGGTTCTTACTCCAGACAACTTTGTGTTTTTGTATCTGAAGATCTTTCCGGAAGCACAGTGTAACAAATTTGAAATTCGTGTCTCGCCGCAAGATGAAAGTAGGCGTTCTTTACGAGATCTCATACGCCGATTGCGTAAGTATGATCAGAAATGTTCTATGACATAAAAAATTTTTCTGGAAAAGATACACCACATATACCACTTTCAAGAAACTTGAAAAGGACTTAGTACCAATACAGGAGCAATGTGTAGTTGATTAATATGCAGATCATGTAACAAAAGTAGTTGTTTGTATTACAAAACACAAAATAAAATGAAAATAATATGACAAAACTTATAAAGCGTGAAATGTACTTATAAGTTAGAAATTTCTCCTGGGAACTTTCCGTTTGTAGGTGAAAGGTAAAGCTTCTAGTAGGAATGTCCAGCAGTAAGCCACCAAAAGAATCCGTGAACACGTTCCCATATATCGTCTTTCCGTGGCAGCGATATCTTAGTGAAATCGCTCACCATGTTCGTCACTCACAAGATTAGGTGCGATGGAATCCAAATGGGACTGAAGGAAATTTAATTTCAGGGACACGTTGCACCAAATAGCCAGTTGGTAGAGCACCTGCCCGCGAAAGGCAAAGGTCCCGAGTTCGAGTCTCGGTCCGGCACACAGTTTTGATCTGCCAGGAAGTTTCATATCAGCGCACACTCCGGTGCAGAGTGAAAATCTCATTCTGTCAACCTTGTAACAGTTCAGCATGTGTTCCGTCAGTTCCGTGTAATTGGCTCTGAGCACTATGGGACTTAACATCTGAGGTCATCAGTCCCCTAGAACTTAGAACTACTTAAACCTAACTAACCTAAGGACATCACACACATCCATGCCCGAGGCAGGATTCGAACCTGCGACCGTAGCGGTCCCACGGTTCCAGACTGAAGCGCCTAGAACTGCTCGACCACACCGGCCGGCTCCGTGTAATTCTCCCATTACATGTCCCAAGAAATTATAGCATACATCTTTAAAAACGAGCCAAGCTGACTTCTCGGTATCTGTCAACAGCTGTTCGAAAGTAATGTCCTTCATCAAGTCACGGATCTGATTCCCAATGAAAATACCTTAATCAGTTTTTGTAGCACTAATCGCAGGGACTTCAGATAGTAAAAACTGAAAACCCTGGCTATCTTGGTTGCTGCTTTAACAAAATTCTTCATAAAGCCCAATTTCAAATGGAGTGTTGGTTAGAGCACCCTGTCTTTGGCAGCCATCAAGGAGTTCACAAAAGCCATTCTTTGACTACATAATGGTCTTTCCTTCCCATACTATCCCAGTGACACAAGAAACAGCAATATTTTCTGTAACCAGTCTGCGTTCGCAGAAGAAGTTCCAGAACTTTAAGGTCACTACAGATTTTTCATATGTGATTGGAATAACCTGCATACTTCAGAAGTAGGCTCATGTTCTCGCAGATTCCTTAAGTGAACAGAGTGGGATATTGGTATCGAAGGTTTCTCGTTTCCCTTATGTAAGAGAACAGCTTTGAAACTACTCTTTGAGGAATCTGTAAATAGGTGCCACTCTCCCAGATTGTGAATCATCTCAAATTTTGTATACAGGCCATTAATGTCATTAGAATATATCAACATTAGAATATATCAACGCTCTGAAATGGAAAAAAAGTAGAAAGATCAAGTTGTCGTCTACGGAATGTAATACTAGTGTTTGGTTGTACCAGGTTCTTTTCTTGAAGACGAGACCCAAGTAATTCTGGTTGCTTCTTTGAAAGACTTAGATCTCTTACAAGGTCGTTCAGTTCTGCCTGCGACAATGGCTGTGGTTGTAGCAATGCTGTAAATGGTGTATACTCAAGATCTTCATGATCCGTTGACAATTGAAAGACATGCTGGGGAACAAATAGATTTATTGACTTGTTTTGGAAAAAAGCTCCTAAAACTCCGCGAATACATCTATCTATGACGCACGATGTTTTCTCTGTTATATCTTGCATTGCAGTCGGTCAGAATTTCTGCAATACACTCACACTGACTGAAGAAATCAATGATATCCTTGTAGCTTTTCGTTTGTCTCTCTCTCTCCTTTTTTATAGTTCAACGTGGTAAAGAACACAGACCGACGAACAATACAGTGTCAATTCCGTTGGTGATTTTGGAACTGGGAGAGAATGATAGTGTGTAACTGGCCGAATTGTAGATTCCCAATTTGGACAATGAACTGTGTGTTCTGATTAACTTGAGGTTCAAAAAATGGCTCTGTGAACTATGGGACTTAACTTCTGAGGTCATCAGTCCCCTACAACTTAGAACTACTTAACCATAACTAACCTAAGGACATCACACACATTCATGCCCGAGGCAGAATTGTAACCTGCGACCGTAGCGGTCGCACGGTTCGAGACTGTAGCGCCTAGAACCTCTCGGCCACCCCAGCCGGCTTACTTGAGATTCCTTTTACTTTCGTTGAACAAGAGTAGCAATCTGTAAGGTGTTTTCTAGGTTCCCTCCATAACTGTGGTACGGCAAATGGCATCGATTAGTGGTTTACATGCAGCCAAGAGAGAGCAACATGAGTAACAATTCTGTAGCGCCCAACCCTTATCATCATTTACCTTTGCTTCAAAATTCAACTCGTATGTCGATTTGACGATCGGTGAAATGGGATGTCTTTGAGACTTAGTCGTAACCTCGGCATGCACTTAATAGAAAAGATAAGTTGTATCAACACGCTTCCTAGACATCATTGTGTATAAGAAACAGGGGTACATGTGCAAACAGTATTCTTGACGTTAGCGGATGTGCAGTCGTTAAAAATCGATACTGTGTGATCTCATAGTGAGGCAGTCGATGGTCGACAGTCAACTGACTGATGCAACTGCACTTTACCTACCAGAAGTGGTTTCTCCTCTTTACTCCCACCACTAGGCAGTAATAATAACGCAACCGAATGCAGATAAAATTGCATTTCCAGAGGAAAGTTTCCATGATAGCGAAGAATGGTTTTCACCATTGTCACAGGAGCACTGAACTACGTAACAATCGCATAGTTTTGTTCAACAGCAAATTTCATTGTCGCACTATGTAGCACGTAAGACAGAAGCGCTCTAAATACTTCGACAGCTGTACCTAGCGTATGTACGAGGGACGTTCCGAAAGTAAGTTTCGTCACTGTAATTCTTCATCTTTCCGGACGAGGCGTTGTGACGTTGAACAGTCAGGTTTCTGCTGGTTATTCACCCCTTTCTTACACAGTATTTCATCTGCAAGACTCGCAGTCTTCTTCATGTGCTGTCTGATATTGCATCTGAAGAAGACTGCGAGTCGCATTTGAAATATCGTAGAAGAAAGACGTGAATAACTAGCAGAAATGCCACTGTTCAACAAGACAAGTTTCGTTATTGTTTTTGAACGGGAAGATGGTACACCAGGTGACATAAACAAACACCATATGAATCCACGCCCATTGTTGGTTCAACGACGGAATGGGCGTCAACGGCGAAGGAAAGGCCCATGCAGAGAGCGCCGAAGAAGAGAGAGTAGCGGCATCCTGGTGTTTCCGAGGTTATTCGAGTATACATCACGATGGCGGACGGACGTGTATTGGCAACGTGGTCTCCAGGGGAGATGCGTGCTGTTATCTGGTATGAATGGACACGTGGGAGTAGTGTCTGCATCATCCATTAACGCGTACAGACCGTGCGTGTTGAAGAAGTCATGTCCAGTCGGATAGCTGGTCGCTGGTGTTCCTTGCCTCATCGGGCATTCACCTGCTCCCTGCACTGGAAACCGCAATCTCATGACGTCATTTCCAAAGCAACGCTGAGGTGGAACAAGTTGTGTGACAATTTCTTGCATCGCAGGGCATCGAGTTTAACAGAGTGATTTCCTGAAACTGACCGCATAGAAGAACAATTTATCGAAGTCGGTGGTGACTACGTCGAAAAATAGTGAAGGAGTATAGTTCATGATCCCATACGGTATTTGTTTTTGCAATAAAATTTCCGTGTGAAAAACATTGACGAAATTTACTATCGGAACGTCCCTCGTATGAGCAGAATGGAATAATCATAGGCATCCACACTTTCTGACAAAAACAGTGAAGCACCCAGAAGACATGGTCTTGTTGCTTCATACGCGTATGCATCATCGGCGATTATGCAGATGATTAGTCGCAATTCTCAGCGACAGGCAGACCGGCCACCAGAGCATATTAGTGATGGTCACGTTTAGTGTTGTTATCACACCTTGCATATAAAGGATGTGAATAGCGTCAGATATTGAGTGATCTCTGTGAAGCCGGCCAAAGTGGCCGAGCGGTTCTCGGCGCGACAGTCTGGAACCGCGCGACCGCTGCGGTCGTAGGTTCAAATCCTGCCTCGGGCATGGATCTGTGTGATGTCCTTATGTTAGTTAGGTTTAAGTAGTTCTAAGTTCTAGGGGACTGATGACCTTAGAAGTTAAGTCCCATAGTGCTCAGAGCCATTTGAACCATTTTGATCTCTGTGAAAAACACGCCGGTGATACTGTGAGACAGTGTTATCAGCACATGACATCGTTCCAAAAGGTCCTCATTGTGGGTCTTCATTTCCAACTGGTCGAACCACGCAATATCCAGATTTGTGAGGCGTTCAGGCGTTACAGTGACCCGATGTTAGACTCGATTGCAGCTTGAGGGTAGGCACACTCATTGCCAACGTTATGATGGCCACGGGTGACCTGCTTAACGCAGGATCGCCTTATTGTGGACCAAGCGCATTGTAATCCCCCTTCACATCAGCGCCTGCCATTCGAGAAAAATAATGAGTTGGCTGGTACTTTATGTGTCATATAGCACCATTCTTCTGAGACTAGCATCAGTCGGATTAGCCAGTTACCGCCCCATGCGTAGGCTTCCACTAACACCAGAGCAGAAACGGCTGCGTTTCGAGTGTTTGCCTGATCGGAAAGTATGGATTGCTTATAAATGACTTCGCATTGGTTTCAGTGATGAAACGCATTTCTTCACTAAGCCGGATGACCATCGTCGGCGAGTAAGGCAGCGACGTTGGGAGATGTCCTATTCCTCCAATGTTATGGTGAGCCACGTTGGTGTTACTACAGACATCATGGTGTGGGAAGCCAGTAGGTAAGACTTCAGGTCTCTGACGATATTGATTGAGAGAACTCTGACGCCACAAAGGCGCGTCACGAACATTCTGAGTCCTTTTGTATTACCTCTCATGCGACAGCGTCAGGGTGCTATTTTGCAACAGGACAACGTATGCCCACATGTGGCATGTGCCGCTATGAACTGCCTGCGGCCTGTTAAGGTACTCCCACGATCAGCAAGATTCCCAGATCTGACCCCCAGAACATGAGTGGAACCAGCTTGGACAACATCGTCCCATTGTTAGTATACAAGATATAAAGAAGAATTTTCAACGGTTGTTGACCGGCTTCACTCAGGACACGATACAACGGCTGTATGACTCGCTTCCCAACCGATTCAGTTCGTGTATTGAGGCCAGATAGTGTGGAGTATCATACAGATAAATGGGCGTACATTACCAAGTTTTTTGTAAATATGATTTGATTTTACCGTTACTGAAGTAACATCAATACCCTCTCAAGCTATGAAGTTTCGTTTCCTTCACCCCTCCTGGGTGCTTCAGTTTTCTTGTCAGGTGGTGTATATCAAGGGTGGAAGTACAAACATTGGAGGCAGTGGCCGGTGTGCAGATGTCCATACACCACCAAGTGAACGTATTTAGACCTCCCCGTCGGCAGGTATCGCAATAGTACCTGCGTAACGCCGGGTGTTCATCAAAGGAACGAACTACCTCTATCTCTGACTTATGTTTGCTGATAGTGTCTGACACGGAGGCATTTTGCCTTGAATGTCTGGCGACAGCAATGTTTCAACAAAAACGGAAGGGACAGTCAGGTTATGCCCTTAAGGTGCTTATTTTCCAACGAAAATAGTTTTCTGATTAGTTTACTCAAACTGAGTATGAAGGGTCGATCTGTATTTATTTTCTTTGGAAAAGAAAAACTTCTTAGCCAAGATCGCAATAAAACACTGTATTGTGGATAACCTGTTTCGGTAAACTGTGTTACCATCATCAGATCAGTAACAGCATTACAAAAGGTGCAACAAATAATGCCAAATTAATCCATAGAGGAATTAATGACAACATACCTTCGTAGAGGTTATTATAAACATTTTGTGCCAGGTGCACACAAAATCTTTCCATTAAATCTCCAGATGCCCAACATATGACATGAAGATGTGTTGTCATATGAAAAGTAAAAGTTAAAATTACCATGTACACCAATCGCCACAACATTGCATCCACAAAATCACACATCATGCCTACTAGGGTGCCTCAAGAATGATTGTCAGCAGCAATTACATTCCATGAACTGACAACAATTGCGACAAGCATCGCTGCAGAGCAGAGTTTCTACCATTAAAAGTCAAATACGTAACTTAAAACCAACCATGATTCCAAATATAAACGCTCTGAAATGCTAAAAAGCTTCTTATGGTTTATTCCTGACAAAAGATAGTTCAGACATCCTATACATCATGTATCATTACAAAACTGCATAGCTAAGTAAGCGCTAACATAAATACTAAACAAAACTGAAATTTTTAAAACTTTGTAAAATAAGTTAGACTGAACACCAAAAAACATTTAGGAAATTGTTAAATATAGCTGTCTTCAACCCAAGGTCTGGAGCTAGCGCAACTAATCTTAAAGTTATACTGTTACAGCGCAACACATCTTGCTTAGACCACGGAAAGATTAGGCGATGTTATTGCCTATATCAAGACCATAGTTACTACGTGGCATGCCAACAGAAAGCGGTCAAAAAACGGTTTCAGCTTGTTCCTTAAATTGAGCACATTGACGTCTGTAGCCAAATAACACTGAACAAGAAAAACAAAACCTGATCCTATGAAAACTCATTCCTTTCGTCACATGAATATAAATTATGAACTAATATATACCGATGCCCAGAAATACTGTCATGCAGCCAACTATCTGTCTTCATCGATCAACCTACACAAAGGCAGTCTAGTGTGGATGGAACTCTGAATAACCCATAGGATACGTCAGAGATCTAACACATTAAACTACGTATTTGACTTTCAGTGGTAGAAACTGTGAACTGCAGTGACTTGTTGTCAGTTCATCTCATGCATTGGCTGTTGATTTGTCAGTCTTGTGGCGCCCTAGTAGGCATGACGTGTGATTATATGGATGCAATGTTGTTGCGACTGGTGTACTTGGTAATTTTAACTTTTACTTTTGACGTGCCAACATATCATTCATGTCATATGTTGTGCATCTGGACATTTAATGGAAAGCTTTTCTGTGCATCTGGCACAAGATGTTTATAAAAACCTCTACGGAGGCATGTTGTCATCGATTCCTCTATGGATTAATCTGGCATTATTTGTTGAACAGTTTGTAGCACCTTTCATAATGTTGTTGCAGATATGATGATGGTAACATAGTTTACCGAAACCGGTTATCCACAATACAGTGTTTTATTGCGGGTTGGCTAAGAAGTTTTTCTTCTCCTAAGAACAGTTTTCTGAGTACTGCAGCGATACTTCTAAAGAAATAAGGACGTTAAAGTTAAGCAGAATGCTGGTTCAGTGAAATGAATACAAAATGTGTTTATCCAACAGAGCAAAAACGACCTATTGACGATAAAAAGGTAGGAATTTCTTTTGTAGGACATAATACTAAAAAAAACTAGACAGGGACTTTTGAGAGAGTAAACTTACAAGAAAAGCGTGTTTAATATAGAAAACAAATCATCTTTCAAGAAAACAAGAAATTTTTAGAAGTATCTGCTTACCGAGGAAAATAACGACGTATGGAGCAGAGGTCGTACTCGTATTATACAAACAGTTACTGTGCATTGTGAATCATTTGACTGAGGTTTCCTCGGACTGGATCACAATACACGTGATTGCCACTACACTTTGGGGGTTGAAGCAGAGGGAGGAGGGAACCATAAACAGGCTGTCCTCCTCTAAAAAAAAAATAAAAAGTTTCATCAACGAGAAACCCAAAAATAGTAGGTTTTTTCATTTACATGAACTGCCGCAGCATTGCCCAGGTCCTGCCGACTATAGCTTGGCTATCTATCCCCTGAATCGCGAACAACTCTGAAACCTATCTGCAAACATCGACACTTACTCAGCCTTGTCCTTGGACGCAAGTTACTGGCACAGGCAATTTTGCGAAGTACTTACAATCACACAATATACGCGACAAAGAGCGGGCATTATGAACGGAGACCTTGTGGAGCGGGTGCAGCGACACATTAGCGGGATGTATTGTTTTATAGTTATGTGAGTGTCAGCAGTCATTTCTCGCAGATATTGTAATCTTGGTGATTGCAACTGACAATTCGGAGCAACACGACGAAACTCTCTACTCAGGTGTTCCCTCACACGTAGCTCACAGCGTAAGCAATCTCCTGTAAGGGCTACGCTGGGAAGTGTGTGACCATACATCGCATATTTTTGATCATTTTTCTTGAGTTTGCTATCTATTGTTAGGTGTGAAGAACTTAGTTTATCGTCTACGTGTTTAGAGTCAGTCCCTGGTTTCCATGCAGAGACCTCTGTGGTATAACTCTTTTTCAATCCATCGCTTTTTGTATTACAAGATTGAGCACACGATTGTCTGCGAATCAGGTGTTACAAATAACACATTCTTTGGTCTAGCCTGAACTTACATGCGTATAATAAAAGTTGATTACTTTTCATTAACACTGCCTTGACGTAATACGATTCCAAACTTGTACTCCTCAGATCAAGCGCCGTCGTTGAATAGGCACTATGCCGGCCGTTGTGGCCGAGCGGTTCTAGGCGCTTCAGTCTGGAACCGCGCCACCGCTACGGTCGCAGGTTCGAATCCTGCCTCGGGCATGGACGTGTGTGATGTCCTTAGGTTAGTTAGGTTTAAGTAGTTCTAAGTTCTAGGGGACTGATGACCTCAGAAGTTAAGTCCCATAGTGCTCAGAGACATAGGCACTATGATGGTAACTCAGTTGATTTTTACTTTGATAATATTATGATACATTTTCTTGTTTTATGTTTATAGCACTACCATCCTCACGCATATCAGATTCTGTTACTATAATTTGTGTGGAGTAAGAAACGCGGTCGTGTGAGGGGCTCCCTTCCATATTAGACTACTAATCACTATATTATAAAGTGAATAACGCACACTGATGAAGCAAGACATTATGACCACCTGCTTCATAGCCCGGTGGTCTGTCACTGGAACGCAATAAAACAGCTACTCAGCGTGGCATGGACTCGACAAATCAAAAACTCAAAAAAAGGGGTCAAATAGCTCTGAGCACTATGGGACTTAACTTCTGTGGTCATAAGTCCCTTAGAACTTAGAACCACTTAAACCTAACTAGCCTAAGGACATCACACACATCCATGCCCGAGGTAGGATTCGAATCTGCGACCGTAGCGGTCGCGCGGTTCCAGACTGTAGCGCCTAGAACCGCTCGGCCACACCGGCAGCATTAGGCTTAATACCAAAGAAAGCCGGAACGCTATACAACAGCTACTCTGCGTGGCATGAACTCGACAAATCATTGGTAGGTTTCAGGTGGCACAGGTCACGCAACACCTGTAAATTACTGGCCGGTGGTTTGTAGGCGCGGATACGTCGTTCAGTAGCTTCCTAGGTGTGTTCATCGTGTTTAAATCGGACCTAAACATCAACATCGGGTCACCATCATACTCCTCAAACCACGGTTCCGCGTTTCTGATTTTTTTTGCATATAGCACGGTAAATGTAAATGTCGTGTGACTAGGGCCCCCCGTCGGATAGACCGGTCGCCAGGTGCAAGTCTTTCGATTTGATGCCACTTCGGCGACTTGATGGAGCACAGTTATCCTGCTGGATTTATTTAACGAATATATATACACACACATGAACACACACACACACATATATATATATATATATATATATATATATATATATATATATATATATATATATATATGTGTGTGTGTGTGTGTGTGTGTGTGTTCATGTGTGTGTCTGTAGCTATACTACGTCATTCGTTAAGCAAATGACGTACTGACAGTTCTACCACACTTTCGACGACCTTGATTACAGTATATGATTCACTGAATTATTTAACTTCGAAAAAACACGCTTAAAGGCACACTACTCGTACTAAATGTACTTGAAATTTTTTGTTGCAACAAGAAGTTGGGTGGCCAATTAGCCTGTGGTCCATATTCGTTAACGGGAAAGGTGTTTGCATGTATGCCCACTACGTTATAGTCATAAAAAATAATATTTGCAAGTTTTGAAACAACGTACTAATGAAAATACTGAGCAACTAGTCCAGTAGTAAGAAATGACTGTGATGACTAATGTGTGTAATGCTATTAAATTGTTTGCTGTTAATCCGTTTCAAATCAGTTATAGAGCCAAATAGAATTAATGAATTTGTTGTTGTTGTGGTCTTCAGTCCTGAGACTGGTTTGATGCAGCTCTCCATGCTACTCTATCCTGTGCAAGCTTCTTCATCTCCCAGTACCTACTGCAACCTACATCCTTCTGAATCTGCTTAGTGTATTGATCTCTTGGTATCCCTCTACGATTTTTACCCTCCACGCTGCCCTCCAATGCTAAATTTGTGATCCCTTGATGCCTCAAAACATGTCCTACCAATCGATCCCTTCTTCTAGTCAAGTTGTGCCACAAACTTCTCTTCTCCCCAATCTTATTCAATACCTCCTCATTAGTTACGTGATCTACCCACCTTATCTTCAGCATTCTTCTGTAGCACCACATTTCGAAAGCTTCTATTCTCTTCTTCTCCAAACTGGTTATCGTCCATGTTTCACTTCCATACATGGATACACTCCATACAGATACTTTCAGAAATGACTTCCTGACACTTAAATCTATACTCGTTGTTAACAAATTTCTCTACTTCAGAAATGAATTTAAGCTGCTATATTCAATGTTAGCTTTTCATATTTACGCAACAGTTAATTTTATTAATCGTTTTTTCACTGTTTCAGCATAGTTATAATTTTATAATGATTGTAGAAATACTCGCTAAAACTCCGGAATCATTCATGTTCTTTTCTGAATTCAAGAAATGTCGAGAGTTATTCTTCACAAACTTTGTACCACTTATCTGCGTTACAGCACATAGACACTGTCGAAGTAGATGTCCTTTTAGTGGCGGACCGGAATTTTCCTCTCTCTCGCAGTGCTTCCAATCTAAATTTGTAGCTAATAATCCGTGGCATTAGATGGCTTCCTCCATGGACTCATCGACATCGTCAATTCACATTAATGTAGCCACCTGAATAATCACCTTCTGTACCGCGAACCGCTGCGAGATGTGCAGGAAGAGAGTCAAATCAAATGGCTCTAGACACTATGGGACTTGAAATCTGAGGTCATCAGCCCCTAGACTTAGAACTACTTAGACCTAGCTAACCTAAGGACATCACACACATCCATGCCCGAGGCAGGATTCGAACTTGCGACCGTAGCAGCAGCGTGGTTCCGGACTGAAGCGCCTAGAACCGCTCGACCGAAGAGATTCAATGAGGCTCTCGGATGTACCGACAAGAATGTGCAGCCATGCCGACTCCAGTGCCAGGTGGTCCCACAGATTCTCGACTGCATTTAAATTCGGGGACTTTGGCGGCGACAGAAATATAATAAACTCTTCCTGGTGTTCTTCGAAAGATGCATGTACACGCCCAGCTGTGTGACGCGTAGTATTGTCCTGTTGGTAGATGCCATCGTGTTGTTATAAACAAAATGCAAGTAGGAATGGATATGTATTAATCCACTGTGCCTATCAGAATAACGAGACTGTTCTTTCGGACATGTTCGAAAGAACTGTCATCACACATTCATATAATTTGATAGGCCTAGCTGGGCAGTGAATGCACTTTCTTCAGTGTGGGCGCACAAATACGTCCGACCTCCTGTGGGAATCTCGGAAGAGCGAATGTGGAGGAAATGGACAGCGGCTGCTGGTAGGTGGCGCTCGATGGGGGTGTGGATAGGCCACGAGGCGAGCATCGATAGTCCGCGCACTTGCGATAACGCTGCGTCCCGGATGGCGCAGTGGTTACCACAGCTGCCTAACATGCGGTTAGCTGCCCTCTGCAATAAAAAATTAAAAAAAACTGACTGAATGGATCAGCGATGAACTCTGAGCGGATGTCATGGGACGTCCGCCCCGAACAAATGCAACGAACAATGTTGAATAAAAATGAGATTTTCTGATGGCAAGGTAGCTCAGCGTGTTTGGTTAGTTGCCCTCTGTAATAAAAAAAACTGAGTTAATGGATCAACGATGAGCCTGAACAAGCGTTATGGTACGTCCGCCCCGAACAAATAGAGCAAACAATAACGAACAAAATGAGATCACAAAAAAATGAAAGAAAGGAAAGCACCCGGGTTGGAATTCCGGTCCGGTACACATTTTCACTCGTCGCCGCCGATTTCGCGGTATGTCCCAGTGCAGCTGACAGTAATGATCACTCACCTTTCCTTTCTTCTCGCCCCTCTCTTCGATTTACACATCAACACATATACTTAGCTCTCTATAATGACTCAGTATTTTACTGTCCAATCACATTTCTCACCTCCTACCTAAGCCTCCCACCCCTTTCTGGGAATTGGACCTTCTAAGCTAATACACATATTGTGTTGTTCTAATAACAGCCACTCAATGCGATTTACAGAGTATCCATGTAGATGTAGGAGTAGTATTTTAGTGTCGAAGCAAATTTCTTAACTCCTTATTAAGCATACACTATTCCTTTAGTTGGAAGTAGGCCAGTCAGAGACCTACTAAACGAACACACATACTCAATCGTAGCTCAGTATCAGCTCAGCGAATCGTATTTCTCAATTCCTCGTTAAGCCAAGCCCGCATTTGGAACTCTGTCAGAGAGCTTCTTATGGAAACGATGGGCGTAACATTCTTGTACACCTGCCATTTTCGTGCCACCGCCAATGGCGGCCCTTTTTCGAAACACCCCAATCACAGAGCTTCTCAGGCAACACAAATATCTAGCCCAGTCGCAGCTTGGTATTTTTTCTGCCGTATCATCTCGTCCAGTCACATTTCTGAGACCCCCCTCCCTTTCTATGGAAATACACCAGTCAAAGAGTTTACTATGGCAATGACAAGCATAGCATACCTTCACTCTCGTACAGTAGTGTTGGTAATTGCGTAATGTCGACATAGTGTCAGATATATTCACATTATTGGCACCGTAACTTCGTCTGCCGCAGTTTAGAGGCCTGTAATGGTGAAACATAATTCTGTGAACAGTTTGACAGGACATTATCTGCTTGTTTTGCTAGGTTATCTGTTTTAGATGCAGATTTTATTAACAGTATATGCCTCAACATTCGTGTCTTGACCCTCTGGATGTCGCAACAAGATGCTTGCACAAGGCTCAGCTTTATTTCGTAGTGCAACATTTTGTGAGAAAAAGTTGCAACCAGTTGCACATCTAAATCAACAACGTATTTATGTTTTGCTATATTTGATGGTATTTGTCGGTAAAATGTAAAAGAATTAGTTCATTTACTACCAGCAACAATTTTGCGCTATTAGCTCACTACATTTAAAGTAAAAAGGGCTAATTTTTCCTAATAGTAATGTGTACGACGTGAAGACAGCATATATTTCCGCAATTAGTGTTCAAGGAATGGAGGATACACCATTTGAGCGGGTGGGGGGGGGGGGGGAGGGAGGGGGAGGTGTTGGATATGCTATTGCGTCATGGTGTACATACTTGGATTGACATTACATAAACTTCAGATTAAAGGCTAAAGGCCTCACTGAGTTTATGTTCCATGGAAGCTACACTGACGAACAGCTCTCACATGAACTTTTTTTAAAGTTTTTCGTGTGTGGTTCGCTTCACCAACCATCATTTTAAGGAAGACGACGGTAGTTCACCATGTTAGCAATAAGAAAAACTTAAATATTGTCATTATTTTTCTGACAAATGTGAGGTGTTAAATTTTCCATTTTTGAGCGTAAATCATTATACTATGAGCATTTTCCTGAGGAAGTTTTTGGCTTATTTTGCAATTTGCGATTCCGGTATAGCTCCTGTGAGCAGTGTGTACCTCAATTTATGTGTGTGGGCTTCGTAATCGTCTCATACATATGGCATCTTTATTTCGCATTTTAACGTACTGCGATAAAGAGATTAAAAGTTGCAGCCATCTCTACAGAGAAATCGAAAAACTATCTCTGTACTGGAGGAGAAAGGTGGAGAGGAGCAGATTAATCTTTAACGTCCCATCGACAACGAGGTCATTGTTGACGGAGCACAAGCTCGAATTACGGAAGGATGGAGAAGGGAAGCGGCCGCGCTCTTTTGAAGTAACCATCCCGGCATTTGCCTCAAGCGATTTAGGGAAATCTAGAGAACTAGAGAAACCTAAGTTAGGATGGCCGGACGCGGGTTTTAACCGTCGCCTTCCCGAATGCTAATCCAGTGTTCTAACCAATGCTCTACCCCCATCGGTATAGCTTTGTTCTGTTATATTTGAAAGTGACTCTTAAGTATTTGTGATCCAAATGTAAAACCGTTTTGCATCATGTTCTACACTAGAAAAATATAATTTACATTACTGAATGGCCGTGCCCTTTCAAAGGAACCACCCCGGCATTTGCCTAGAGCGATTTAGAGAAATCATCGGAAACCTAAATCTGGATGGCCGGACGCTGGTTTGAACCTTCGTCCTCCAGAAAGCGAGTCCAGTGCGCTAACGTCTGCCCTACCTCGCTCGGTTGACCTAGTTGAAGCTCTGTTAGTTCTTATCTAGATGAAAACATAACTGAAGTAGCAACTGCGGAAGAACCGCTGAAAGTGTCCACAATATCATTACTGCCTGTCCAGTATTTCCAACAGTACCTACATCATATACGAGAAGACCTTCACCCAACTCCACAGGACAAGACACAAATTGAAGTTCATAAAAAAGAGTAATAAATATCATTTGATTCCAACTGACAAGAAAATTATCTCCAATATGCAATCGTACCGTTTTTCCATACGCTCGAAGGCCATTACATTGGGGAAGAGAACATGTCAACTGGCGAAAATCATCCTGGTGCAAGTGTCTCCAAGAAATCAGAAATGATCTGAAAGAGATGAAGACTGAAGAATTGAAATTCTGAACAAAGATACGCTTGGAATCAAGATTTTCTATTCCCATCTCGAGAGAAGAACAAGAAAGAAAATCCAGCAAAGTGGTCAGAACTTCGAAAAGAACAGGACTCTTAAACTAAACTCCTTCCGCACAGGCCATGAAGGCCCAAAGGTACCGACTGGCCGCCGTGTTATCCTCAGCCCACAGGCGTCACTGGATAAGGATATGGAGGGGCATGTGGTCAGCACACTGCTCTCCCGGCCGTATATCAGTTTCCGAGACCGGAGCTGCTACTTCTCAATCTAGTAGCTCCTCAGTTTGAGTCACAAGGGCTGAGTGCACCCCGCTTGCCAACAGCGCTCGGCAGACCGGATGGTCACCCATCCAAGTGCAAGCCCACGCCGACAGCGCTTAACTTCGGTAATCTGACGGGCAAGGCCGTTGACTCAGGACTCTTATCAGATGAAAAATTATTGAAATTAGATCAGCAGCAGTTCTTTACGTGGTCCATAGGAGGCCGTTTGAACAACATTAACAATAACTTAGGTTTGCAGGGAGGAGTTATGTTGTGTATGCCGTACAGTTTTATTAGGAAAATGTAGCGACTTCCGAGGCGTTGGTTGTAGACTGATAGCAGAACTAAAACTATAGTGCGCATTCTGCTCTACAAGATGTGCTACGGAAGTATGTTTCTTTGCACCGCTGCATGTTCTTGGGGTGACCTGCATCACTTTTGTATTATTATACAGGTAAGCTGAAGGTGACATTTTATCGAATGTAATTTTCTCATTGAGCCCACCATCTTATTTAACCTGTCAACGTCTTTGAACATTCCCATCTCGCATTTCGCAAATTTTTCTTTTAAACAAAATAATAAAAGAAAATAAAATAAAAAATAAAAAAGTTCCAGTGCGTGTATGGCATGTTTTACGATTGCACTAGTACACGTATTTTTTTCTGAATTTTTATAAGATGTGTACCTCGAGGTCTTGCAATTGCTTTAGCACTTGAGCTCAAGTTTTTAGCGGCGGCGCTCGTTTTCGCCCTCACAGAAATGCGCAGAGCTTCATTATGGCGGCCGCACCTGGGCCCAGGTGCCTATTCAGGCCGTTATTAGCGCCTGTTACGCCCTGGGCTTCATCACCCCCTCCCACGTCACCTGCAAGGCTACGTCGCTTCCGGAGACAGCTGTCGCCTCTAGGCACACGAAAAAGACACTTGGTGACAATTACAACGGAACTCTCGACGTGAGGGATTAACTGAGATACTGCTCAATTAACACCACAAATTAATCTAGTTAAAAAAAAGCTGTTGTTCGATCTACTAACAATTGGTATGGACCCTGCCTCAGCCAGCCCCAGTTAACTGACTGGTAGACTGCCCTATGCAAGGAAGCTGTAACTGGTTGATCCCTGCGTTCCGATAATAACAATTTGTTTCCCGTCTATTCATTTCTACTTCACAGAAATTTCAAATCTAACGTAAGCATTCTGAAATGATTATTTCGTGATCTCTTTTAAAAAAGCTCCGTTATAATTCTGCTGTGTTCTGTTCGCATGGAAAATTTGCTGCATGCGTAATATATCTTAGCTGTTTAATTAATATACCGGTTCTATCACTAGATACTTTTCAGTTAAATTATATCTTCGAGATAGTCTGATTGCTTCGTTATGGCCATACGTATTTCTTGCGACTTAACAGCGGCTTTTGAGACAAATAAAAGTGGCGTGGGAAACAGAATTCCATGGTACAAAAATCCCAATAGAAAAAGAACGAAATACAGTACTAACATGACTATAGCAGACGTTTAAAGTGACTACCACTCATCTCTTGTCACTTCTGGGCCCTGGTCAGCAAGTTGTTGACGGCGGATCGAAGCTGGACTGCTGGAATTGCTGCAAGCTCATCCGTTATATTTTGGTGCAGTTCTTGAATACTATGAGGGTTGTTGCGATACACCTTACATATGAGGGCTCCCCACACAAAGTAAACGCGCACTGACAGTCTGGGTGACCCGGGTGGTCAGCTGGGGCCGCGACCAGACTGATATCTGCTAACTACTCTGTCAGGCGTGAAGATTGAGTAAATATGCTCCAAGATTTGGCCGGCTGTATGGGCATTTGCTCCACCCTATTGGAAGTAACTGTAGGTCTTTCCCTCCTCCATGAATGCCGTCACAACGAGTTTCAAAATGTTGGCAAAGTAATAACACGGCATACAGATTTTATACACCAAACCACAACCTTCTGATCATTCAATGGTGTTTTGTGGAATTTATGCAGATTCTCCGCTGCGCAGAATATATGATTCTGTCCCATTGTCAGGTGATTCCCGAGCACGGGGTCCCGAGTTCGATTCCCGGCGGGGACAGGGAGTTTCACCTGCCTTGAGATGACTGGGTGTTTGTGTTGTCTTCATCATTTTATCTTCATTCATGAAAGTGGCGAGATTGGACTTAGTAAAGGTTGGGAATTTGTACGGGCGCTGATAACCACGCAGTTGAGCGCCCCACAAACCAAACATCATCATCATCATCATCATCGTTCAGGTGAAACCAGCCTTCATGAGACATAAAGAACAGGTCAATGTCCAAACCATTCACTGTTACCTCAGAGAACAACCACTCACAAAACTGGAGTTGCAGAGGAGCATCTGCTCGGTAGGGATGCATGTGCAGGTCCAGGCGGAGTACTGATTCGCATGATCGACATGATATGCCGGTCTCTTTCGAAGAGCGTCGGGTTGATGTGGCAGAACTCTGTTGCATTTTCTGGTGAACTGCAGCTACATTTTCTGGTGTGCGGTACGTTTCGGGATGTTTTTTGACTCGTTCAAAACAGATCCTGTCGGACGCCTATTGTAGACTAAGTGTTGCATGACACTCTTTTCTGGCACTTTGACATCGTTAAACTCCTCAGCAAACAAGTGACCACACCGTTCCTGTGACTTCATTGTACGTAACTTTCCACAACAAACACCCGCTCTTCCACTGTGTACACCATCGTTCCCTTTGCAGTGCTCCATTCACACGGCACAGGCCACACAACGCTCTGAACCGGTGTGGAACGCGTGACGGGTGTACGTGACACGCGGTGTGGTTATGTGCAAACATTCACGTCCGGTTGTATCCACTAGTTCGGGCCACATTCTTTTACCCCAACTTGTATATCTTATGTGTACTCCGCAAGCCGCCTTTCGGTGTCTGGTCGAGTGTAATTCTGGTTGGTTGGTTGATTCGGGGGAGGGGACTAAACAGCGAGGTCAGCAGTCCCATCGGATTAGTGAAGGATGTGGAAGGGAGTCGGCCCTGCCCTTTCATAGGAATCATCCTGGCATTTACTTGAAGCGATTTAGGGAAATCCAGGAAACCTAAATCAGGGTGACCGGACTCGTGTTTGAACCGTCGTCCAACCGACTGCGAGTCCAGTGTGCTAACCAGTGCGCCACCTCGCTCGATGTAATTCTGGTACCACTATTTTATTCAGTCTTGTGGTTTGATGAGAACCGCCACGAATTTCTCTCTTCTGTCAGTCTATTCGTCTCAGAGTAGTACTTGCATTATGCATTGTCAATAATTTGTTGTGTGTGTTCCAAACTGAATCTACATGTAGCTCCTCTACAGTTTTTACCTCTACGGTTGTTCCCCGGTGCCTTAATACACATTTTATCATCCTGTCCCCTCTTCTTGTCAGTATTTTCCATATGTTCCTTTTTTCGCCGATTCTGTGGAGAACTTCCCTATTCCTTACCGTATCAATCCGCCTAATTTTCAACATTATTCCGTGGCACCACGTCCCAAATACTTCGATTCTCTTCTGTTCTGATTTTCCCGCCTTTCATGATTCACTACCGTACAATGCTGTGTGCCAAACGTGCATTCTCTGAAATTTCTTTCCCATACTAAAGCTAGTCTCTTTTTTATGTTCTCGTTTCTTCGTCCGTCATTGGTTATTTTGTTTCCATTGTAGCAGAATCCCTTAACGTCGTCGACTTCTTGATCATCAATTTTTGATGTTATGTTTCTCGCTATTCTTATATCTCCTCCCCATGAGCTCTAATTTCTCGTCATGATTGTTTCGCAAGACGTATGTGGAACGAAGCAATACGTTGCTCGACTATTTCTGGAATGTAAGCTCTTGAAATTTCGAAAGTAAATGTCTCTGCGATCCACACTGCCCCTCTTGTAGCACCTGCCCCTCGAGTTTAATGAGTATTTCCATAACGCTCTCGTGCCGAATAAACGACCCCTTTACGAAACGCTCTGTTCTTTGTTCTATCTGTTGTATTATTCCAACCAAGAACTATCGTAATACTCAAGACCAAGTGTTTTGTAGGCCACTTCTTTCATGGATGAATTATATTTCCTTCTGAGTCTTTTCCTACATTTAATTTTATGTGAATGTGAATGTATGTTCTCCCGGCGTATAGAACTGGTGAAGAGTTCTCGAGCTTCCAGCCGGGTGGCGGTGTCTTCAAACTGCGACGTTTGGACGAGTGATATATTCATCATCTTCTGGCGAAGTGCTGAGACTTGCAGACGCTGACGAGACGAGCCTGGCTCGCGATGGTACAGTTTAGACAAAAATTTGTCATTCCTGCGGTTCCTAGGGGGGAGAAAATAGATCTTACCATTCTTGTTGATTTTTCCTTGCTGGTGGAGCCTGTAAAAGAGATAAAGCCACTCTGATGGGGGATTAGTAAAACTTAATCCCTCAGCAGGTCAGCGAAGTGCTGAGACTTTGCGGATTCCGGTCCCTTTATACCTGCGGCGTGCCCCCTGGCCGCGGGAGGCTGTATCCAGTGGAGCCGTCTGGCGGGGGTGGAGGGGGAAGCAGGTGCGCCGTTCGTGTCTCCGTCAGAGCATTCCGGTCGCGTCTCGCGAGCTGGACGGTTCTTGGTGCGTTCACTGCGTATTGCGGCTAATGCTGGATTCCAGGCCGCGCTAAGTTGATAACCTTCGTCCCTGGTCACAAGATTCTCGTGGACCCGTATTTCTATGCATTGTTTAATGACGCTGTCCGAATAGCTCCCGACTCGGCACAGCACCCTGGTGTTCTCAAAATCAAAGGTGTGGTTTTCTTTGATACTATGTTCATCTTTAGCAGACTTTTCTGTCTGTCCAAGACGGACGTGTGTGATGTGTTCCTCGCACCTTTTCGAGATGCAGCTCTGCGTTTGTCCAATGCACTGTACACCACATTCGCAAGCAATGCTGTATATGCCAGGTGTGTTGAGTTTGAGTGGGTCTTTAGCTGAGCCCAGCGGCTCTTTCGTCTTCGGCGGTGGTCGGAAGACGGTATTTATGTTGTATTTTCTCAGTAGCCTCCCGATTTTGGCTGACACTGTCCTCAAATATGGCAGAAAGGCGAGCCTCTTTTTATCTTCCTCTTCTTCTTCTCACTCTTCCGTAAATTTGTCATCCTGTCTCCTCTTGACGGCCCTACCAATCTGTGTTTCACTGTACCCATTCTTCAGAAATACCTCTCTTAGGTGGTGTAATTCGTCTGAGAGGCTTTCTTTGTCACAAATGACGCGCGCCCTGCGTACGAAAGTGGTCAGTACTGACTGGCGTTGCGCCGGATGGTGGCAGCAGGTTGCATGTAGGTACAGGTCTGTGTGCCTCTTCTTTATATAAAGTGAATGGCACAGCACGCCATCCACCTTCTTCCTAATCAGTGCGTCCACGAATAGAATACTGCCATTCTCCTCTACTTCCATCGCAAAGGTGATATTCTCATGTATGCTGTTTAAGTGGTCCATAAACTCCTCCCTGCCAAATCAGGGAAGTATCGTCGACACAGCGGAAGAAGTGCCTGGGTTTGCGGTGAGCAGTTTGTAGGGCCGTCTCCTCAAAGTGTTCCATATAAAGGTTTGCGATCCCTGGGGCAAGGGGAGATCCCATGGCCACTCCATCCACTTGTTCATAATGCTCTCCATTGCACTTGAAGTAGGTGGTCGTAAGTGCATATTCAAAGAGCTTCACTGTTTCAGGCTCGAAGTGCTGATTAAGGAGTGCCAAGGGGTCTAGTAGAGGTACTTTCGTGAACAGGAGTAGGTCATCTCTCTGTATTCGGATGTCCTTCAGTATTCTCACGAAATCTGCGCAGTTTTTCATGTGATGACTGCAGTGTCCCAGCAGTGGTCTTAGCAGCGTTGCCAGGTATTTGGCCAGTCCATAACTGTGCGAGTTGATCAGAATCGGCCGTAGAGGTACCCCTTCTTTGTGAAGTTTGGACAATCCATACAGGCGCGGTGTCGTTTGGCGCTCTGGGATACAGCCATTTCTTCACTGCCTCTGGCAGACCTGAGTCCTTCAGTAGCGCCACGGGTTTCCTGGTCATGGTCGAGGCAGGGTCCTTGTTGAGTTTCCTGTAGGCTGGGTCCTGGAGAAGAGAGCAAATTTTCTATTGGTAATCGACTGTGCGAATCAGCACCGTCGCATTTCCCTTGTCTGCTGGGAGGACCATGGTGTCAGCATCATCCCTCAGTGCGAGGATAGCCTCTAGTTGCGGCGCAGTAATGTTGGCTTTCGAGAGTCGTGACTTGTCGATGATCCTACAGGTCTATCTTCGGATCTGCCCAGCTTCCTCCTTGGGTAGACCCCGTATTGCTTTTTCTATGCTGTTGATAATGTCCCGTGTTATGTAGTCGTTCCACTTTAGGCCACTCCGGAGTTTACTGTTTTCAGTGATTTATCGCCAATAGCGGTACCGCGTAGTAGTGAATTTCTTCGAAATTCTAAGAGTACATGTTTGCTTCTTTTCACCCTTTGCATTTAAGGCCGATTGACGGTCTCTGCAACACTCATCGATCCCCGAAGGTCCTCTGATAATACTACCTTCATACAGATAAGCGTATCATCTGTGAACATTCTAATGGAGCTTCTGTCGTTACCTACACTCTAAAGAAAAAAAAAACCGACTCACCACAAAGCAGTTTTTCGAATGGGATTGAAATCGGTAGATCTGATATCATGTACAGACAAACGAAGGATTACAGTTTCAGAAAAATTGTATGACACATTCAAGAGAAAGACCTTCATAAATTGAGCAAGTCAATAATGCGTTGGTCTACCCCTGGGAAACAGTTATTCGGCTTGGCATTGATTGTTAAGAGTTGTTGGATGTCCTCCTGGGAGTTATTGTGCCAAATTCTGTCCGGCTGGCGCGTTGATGGTCAAAATCCCTCGCTGATTGGAGGGCCCCAAACGTTCTCAATTGGGAGGTGATCTGGACACCTTGATGACCAAGGTAGGGTGTGGTAAGCACGAAAAGAAGCTCCCTGAAATTCTCGCCGTGTGCTAGCGAACATTATCGTACTGAAATGTAAACCCAAGATGGCGTGCCACGAAGGGCAACAAAACTGGAAGTAGAGTATCGTCGGCGTACTGCTGTGTTGTAAGGCTGCCGCGGATGACAACCAGTCGCGTCCATTACTCCCAGCTGTCGGGCTGAATGGTGGGCGACGGTCAGGTTGGTATCCCACTGCAGTCCGGAGTGTCTCCAGACGCCTTTCCTGATTGGGATCTCACTGATTGGAGTAGAATTGTCTTCAGTGATAAGTCCCGTTTCAAACTAAGCCGCGATGACCAGCGATGATCTTATCAAAACCCAGACAGTAATTCCTGAGATTGGTCTTCGCATATAGACAGAACGCGGAGGCGGACTTTACTTTACAACATTTATAGTATAGATTAACGTAACTTTCTTTTGCGTATTTCTTTTCTTGCTATTGACAGTTTTCATTTTATATTATCATAGTTCCACTTTACTTTTAATACGATTACTTATGCCACCGTCAGTTATTTTGCTGCCCAAATGGCAACACTCAGTTACTAATTTTAATGTTAATTCCACATCAGCCGTGTTTCAGAATTGGACAATATGAGCTACACCTCAAGGTTTCGCGTTAGGGTCGTTCCTTTTGATGCTGCGTTGTCGGCCGACGACCAGCTAGTACTCTGAGAGCCTGTTTCCGTCGTCATGATTCGCGTTGACTGGCTGCATCACGCGTCTAGCGGAACACGGTATGCACAGGTGGCTCTTATGGCTGCTCATTATGGGTTTAAGGAGACCAAACACCTAAGAGGACGTCCAGTAATTACGTCAACTCGAAAGGGGAGACGGGCCCGCCAAAATCTCACCAAACTTCATTTTAAGGAAGTGGAGGCAATGAAACATTCACATCAAATTTTTAATTCAGAGGATGTACATTATTATAACGGATAACATTTTGCTTTATAAAATTAATCTAGAGCATAGACAATATTACAGTCCCCATCAGTCTTTACGGTCTCTCTGGACTGAACTGAAAGCTCTACGCGTGTGCATACCAGGGATTGCCCGATATGAACAAGTTACGCACGAGCGTCAGATTTCAATTGGGGAGTTCTCTGCCGCCCCAGCTGAAATCATTGCGTGTCATTTAGTGAGTCTGTAGTTATATTCCGCAAGGCGTATAAGGCCGATGTTATTCTGTTCAACACTACTTCGTACCAAAACTTTTACAATGCATTTTATCATGCATGCCGACAAATAGAAATACACGTACGAGCAAGAAGTTACTCGTGGAAGCTAAACTGAAGTTCACCAACAAGAATTCCCTTAGGGATCGTATAAATCAAGTGACTGAAAAGTATACGTAATCATTTGCTTCAAAGGAAGGTTGAAACAATGTTGTCTTTCATCTGCAAAGTAAGTAATGCTTCAGTGACATTTAATGATATACACTGAAGCGCCAAAAAAACTGCTGTAGGCGTGCGTATTCAAATACAGAGGTATGTAAACGGGCTGAATACGGCGCTGCGGTCGGAAACGCCTATATAAGAAAACAAGTGTCTGGCGCATTTGTTAGATTGGTTACTGCTGCTACAATGGCAGCTTATCAAGATTTAAGTGAGTTTGAACGTGGTGTTACAGTCGGCGCACGGGCGGTGGGACACAGCACCTCCGAGATAGCGATGAAGTGGGGATTTTCCCATACGACCATTTCAAGAGTGTACCTTAAATATCAGGAATCCGGTAAAACATCAAGCCTCCGACGTCGCTGCGGCCGGAAAAAGATCCTGCAGGAACGGGACCAACGATGACTGTAGAGAATCGTTAAGCGTGACAGAAATGCTACCTTTCCGCAAATTGCTGCAGTTTTCAATGCTGGGCCAACAACAAGTGTCAGCTTGCGAACCATTCAAAGTAACATAATCGATATGGGCTTTCAGAGCCGAAGGCCCATTCGTGTACCCTTGATGACTGCACGCCGGCCGGAGTGGCCGAGCGGTTCTAGGCGTTACAGTCTGGAACCGCACGAGCGCTACGCTCGCAGGTTCGAATCCTGCCTCGGGCATGGATGTGTGTGATGTCCTTAGGTTAGTTAGGTTTAAGTAGTTCTAAGTTCTAGGGGACTGATGACCTCGGATGTTAAGTCCCATAGTGCTCAGAGCCATTTGAACCATTTGATGACTGCACGTCACAAAGCTTAACGCCTTGCCTGGGCCCATGAACACACTGGAAACATGTTGCCTTGTCGGACTAGTCTCGTTTCAAATAGTATCGAGCGGATGGACGTGTACGGATACGAAAACAACCTCATGAACCCATGGAACCTGCATTTCAGCAGGGGAGTGTTCAAGCTGAAGGAGGCTCTGTAATGGTGTGGGACGTGTGCAGTCAGAGTGATATGGGGCCCTGGTACGTCTGGTCTGACAAGTGACACGTACGTAAGCGTCCTGTCTGATGACCTGCATCCATTCTGTCCATTGGTCTTTGCGACGGACTTGAGTGATTCCAGCAGGACAGTGCGACACCCCACACGTCCAGAAACACTCTTCTACGTTTCTGTACTGCCTCTGGTCACCAAATTCCCAGCCGGCCGCTGTGGCTGTGCGGTTCTAGGCACTTCAGTCCGGAACCGCGTGACTGCTACGGTCGCAGGTTCGAATCCTGCCTCGGGCATGGATGTGTGTGATGTCCTTAGGTTAGTTAGGTTTAAGTAGTTCTGAGCTCTAGGGGACTGATGACCTCTGATGTTGAATCCCATAGTTCTCAGAGACATTTGAACCATTTTGAACCAAATTCCGCAGGCATGAACACTGTTCAACATATCTGGGATGCCTTGCAACGTGCTGTTCGGAACAGATCTCCACCCTCTCGTACTCTTACGGATTTATGGACAGCCCTGCGAGCTCGCGGAGGCGCTACACAATATTAGGCCGGTTTACCAGTTTCTTTGGCTCTTCATGTAAGACACAATATAAGGTCAATGTTTTAGGGATCCGGCAAACCGGTTAATACCATTTTCGCGGAGCCTTTTTGTCCAACTGTCTGTCTGTCCGTCCGAATACTACTCTGGTTGGCATATTTAATCACTTGTTAAAAACACTGTTAAAGACACTTTCCGAATAAAACACGTTTTTATTAAAGTGTTTGAACCCATATTTAAAAAATTCATTTTTACGTGTTTAAATCCACTACGAGGTAAGCCTAACATGAGGCGGTATGGAAGTCGCACCATATCTCACTAACTACCAAAAGGAGAAAGGCGAAGTGCAAATTTTGGAAAAAAAAACCTCACTTTGTTAATGGAAGTCCTCTAAGGTCACCAGTCGCCTATTCATCCCCTAGAACGGAATAAGTGTATCCCATCTGTGTACCCTAAGTGAAGTCTGTGTACAAGTGTGAGGTAGTTTTCTAAATATAAGCTTAGCCTATATTAGATGCGGGACGTGGGTGCCAGCCTCGTATTCACCTAGTGGGATGTGGAAAACCGCGAATGCAATAAAGCCGCCTTGTGGCAGAATGTCACGAAATGCTTCTTGCCCTTCGTACTCATCGTGACAAGTGAACGCCCCTTACACTGGCCGTCAGGAAAGCGACTGAACCGTTTGCCAACTCCGACTGCACAAATCTAGTAAGGGCAGCGCTGTTTGTGAAGCACAATAAGAATCGTCGTACGGTGTGCCAATACTTTTTTGAAAAGGAGAAAAACCTCGTTCAGTTGATTACATGTATTTCTGTCATCTTGGAAAAATATTTTATTATACAAATTATTTCCTTTACTGGATCCGAGTTAATGGTGTACATATAGTGTCCCTAGTATTTAAATATTTTGTATTAGGTGCGAAAAGCTGCCTGTGCCAATAGTTTTTGGTGTCGCAGTACCCCACTATACTGTTTAGTCCTACCGTACCAGGCAATGGTCATTAAAGTAAAAATATTATTATAAATATGTGATTTCAGTTCCTCTCTTCTCACCCCTACGATCCAATTAAAAATTTAGTTTCAGTTCAATTATTGCCAAGCTGCTAATAGCATCACGCCAAACTACATTATGTAAGGTTTAAATGTGACACAGATCCAGTAGTAAATAGACGATCTTGAGAAAGCTCACTTGCAACCAGAACTGTAAAAGTTACAGTTAAATTACGTATCGCATGTTTTCGGTACTGTCGAGAAACATACCTGTTACAAAGTATTCTTTCTCGCTATTTTGAATACTGAACACATTACGTATAAACAAGTTTTGAAATTGTCGTGGACCTCTCCTATACACCACTGTTCAAAATGCTCAACTCCTTAAACAGATGTCTGAAATATGATAGTGGGTGAGCAATACATATTATTCTTAAAGCACATATTTCATCAATTAAGTCCTTCTTTAAGATGAGTTACCCCAGAACATTATTCCATATAACATTACTGAATAAAAATATGTGAAGTATGTAAGCCATTGGTTTGTTTCACCCCAAGATTTGCAATGATTCTGACTGTAAATGTGGCTGCACTAAGATGATTTAGGAGTTCCAAAAGTTTAAACTCTCGTCATTATGGAGACGTAGAAATTTTGAATTTTTCATCATGTCTTTCATTTCCTCGCCATGTCTTACACTGACCATTTGTGTAGGACCTCTAGACGCCCAGAACTGAATATGTTGTGTCTTTTTAAAATTGATAATGAGACCATTCGCAGGAAACCAGTCAATAACCCTTTTAAGAACACTGTTTACCTTTTCTTCTCTTGTGGATTGATTCCAAAAAGAACTAATTATGCTTCTTGTATACTGGAAGATCGTTTATTCATATCAAGAACAAAGGCAGACCTAAGATCCTAATTAAATTTTACAAGCAAACTGAACTCTTTTTAACAAACGTATATAGCACGAACTAATTAATCTCTGAGAAATACAGCTTCCGCAGATATCACTCACGTCCTTTACTGCGCGCGTATGGCATTTGAATACGCAGGACTACCGAAACGTGTCATGGAGTGAAGAATTTGAGGCTTATGAATACTGCCGATACACTCCGAGCCGGAACAGGAACTTCACACGAGAAAGAAAACATAAGTGACAAAATGCATTCGGTACTCCATATCACTACGTACTTGGCACGCCGAGAATAAGAAATTCGAGGAATCTGATAAACTACCGAGTCAGCAAGAATTGCGTGCGCGAAAACCTTTCCGCCTCCCCGAGCCCACTGAACTGAGAAACTGTAGGCGTTTCCTTTTTTGAGTCATCAGTCTTCTGACTGCTTTGATACGACCTGCCACAAATTTCTCTCCTGTGCCAGCCTCTTCAGCTCAGAGCAGCGCTTGCAGCATACTTCCTCAATTACTTGCTGGATGTATACCAATCTCTGTCTTCCTCTACTGTTTTTGTCCTCTACAGCTCTCTCTACTACCATGGAAGTCAGTTTCTGATGTCTTAGCAGATGTCCTGTCATCCTATCCCTTCTCCTAGTCAGTGTTTTCTACATATTCCTTTTCTCTCAGATTCTACGCGGAACCTCCTCGTCCCTTACCCTATCAGTCCACCTAATTTTCAACACTCGCCTGTAGCACCACATCTCAAATGCTTCGATTTTCTTCAGTTCTGGTTTTTCAACAGTCCATGTTTCACATCCATGTCACTTTAGCTCCGAAAGTACATTCTCAGAAAAATTTTCCTCAAATCAAGACCTATGTTTGATAGTAGTAGACTCCTCTTGGCCAGGAATACCATTTTTGCCAGTGCTTGTCTACTATGTATGTCCTCCTTGCTCCGTCCGTCATTGGCTATTTTACTGCCTAGCCATCGGAATTCCTTAACTTTATCTACTTCGTGACCATAGATCCTGATGTCATGTTTCTCGCTGTTACCATTTCTGCTACTTCTCGTTACTTTTGTCTTCCTTCGCTTTACTCTCAATGCGTATACTGTACTCATTAGCCTGTTAATTCCACAGCAGATCCTGTAATTCTTCTTAACTTTCGCTTAGGATAGTAATGTGATCAGAAAATCGTTTCATTAATATTCTTTGCCGGCCGCGGTGGCCGAGCGGTTCTAGGCGCTTCAGTCCGGAACCGAGCATCTGCTACAGTCGCAGGTTCGAATCCTGCCTCGGGCATGGATGTGTGTGATGTCCTTAGGTTAGTTAGGTTTATGTAGTTCTAAGTTCTAGGGGACTGATGACCTCCGATGTTAAGTCCCATAGTGCTCAGAGCCATTTGAACCATTGATATTCTTTCACCTTGAATTTTAATTCCACTCCATCATTGCTTGTTCGATGTACAGATGGAACAGTAGGGGCGAGTGACTACATCCCTGTCTTACATCCTTTTTAATCCGAGCACTTCGTTCTTGGTCGTCCATTCTTATTATTCCATCTTGGTTCTTGTACATATTGTGTACTACTTATAAGTTACCCCTGTTTTGGTCAGAATTTCGAACATCTTGCACCATTTTATCTTGTTGAACGCTTTTTGCAGGTCGACAAATTGTACGAATGTGTCTTGATTTTGCTTTAGCCTTGCTTACTGCAGGTATACACCGCACGAGCCAGGCACCGACTACGTTCGCATCTTTTGAGGCAATACCGAAACGGTTCTTTCGGGTCTCACTGCATTTTCGTTAGGAACAAATATGCGATATGCAACGCTGACCGAAATATTGATCTATATAACAACTGTTAACCAACGGCGTTGCCGCGTTGAAAACAGCGGTTCCCCCCCGCCGCCCGGTCACCGAAGTTAAGCAACGCCGTGCCCTGTTAGTACTCGAATGGCTGATCGTCTGGGTGCGTCGTGTGCCGCTGCTTGAGGGACACGCAAGTAGACGAAGTGGCATGCAGTTGGAAGACTTGCGCCAGGCCCATGGGTCATAAGGCATTATAATCATTACAATAATACGAGGACGTCGTTGTGGCTATGTTTCGATTAGTTCTACGATGCGTCGTTGTCACGGTTCAGTCAAATGACAACCGAAAAGTAAATTAAAATAATAACTGAGGGCAGTAATAAATTAAAATAATAACAGAATCCATTAATAATCACAATTACCTCATTTTTATTTCAATTAAGGTCAACCATTCGGGTTGACCTGGTGTAATTTGTGTATATACAGGTGTTACCAGTACGATTACGCATAAAATTCGTAGGTCAAACTGGAACTCTGACACTCTGAAATAGCCTAAGTTCATTGTATTAGAACAACGAACGCCGTTCCAAACACAGTTCTGATCAGTACAATAAAAATAAGACAGCAGGATGCATATTCATCTCACTGCACGAAACAACTCAAGCATATTGTTCTTTTTATGTAAGTCAACCAACTGCATTGTATTTCATTAAATAACTATCCGAAAGAGGACCATATTTACGATATGCAGACCCCTAGAGTAAACTTGTGGTACGAGCACTAATTATGTGATAATTAACCGGCAAAAAATGTGGTTTATAACAGTTTTCGAATTAACTGGCAATATTTAAGATAATTCTCATTTATCGTTCCTTCTCAGTTGGACATTTTTAATTAGATTACGCATTTCGATCAGTCAGGAACATCTTCAGCTTTAATTAGTTGCATCAGCAACACGTTTTGGCTACGCAGAACCACATATCAGAGTACAGTAATCTAACTGAAAATACGCAACTGAAACGCAACAATAAATGTAAATTATCTTTAAATAATAATATAGTTGCTGATTCTCACAAGACAAGTGTGTCGGCTATGGTAAAAGGCAAAAACTGAGTACTTGCGGACTATTATTTAACTGTATAAAACTTGAAAGGGACTAAAAATATAAAAAACTGAAATCAACCCGATTTGTTAAAATCTCTATTAATAAAAGATGAAAAAAAATAAGCTTCATTTATTAATACAAGTACGTATATATTTTAAGGAAAGAATAAATTGTTGAGCTTCATCTGTGTACAGTAATCGGAATTTCAATTTTAAAAATAGCATATTGGAACTACAAGCAAACATAACAGTCGGGCAAATGCAAGTTAACAAAGGAAATAACCACCACGAAAATTTTATTTATATTTAGTTCAAATATATTTAGATCTGTTCTAAGCTACTTTACCACGCGTGGCGGAGAGTTTTTTGTTTACCATTGTCACTACCTCCATTTCCTGATCATGCCGGATGATTCACGAGAAGAACAATTGCTGATAACTTCTGGTAAACCTTCCGGGATGTAAGGTCGTGGTCCATGAAACTCTTCAGCTCCTAACGTTTCGTCCAGAGCTGCGCTGCACATCTTCAGAGGGGTGTTTCTCCTCCGGTGAGTCAAGACTCACCGGCAGAGAAACACCCCTCTGAAGATGTGCAGCGCAGCTCTGGACGAAACGTTAGGAGCTGAAGAGTTTCATGGACCACGACCTTACATCCCGGAAGGTTTACCAGAAGATATGTCATCCGGTCGTGAAAGCTTTCATACTATGAATTGCTGATAAGCCTCCGTTTGAGCTCGAATCTCTTTAATATTACCTCCATGGTCTTTTCGAGAGATATGCCTAGGAGGGAGCAATATACTGGTGGACTCTTCCAGGAATGTACGCTCTCGGAACTTTGACAGTGCACCACACCGTGACGTACAGTGCCTCTCTTGCAGCGTCTGCCATTGGAGTTTGCTGAACACCTCCGCGACTCTTTCGTGCTTACTAAAGGAACCTGTAACGAAAGGCGCTCCTCTTTTGTTGATCGTTTCTGTTTACTCTATGAATCCCTTCTGATGCTGACGAGCAATGTTCTGGTATTAGTTCAACTACGGTTTTGTAAATTACCTCCTTTGGCGATGGTAAACGCTTCCTGAGTGTTCTTCCAATGAATGTCAGTCTGGTACCTGCCTTACCTGCGACTAATTTTATGTGGTCGTTCGACTCTAAGCCGCTCTGTTCGCATACTCCTAGATACTTTATAGATCTGACTGCTTCCAATTTTGGTTTTGCAGTCATGCAATCATACAGTAGTGGATCTTTCTCCCTAATCACGTGCAATAAGTTACATTTATTTATACAGAGGATGATTTGCCTATTCCTGCAGCAAGTGTCATCTCCTGCAGATCTTCGTCTTTTGCCCAACCATAGGCGTTAAAATGAAAGTTTCGAATAAACGTACTTGTCACTAGCGCCTGCATTTTATGGTAACTGAGCTATTTACGTCATCGTAGCTTAGTCGTCTTCTAATATCATTTTCAGTAGGCCTACTGAATGAAGCGAAAGTTTCCCGCTAAAACGCTCACGTGGCCGCGTGCCCTTCTTAAGACATAAAGGGTCTGTATGTTATTTGTCATACGCTGTGGAAGGTAAGACATCTTGTATGTTGTCCAGGACATCTCCTTAACAAGTAAAGCAGTTTGAAAATGGTTTTCCTTAGCATTAAGGGCTTGAAGACCTGTGTCTCGCTACCGGAAGTAAAAAAGAAATGGATGCAATGAGGCATGGAAGAAATCGATTATCTGCCTAATGGAAGTTACTTCAAACTGCCAAAATTCCATTAACCATTTTTTCAAATGTTTTAGTAATTATTCCAGCTGAAAAGTCACGCTTTTGAGCGTGTGCCACTGGGAATACGACTCCGAAAAAGCGCAGGATTTGGGAGGTCAATGCTGATTAACTCATACTAGCTGACCACTGAAGTGATCTCGCACCACAGTGTCAAAACAAAGACTTTTTTCAATTTTAAATGTTTGTAATTTTGACATCTTTGTGGTGAAGGTCGTTAAGTTTCAGCCTAAAAGGCCTGCTTGTAAATACGATTCTGATCCGAAAGAATCGTTCAGTACAGCAGAGGTGGACCTAACATGACTGAATTAGCGTAATTTGTAATGGTTTCATTGTTCAAAGTAGTGTGTTATCTGTTCCAACAAATAACATAAATCAACACTCTAGTAACTGTTGATATTAATTAAAAGTAAGATACATCTCAACAAATTTATTGGCTCAAATGACTCTGAGCACTATAGGACTTAACTTCTGAGGTCATCAGTCCCCTAGAACTTAGAACTACTTAAACCTAACTAACCTAAGGACATAACACACATCCATACCCGAGGCAGGATTCGAACCTGCGACCGTTGCGGTCACGCGGTTCCAAACTGTAGCGCCTAGAACCGCTCGGCCACCTCGGCCGGCAACAAATTTATTCTCCACTTACTTAAGTGAATGTGGATGGCATAGAGTTGCTTCCATAACTTGGCCCTTGTACGAGCGCCAGTACGAAAGTTTTGATGTGAGTTGTGTTTCATGTCATAGAAATACGGCCGTCAATGTTGTAACTTTTTACTGTCTTTTTAGTACAAGATTCCACTCGGTCGACCTATATTTGATACTGGCAGAGCTACGATTGTTTAGGATGACAGGACTTTTTCCGTGGATGACGTCGAGGTCTTGAATGCCAAAACTGTTTCTGTCAAAACTGTTTCCGTCGGTACGGAACGGTATACAACTGGGAAGGTAACACTTCCCCTCAATTATACTTCAGTATTTTTTTCTACTCTTTCAAAATTACTTTAGTCGAGGCTGACAGCTTATGTTGTTTCTAACGGTCCTCCAATACGGCAGACTTTGGGTGGCTCAAGGAAACATAGCTGCTATGGAGAAAATAATGCAAGAATGCTGCAGAATAGCATCTACGAACACCATTATATTCACAGCTATTATTTCCGCACTGTTGTCTTGCGAATCAGGTGTTTCATCACAGTGGGCGTAAAACACTTTAAAAGAAGGTTCAATCGTTGCTAATAGCCACTGGACATATACCACAAAAATAATTTTAAATGACTTTCTGATTTTCTTATTACCTGTGAAAGCTGGATTTACCTCTTAGATACAGAATCTAAGTCTTTGAATTACAGGTGAGCTTACCCGTTATATAAGTTAGGGGCGGGAGAGGGAAGGTGGTTGACAACAAATATTAGTTCCGTGGAAGGAGGAGGGGTGGCGGAAACGAAGCAAAATTTCTTCCAAAATAAAACTCAAAACGATTGAAGAACTGTGTTTATTAATCACCAAACACGCTGTCGCTATCATTTTGGATCCTACTATCTACCAAGTACTTAGCTAAGAGAATACAGTTAGTGTGAGAATTGTGTATATGATTCTGTTGTCTGGCAAGTGACATTAAATACATGTGAATACTTCTTATATATATTATCTTCGCTGGTAACGAGAAAACTACACTGACGGAGAAAAACACAAACCGAAAATTAATTAATGTATGGTAATGAAATTTCAGGAATACATTTGTCTAGCTTAAATATTTGAATGATTAACATTGCAAGACGACAAGTTAACGTAAGTGCGAGATAAGCCACTACAAATGTGAAAACCTGATACATTAACAATCGCTGTAACTGCCAGGACGTTGAATGCGAATGTGCAAACTTGCATGTATTGTGTTGTATATGTGCCATACGTCAGTTTGTGGGGTGGACATCCATGCCTGTTTCACTTGGTCGGTCAATACAGGGAAGGTTAGTGTTGTTCGTCGGTGACGCTGGAGTTTTCCGGTGATGTCCCACATGCTCGATTAGGGACATATCTGGTGATCGAGCAGGCAAACGCAACATGTCGACAAACAGTAGAACATGTTTGGTTATAGCAGCGGTATGAAGATGAGGCTTCTCCTGTTGGAAAACACCCTCTGAAATCCTGTTTCTGAATGGCAGTACGACAGGTCGAATCACCAAACTGACGTACAAGTTTGCTGGCAGTGTGCGTGGGATAATCACGAGAGTGCTCTTGCTGTCTTACGAAATCGCAGCCCAGACCATAAATCCAGTTGTAGGTCCAGCTTGTCTAGCCAGCACACATGTTGATTGCATTACGTTATGTTGATCATTTTTGCTTTTGGACCGTCTAATTAAAAATGTATGAAAAAAAATTCTCGTGCCATACGCGTTTCGCCTTTATTCATTGCAAGGCATCTTCGGGGGCAGGTTCTGTGGATGTTGTTCTACATGTTGTGTTTTTGTTCCATTCCTCGCAGTGATCTACTTCTTATAGTTTCCATTTTAATTTTTGTTTTCCAAACATCGCAGCACTAGGAACTGAACACTTATGTAGACCAAAGACAAAAGTCGTTCATTGACGACAGAAAGCTTGTTATCTATGTGCAAGAAAGGCTAAATTTTAAATGGTGAACCAGTTATCAGCTAGATTACAGCATAAAAGGAATGAACTAGATTATCGAACGAAGTAATTGAGTGTAATGATGGAACTTTTTTTTAAGTAGGTTGATATTCGTAAGATATTTCTCTGTCCATTTGCTTGGTTTTTATCACTGTAAGTTTCATGCAGAAATAGAGAAATTCTCAACAGGTGTTCAACTCCGTTTATGTAGATTTGCAGTGCAGTCGTATGTAGCTTCAGTTGTTTAATAATCAGATCACTCTCACGTATGGGAAATAATTTTGATATATTTCGATTTTCGTCATTTCCATTACTCGTGTAACATTACAATTACCCCTTAGCACAACAAACAGCATTATACAAAGCATACGTAACAGTACTAGTTCAATGTTGGAGGCATGCGCACTAATTTAATCTCGATAGATATTCCTTAAATGCAACGTAACTGTAATAGTTATAGGTGTACAACCCTAAACGACATATGAAAATTGATGCTGGACCGGGACTCGATCCCAGATTTCCCGCTTATCACGAGCGATCGCTTTACCACTTAGGCTATATGAGCAAGATCCCTGAACTGACGTAATATTCCATATTTCAGACACCTATCTATTTTTTCTCATAGATTATTAATCTATTTATTCAGTCTCACACATCTCGTGATTCCTGTACAGGATTAAAAATCAAAGCAGTTAGGTAATATATATATAGGAATACACTGGAGAGCCAAAGGAACTGGTAAACCTGCCTAATATTGTGTAGGACCACCGCGAGCACGCAGAAGTGCCGCAAAAACACGTGGCATGGGCTTGACTAACGTCTGAAGTAGTGCTGGAGGGAATTGACACTATGAATCCTGCAGGGCTGTCCATCAGTCCGTAATAGTACGAGGGGAGTGGAGATCTCTTCTGAATAGCACGTTACAAGGCATCCCAGATATGCTCAATAATGCTCTGGATGTGTGAATGGCCGCATTGTCCTGCTGCAATGCACAATGGACACGGATGGATGCAGGTGATCAGACAGGATCCTTACGTACGTGTCACCTGTCAGAGCCGTATCTAGGCCTATCAAGGGTCCCATATCAGTCCAACTGCACACGCCCCACTCCAATACAGAGCCTCCACCAGCTTGAACAGTCTCCTGCTGACATGCAGGATCCATGGATTCATGTCTCCAGAACAGATACAATTTGAAACGAGACCCGTCCGACCAGGCAACATGTTCCCAGTCATCAACAGTCCAATGTCGGTATTGACGGACCCAGGCGAGGCGTAAAACTTTGTGTCGTGCAGTCATCAAGAGTACACGAGTGGGCCTTCATTGAATGGTTCGCACGCTGACACTTGTTGATGGCCCACCATTGAAATCTGCAGCAATTTGCGGAAAGGTTGCACTTCTGTCACCTTCAATCGTCGTTGATCCTGCTCTTGCAGGATCTTTTTCCGGCCGCAGCAATTTCGGGGATTTGATGTTTTGCCGGACTCCTGATATTCACGGTACACTCGTGAAATGTTCGTACGGGAAAATACTCACTTCATCGCCACCTCTGAGATGATGCTGTGTTCCGTCGCACATGCGCCGACTATAACGCCACGTTCAAACATTTAAATCTTGATAACCTACTATTGTCACAGCAGTAACCGATGTAACGACTGCGCTAGACACTTGTTGTCTTGTATAGGAGGCGTTGCCGACCGAATAGCCGTATTCTGGCTGTTTACATATCTCTGTATTTGAATACGCATGCCTATACCAGTTTCTTTGGCGCTTCAGTGTATATAAGGCGAAGATGGACCTGTGTCGGAAAAATGACGATTGTCTTTTATTTCTCGCTGTCTTGATTCTTCGCACACGAAAATGGCAAATGTTGGTTCGTGTCCCGGTCTGGCACAAATTTTCATACATCATTTTAGGTAATACATCTATACCTATTACAGACAAGTTGAATTACAGGAACAACTTCAATGTTTGAAACTGCAGTTCGCCATCAAATATAGATATAGCTACAACTGTCTTCCTCAATGGATGAGTGGTCAGTGCATATGTCTGCTAAGTGAAGGCCTCAGGTTTTTCTTGCTGGAGGACTGGAGTGGGGTGCATTCAGCCTCATGAGGCTAACTAAGGAGCTGCTTGACCAAGCAGTAGCAACTCCAAGGCCAAGAAACCCGATAACGATCAGGGGAGCAGTGTGCTAACCACACACTCTTCCATACCACATCCAAGGAATCCATTGGCATAGGACGGCAGGGCGGTCGGTTGGGACAGACGGGCCCGTCTAAGGCCACAAGGTGGAACTTTACCTTTACCTGTTAGTACTACATCTGCATTATTTCATTACTTCTTCATTCACAGCTTAAACACCGTCTTGCTCTTCATAGTACATAACCTACAAGATCTTCTTCTGACAAAAAGTTGACTAACTTCATAGGCTGAAAATCCTGTATGCAGCAGCCACTGCGCATACACTGTTACGTTCTGTTATTGGAATATTATTTAATACCTAGTAGCTGGCTTTTGGTGATGCAATACTATTTAAAATCCAGTAGCTGACGTCCATCTGGTGTTAGAAGATTGTTTAAGATCTATTAGCCCAGATGTATAACAAAAACTGTAACATTTGTTACAATTAACCCATGTTACAACAAAACTGTAAAACTAACCCATGTTACAACAGTACTGTAAGTTAGAAATTACGACCATAAAGACAGGAAAAATACTGTACATGTAAGAGCGAACAAGGTCACAGAGAGATACAATGCCTCCTCAAATACCTAAAAACGCAGGTTCTCGCACTTTCTCTAGAAGACTGTATAAGTTCCTAGGAGAAGGAACAGAATGTATGTGTATCATTGAATGTATAACAGCAATATATAATGAAACTTATTGCAAGTTAGTAGTTTGCTATGTATATAGCAGAGTGTATGGGTGTATGTATGGGAACTCCTCCCAAACCCATGTCAATTTCAACCAAATTTGCCACAGGAACAGCAGACCTCACGAGTATCTTATCAGTAGCATGGTATTTATAGCCTCCTAGCTCCAGAAGCCTGTTCCTTACAGCATTTGACATACAGGCTGCCTTGCAAGATAAGTATGTTGTGTGAACAGCAGCCTGCTAAACCAACTTGCTTCGCAGGTCAGCGTGCATGTCAGGGGCAAGAAATGGCCCTTGTTGTGTAGATTACCCTGCTTGCCAAGTGTGTCACGTTGGATTAGTATTTACTTACTTTATAGGCCTGCTTTGCATGGCACCTTGACAGTCAGGACGAAATAAATAATTTCAAGCTATTGATGTGCAACCCGCAACACTTTACAGGAATGCTGGGGGAGAAATATAGGCCACTTTTGTTGAACTGTATTGCAAGGACTGCATGTGCTGATGAACATTGCTGGGGACAGGTTGAGATGAAGGGGATGGGCAGAGTGAGGGGGAGGAGGAAATGGACAGAGAGAGGGGACGAGGGTAAGATGCATGAGGAAGGTGGGATGTGTGGAGGAGTAGTGGGCAGTTGAAAAAGAAAGAGTGGGACGTGGAGACGAACAATGGGAGGAGGATATGGTTAGAGCGAGGGAAAGGTAGATGTGGTGAGAGAAAGGTGGTGGAGATAAGAGAGAGGGACATAGAGATCAAGAGAAAGGGACAAAGGGGAAGAACATATCGACAGGATGAGATGAACAGACAGAAGAAGGAAGAGGTGGAAACAGGGAGGAGGAGGAGGAGGAGGAGGTGTGTTCAGTAACATGTCTCGAAACCGTGGGAAAAAGGCTAGTTATTCAATAATCTGTAAAATAGTTTGCTATCCTAAACACCAAGAGCTTATTAAGAATTCCATGAGAAGATGTGATTCAAGAAGCATCCACTTCAGATTCAAATCAAAGAATGAAATATCTGTGGAAAAGAAACTTAATTTTGCTATTGAAGTGAGTGTTGTTATGAAAAGTACAACATAAAATATGTGTTTACTGATGATTAAGCGGTACAGTATTTGACATAAACAGACTGACACGAAATATTCTGATGATTATGAACACAAAAGATTTAGTCAGGGCTTGTTCAGTACCTTTGAACATGATGTAAAAATCAAAAATTCGTGCGTGTGTGTGTGTGTGTGTGTGTGTGTGTGTGTGTGTGAATGTATGGTGTGTGTGTGTGTGTGTGTGTGTGTGTGTGTGTGTGTGTGTGTGTGCATGTGTATTTTTATGTAATTTGTCATTCACCACCATTTTGTCCGCCCCTGGTAGCTGAATGGTCAGCGCGATGGAATGTCACATCTAACGGCCCGGGTTCGATTTCTGCTGGGTCGGAGATTTTCTCCGCTCAGGGACTGGGTATTGCGTTGTCCTTATCATCATCATTTCATCCCCATCGACACGCAAGTCGCCGAAGTGGCGTCAACTCGAAAGACTTGCACCAAGCGAACGGCCTACCCGACGGGAGGTCCTAGCCAAACGGCATTTCCATTACCACCATTTTTAATTTTTAATTTCCTACCACTTTTCAAATTTCTTAAAATTTTTAGTTTCCACCATCTTGACGACATCATTGAAAAACTGGGGAGGCTTGTGGCTTCTCAATGATGAATTCATTCTTAAGGGAGCGTGGCTTCCGGCGTCATCGAAAGGTCAGTGACCTGGATCATGTGATGTAAATAAAGTGGGTCAGAACATACAAGGTAAACAAAGTGCTCCAAATATTTGGTAGCTCTACTGCTATCAGTGAAATCAACAGGGAAATTGGCTGGCTGATTAATGGGGAAAATTAGGTGAATAGGCCCCTTTAAAAGATTCAACCTAATAATTTATGTAGAAGGTCGGACATTAAACATCGGTTTATATTAAAAATGAAGAAATCACTCCAGCTGTATTTAAGGTGTCGACTTTATTTTGGCAAGTAGTTTCAAAGTTGTAACAACGTCATCTTCAGGCCCATACACTTGTTGACGTCAACTGCGTGCGGCTGGTACTGGTTCAAATGGCTCTGAGCACTATGGGACTTAACATCTGTGGTCATCAGTCCCCTAGAACGTAGAACTACTTAAACCTAACTAACCTAAGGACATCACACACATCCATGCCCGAGGCAGGATTCGAACCTGCGACCGTAGCAGTCGCGCGGTTCCGGACTGAGCGCCTAGAACCGCGAGACCACCGCGGCCGGGCGGCTGGTACTAGAAGTCAGTGGTGGGATACGGACGTGCTCCGTGTGGAAGGTGGGTAGTAACTAGTATGAAGTCCCACTGTCCTCCATTTCAACTCTGGATGTACAAAGATTAAACATCGGTGTACTTTGGCCAGGTGATGTGGCCAACGCCAAATCGCGGCCTTTGCCCTGTCACCAGCTACGCCTGGGACGGGTTACGGGACGCCGCGGCCTCGGCCTGGCGGGGCACGCCTCCCAGCAGCGGCCAAGGTGTGGCTGTGGCACAGCCGGGGCCGCCCGCCCGCCTCGCGCTGATCAATAATCTTCGGAGCCCGCGGCGGCTGCCGGCTGCCGGCTGCCGGGCGGCGATCGCGCCGCGCCTCGCTCACCGTCTTCGCCACTCACCACTCACTCCTCACCCTCCCCCCCCCCCCCCCCCCCGCCTCACAATGGCTGTGCTTGGACAGATACTGCCTTAGACTGTCACATTATCGAGTTACAGGAAGTGTATCCCATCCTGTACAAGCACTTAACATTGATGTCCGCAGAGGTGGAAGCAAGATTTTAAAATTGTCATTTTTTTTTTTTTTAGAGCTGATTCGGCGAGCGTGACGTTGTACCGTGTCCCAGAACCAAATTTAAGAGGAATATCAGAGCCTTATCCTGATAATACTAAATTAAATACACAGTGACAGAACAAATCGTAACAGCAGGAAGGAGTCGTGTGACGTAAGTTGATAGACATGTTTCTATATCCGAAAGATATCTATTCTAATTTCGCACCAGTCACTTAAGAGTGGCTTTAGTACCACCACTTCTCTTTTTTTCAGCCACCAATTCCTATCCTGTGCTAACCTCTTCATCTCATAACAGCGCCTGCAACCTACGTCCTCAATTATCTGTTGGATATATTCCAGTCTCTGTCTTCTTCTACAGTTTTTACCCTCTACAGCTCCAACTAACCATAGAGGTTATTTCATGATGTCTTAACGGACGTCGTCTCACTCTGTCCCTTCTTGACAGTATTATCCATATATTCCTTTCCTCACCGATTCGACGGATAACCTAATCGTATCTTACCCTACCAGTCCACTTAATTTTCAGCATTCTTCTGTAGCACGACATGTGAAATGCCTCGATTCTCTGTTTTCCACACAATCCATGTTCCACTTCCATACAATACTGTGCTCCAAACGTATGTTCTCAGAAATGTCTTCCTCAAAAAAATGGCTCTGAGCGCTACGGGACTTAACATCTGAGGTCATCAGTCCCCTAGAACTTAGAACTACTTAAACCTAACAAACCTAAGGAGATCACACACATCCATGCCCGAGGCAGGATTCGAACCTGCGACCGTAGCCGTCGCGCGGTTCCAGACTGAAGCGCCTAGAACCGCACGGCCACACTGGCCGGCTATGTCTTCCTCAATTTAAGGCCTATATGTTATATTAGCCCACATTTCTCTTGGCAAGGAATGCTCTTTCTGCAAGTGCTAGTCTACTTTTTGTCTTCCTTACTTCGTCCATTATGTGTTATTTTGCTGTTTTGCTGCCTATGTAGCAGAATTCGTTAACTTCATCTACTTCGTGATCACCAATCCTGACGTTAAGTGCTCGATGTTCTTATTTCTGCTACTTCTCATTACTTTCTCTATCTTTGATTTACTCTTAATCCACATTCTACGCTCATTAGATTGGTCTTTCCATCCATAAGATCCTGCAATTCTTTTTCACTTTCACTCAGGATAACAATGTCTTTAGCGAATCTTAGCATTGATATCCTTTCAGCCTGAATTTCAATCCCACTACTGAACCTTTCTTTCATTTCCACCATTACTTCTTCAGTTGAAAAATAAGGGAGAAAGACTACGTGCCTGTCTTACGTCTTTTCTAATCCGAGTACTTCGTTCATTGGCTTCTATTCTTATTATTCCCTTTTGGTTCTTGTACTGTATACTACCCAACTTTTCCTCTAGCTTACACCTATTTTCCTCAGAATTTTATACATATTGCACCATTTAACTTTGCTGTACGTTTTCTCCGGGTCGACAAATCGTGTCAGCGTGACTTGATTTTTCTTTAGTCTTGCTTCCATTTTAAACATCAATGTCAGAAACGCCTCTCTGGTGTCTTTACCTTTCCTAAAGCCAAAATGATCGTCATCTAACACATCCTCAATTTCCTTTTCAATTTTTCTGCGTATTATTCTTCTCAGTTGTCAGCAACTTGGATGCATGAGCTGTTAAACTGATTGTTCGTTATTTCTCGCATTTGTCGGCTCTTCCAATCATAGGAATGGTCTGGATGATATTTCCCCGAATGTCTGGTGATATATCGCAAGCCTCATCGATTCTACACACAAAAGTGAATTGTCGTTTTGTTGCCACTCCCCCCAATGATTTTAGAAATTCTGACACAATGTTATTTATTCCTTTTGCGTTAATTGATCTTAAGTCTTCCAAAGTTTTGCTAAATTCTGATTCTAGCACTGGAGCTCTTATCTCTTCCCTGCCAACTTCTGTTTCTTCTTCCATCACGACATCAGGTATGTCCTCCCCCTCATACAGGCCCTCAATGCACTCCTTGCACCTATCCTCTACATTTAACAGTGGAACTCCCATTGCACTCTTAATGTCACCGCCCTTGGGTTTAGTTTCACCGAAGGTTGTTTCGACTTTTCTAGGTGCTGAGTCAGTCCTTCCGATTATCAATCTGCAGGGAGAATGTCGCGTCCTGTCCAAGCACCTAACATCGATGTCCGCAGAATTGAAAGCAAGATTCAGAAAGCGTCTTTTTGTCTAACTGATTCGATGAGAATGACGTTGAACCGTGTTCCAGAACTAAATTTAACGGTTAGTACACAAAACTTGCAATTTCCTGGCAGACTGAAACGGTGTGCTGGAATGTGACACGAACTTGCCCGCCAAAGACAGAGGTCCTAGGTTGCACTCACGGTCCAGCATTACTCTGCCAGAAACTCTCAAAAGAGCTCAGGCTCCTCTGAGGAGTGTAAATTTACTTTGGATATCTAAAACTTACCGTATCTCAAACGACTGAAAGGCATCCACTCAATGTTTATAAGGTAGAGTACTTCGATATCTAATTGATAAGCTGCGAGGTAAAAAATTTTGTTTCAATAATACAGATATAAGAACCACCTTTTCCATTCACCGACGAGATTTTACGTTCTTATGATTAAATCCAAATTACCCAAAGAGTCAGTCACAAAAGTATATTTTAAGCATTTCGGGTTGGTATTGAAAATTTCTTCTTCTACTTCTTCATCTTTCTCTGTGATGCGTTAGGCCGTGATCGACCAGTTGTAGTTGTGTTTCTTCCATCTTCTGCTGGTCAATAAATGCATCTTTTTTCTTGCGGTGTATATCGCCAAAAGTATAGTGGCTATCTTGACTTCTAGATTCGCAATATGTGGATTACACAAATCTGCCTTTCTTCAGCCTTTCCGATTTTCAAGAAATAGCTTCAGTTCCTTTATAATACGTATATTTCTTTTATGACTTAACTTTCTGTATCCTGTTATGTCGGTAAGGAATTTCGTTTCGCTGGCCCGTAACGTTATTACACCATGATAATGTACGAGGAAACCTATACCAAAAAGTCAAAATTGAGAAGTTCAGCTCCCTGTTGGGTAGCATTCGAAGATCCCTCCAAAATAAAGAAGAGAAACTTATATCGGTACCGATATTGCTGTCTGGAAGTGAATTTTGGGGAACGAAAATTTGGCAAAGAATGGAAGCTGAAAATAACGTTAAGAATGACTGACAACATACTTTCCAATAGCAATAAAAGTAAACAGCAAATAATACCACACTAATACTCGTCACAGCGGCGAAACAGGAAATGAACTTTAAAAATAGGTTTTTGCATTTTGAAGCCTTCTGCAAAAGTTTGTTTGCTTCGCATTTGATCAAATTAAAGTATTTATTGCATTATTTTCATACCACATATTCTTTACTTTTCACTGACATCATTAAAGGTGAACAAAATTCATTTTGGAAGCTACATATGTTTGTGTTTATGTGGGTAATCCAGGACCAACAGCCGGCCGAAGTGGCCGTGCGGTTAAAGGCGCTGCAGTCTGGAACCGCAAGACCGCTGCGGTCGCAGGTTCGAATCCCGCCTCGGGCATGGATGTTTGTGATGTCCTTAGGTTAGTTAGGTTTAACTAGTTCTAAGTTCTAGGGGACTAATGACCTCAGCAGTTGAGTCCCATAGTGCTGAGAGCCATTTGAACCAGGACCAACAAACTATTAGATGGCCGGCCACAGTGGCAGAGCGGTTCTAGGTGCTACAGTCTGGAACCACGCGACCACTACGGTCGCAGGTTAGAATCCTGCCTCGGGCAGGGATGTGTGTGATGTCCTTAGGTTAGTTAGGCTTAAGTAGTTCTAAGTTTTAGGGGACTGATGACCTCAGCAGTTAAGTCCCATAATGCTCAGAGCCATTTTTTTGAACTATTAGATGAATATGGGAAACTACCCGTAACCGCCCTCAAGTTGGCCGATAGAATCGACTTCTCTTGTCTCCTCCAGTTCGATACATTACATACAGCCAGTACAAACAAAGCTACGGTTTACTAGAATTGCGGACATTCATTGCTCGATATACCTAATTACAGCAGATTTCCAGAGGGGGTGAGTGCTTTCTCTTGCCCCCTCCCTCACCCCCTGCGGATATCCATGACACCTAGGAACCATGGGGTTTTACAGCAATATGTATGCTATGGGTTAATGCGATGACTGGTTTGACTGACTAAACGGTGGTGTATTCGAAAACACAACATATGACGTGAACAAATGCTTTCTCACTAAATTGAAGGTTGGTAGTTTCTTCCGCTATCTTCTTGAATTGATACTGTCTGGGTCGTCTTGTGAAATATTTAGTAAATTGTGCTTTATATTGGGGCACCGTGCATTCTGAAATGACATAGTTACAGACATCATAGCGGCCCCAGATTTCCTGTAAATTTGTCTTGCATTATTAGGCAGCCTGAACACCACTCTCATCCGGATTTGACAAATGCAGTGAAAGCTTACAGACCTGCCCCTTCCCCTCCATCCCCGCTCCGCACCCCACTACACTGTCCTATATTCGCAGACGTTATTGATTGCAAATTTTTATTAAAGACAGTCAGACTTCCCGTCACAGTTCTATCGATTACCTGTGCATGAATCGAGGGAATGACGAATTTTTTTGTTATACAGGGCGGTCAGAAACAGCCCGAAAAGTTTTAAGGGCATTTGAGGGTAGTTTGTGCTGATAACTCATGGTTAAGAAAAAGTCGTGTACGTTGCTGCTTTTCCGAGTTAATTAGCATTGAAGTTAACGAGTCAGGTCGTTGAGCGCGCTATTTCAAGCGGCACACCAGATACAGTTAGTGTCAGCCCTTCTCACAAAGTAGATGGTAGCGCACGAGACCGCTCAGCCTTTGGCTCGGGTTCGATCCTTAATGCCGTCATATGTCCAGTTTTTGCGTCGCCGTCTTTCTCGGTTTTAGGAAACCAAATGGAGATCACCTTAGCGACACCGTCCCTGGCGGAGCCTTGAACTTTTCCTGCCTTTACCAAAAATGTTCAAATGTGTGTGAAATCTTATGTAACTTAACTGCTAACGTCATCAGTCTCTAAGCTTACACACTACTTAACCTAAATTATGCTAAGGACAAACACACACACACCCATGCCCGAGGGAGGACTCGAACCTCCGCCGGGATCAGCCGCACAGTCCGTGACTGCAGCGCCTTAGACCGCTCGGCTAATCCCAAGTGGCCCTGCCTTTACCGAAGGACGAAGGGAGGAATTTTCGTTCAGTGAAAGCCCTTAGCGAAGACATTTTGGAGAGTTGCAAGGCTTCATAGTCAGCACTCAATGGGTTCCACTTGCAACGCGGAACCAACCCAGAGAGGATACGAGCCACAGGTGGGGAAGTCCACTGACATAAGCGACTTTAACAAAGGGAATATTGTTATGGATCGGCATCTGGGAACGAGCACCATGGAAACGACGAAGATGGTCGGTTAGTCGCATCTTATTCTCGTCAACACCTATGGAATGTGGTTGAAGCATGGTGAGATCAAGGGTAGCCCGCAAGGTGTTGGACGTCCACGCCTCATCACAGACCGTTTTCAGAGGCTTCCTCACTCTGTAAAGCAGGAAAGGCATATCTGACCACAGAGTAGCATGCTGGTGCAGGTACAAGTGCTTCTGAGTACAGAGCTCAGCTCACGTTGTTGAACATGGGGCTCCGAAGTGAACGAGCCCTATATGTTCCCATGTTGACCTAACGACATCGTCAAAGACAATTGCAGTGGGGTGGGATCTTGGAGATTGGAAACTCGTCGCCGGGTCGGATGAATTACGTTTCATTGTACATCAGTTCGATGGTCGCATCCATTCATTGTCATCCACTCGAACGGCTGGTAATAAAATGTACCGCGCCATGGACGCAGGCCGGCAGGTGCAATATTATGCTATGGACGGCAATCACGTGGACACGTGGACCTGTCGAAATAATGAACGGCACCATGACAGCTGAGAAAGATGTGAACATTACTGCGGACCACTTTGTGTCTTCCCCGACAGCAATGGCATCTTCCAGCAAGCTAAATATGCGTGTGACAAACCCAGAATTGTATTGCAGTGGTTTGAGGAGCATTATAGTAAACTCATGTTGATGACTTGCCCACGAAATTCACCTGGTCTGAAGATATCTGTGAAGCTATCGGCCGCCAGCTCCACACCCACGACCACCTCCCGGTAATTTACGGGAATTGCGTGACTGTACGTAGGTATCTGGTGCAACATACATCCAGAAATCAACCAAGGATTTGTCGAATCCATGTCAGGCGGAATCACTAGTGTGTTGGGTTCCAATAGAGACCAACAAGCTAATAAGCAGATGGTCATAATGTTTTGGGCATCATTCCATCAGACTAAGGTAGAAAGTTGGAGTAAATTTCAACTTCCGCATATGACCGGACCGTTTTTTTTTTTTTAATTTTTTTTAAAGAACCGTACGATTTTAGAAGTGTAAATGTTTTACATGTGTACACATACTATCTTGGGAGGTTTAAGATCAAAGTTCTCACTTAACCTTTTACAAATGTTCAGTGTATCGTCGGCCATGGTTGTCGAGCGGCTCTAGGCGCTACAGTCTGGAACCGCGTGACCGCTACGGTCGCAGGTTCGAATCCTGCCTCGGGCATGGATGTGTGTGATGTCCTTAGGTTAGTTAGATTTAATTAGTCCTAAGTTCTAGAGGACTGATGACCTCAGAAGTTAAATCCCATAGTGCTCAGAGTCATTCAGTGTATCCTTCACGGGTCTCGTAGTAACCGATTCGTGTATGGTTTGAAAAACAAACCTCCCCGCTAAAGGCACCAGACAGTTACATGGGAAAGCTCTAACTGTCGGCTGGCACGACGAGTATGCTTTCTTACACTTCATGCAGAACTCTGTTAAATTCTCCACGCCTAGCACACAGGGTGACATGTGGATTTTTCCGTACATGAACAACCAGCGTCTTGACACTGCTGTCTCAGAGTTGATTGCTATGAGCTGTAAGAGGTGCACTGTTGCAACAAAATGGCATATTTACAAGGACAATATCGCCATCTAGACTCGAAGCACACTGGGTAAGAACAAGCGAGCTACCTGCAGCAAGGACACCGCTGCCGGGTATTCAGTGAAGCGGCAAATTATAACTGAAGGCAAGGCAAGTTTTTAGTTTCGATATGTAAGTTAAAATTTATATCAAGTTTGTATTATTCACGTAGAAGACATGGTCTCGTGAAATCGGATGAATCTTTCGGAAACATCTTTTTCATTTACGTCTTTTCTATTTTAAATCTTTTTTATGTCACATCTTCTTTATTTTACGTCTTTCACTAACTGCTCGATATATTTTTTGGACGATACGAGGGACATTCAATAAGTAATGCAACATTTTTTTCCTCTGCGAATTTCGGTAAAAAATGTGGAATTTGCTGTGAGACATCGTGGAATATTCCCGTTTCAGCCCCAATAGTTTCATTTACGTCCGATGGATGGCAGCTCTTCTCATAGCCTTCAGAATGGCATCTGTAACGGAGGTGCGTTACAAGCAGAAAGCTGCCACTGAATTTATTTTGGCGGATAACCAGAGCATCAGAGATACTCATAGGCGCTTGCAGAATACCTATGGAAACCTGTCAGTGAACAAATCGCGGTGACTGTTTGGGCAAGGCGTTTGTCATCATAGCAACAAGGCAGCACAAACCTTTCCGATCACCCGCATGCCTGCCTGTCACACAAAGCTGTGACTCCTGGAATGCTGGAACGTGCGGACACTCTCGTCCGAGGTGATCGACGGATCACAATCAAACACACTCGTCTAACAGTTGGGGCATTCAAAGACGTGTGCCCGTAGGGTTCGTCGCCGCCTAACAGACCATAAAGAGAAACGAAGGACCGTCTGTTCGGAGTCGCTTGCGTGTTACGATGCTGATCGTGACAGTTTTTGTCGAACATCGAAAATAGACTCATCACTTCGAACCGTAAGCAATCCAGCAATCAATTATTTTCTTGTGGTATGAGTCCGCAGCCGCAATAATTTTTAAAGGGTTTCATCTTGCCATCAGCTGTTAAAGTTTCTTTTGCCACTGCAATTTCGACATTAAGGGGAGGTTTACTATCTTTGGCCCGAAAAAAGCACGCTTTTTGAGAATTTTTTTCTCGAGATGTGTTATAGATTGAAAAATCCCCTCAGAAAAATAATAAATGACTGTGCTTAAACTGACACACAATATTTTTAACGCAACCCAGTCTGACTTTCAGTAATCCCTACAAAAGAATGGCCCTGACTAACATTAACCTATACCTTTCACAAATCACTTACTCTCAAACCTCCGCCATTTCTCTCCCAACATCCACCACTGCTGGCGGCTCACCTCCAACTGCGCAACGCTATGCTACTTACAAAATATCATTGTCAAATTTGGTCAATATGTTTATTGATATTTCCTCTACTAACTGGAATATTTTCGACCGGAAATGTCGAAGATCAAAGGCGGAAATGCCGTAGGAACGAAACAAAATTTCGATGTAGACCACCAAGCGCGGTATGTCACAGGTCAGCCGGCTCCTCTGAAATCAAAATTGAGTTGACGTTAGCGAAGTATATAAGATTCTTTAGTAGTTGTACATCGCTTAAGTTATTTGGACCACAGGAAACAAAATGGGGCCATTTGAAAAAAATTAGGGTTTTTTCATCGATTTTTCGACTTCGTCGGCCAAGTAAAAATATTTATAGTTGGTGGATCGGAATAAAAGTGTTACCACTTCTAGACAATTTAGTTAGCTTCGTCGAAAACAAAGAATTATGTCAATCGGTTCGTAGATTTGAAGTTACCATACTGCGCGATAAAAAAAACGTCATTTCGAGAAAAACGCGTTTGTAGTGTTGACTACATATAAATGCAATATTATGCAACTTACGTTCAATCTGCTATTCCGGGTCTGTCCTTCCTCTTCCTCATGGAGGGCGTTCTGCTCGATCTGGGCCATCGTGCGCTGCTCCAGAGCCGCTCGTACGGCCGGTGACAAGCGGTTTTCGGCCGCTTGAATCCGGTGGTCGTCCGAATGCTTGGCGAACTGCGTCGAGTAGACGTCCATCGTTGTCATAGTCTTCAGAGTTGCTGAATACCCTTCACACTCTCCACAGTCTTCGCACCAGACTGCAAATGCTTGGGGGCTAACTTCCAAACACACGCGTTCAAACTTTCATTTGAATTTTGTGTGTTTCCTCCCAAGCGCCGGTACAATAACTCGTCCTCCGAAAAAAAAAAAAAAACTGTTGCGTGAAGAAGGCCGATATCAGGCAGGTGCATTTTTTTGTTCAACTGCGAATAATAAACATTTCAGTTCCGCATTCGGAAAAACCGTTTCAAGGGTGGATTCTAAACACTTTTATGGATCCAAAAATACAATTTTAAAAAATCGATTTTCTGAACCAAAAGATAGTAAACCTGCCCTTAAGTCATTTTCAAGCATAAGATTTTGACATATATTTGAAGTGTAGACCTCTGTCTGTATGTCAAAATCGTATGCTTGAAAGTGACTTAATGCCGAAATTGCAAATTCAAAATAAACTTCTAACAACTGAAAGCAAGATGAAATCCTTTAAAAAACGGCAATCCATGGAGTGACGCCTTACCTCATCTAATCTGAAGAAAATGTTGAAAACTGCGTCCTCAACCAGTAAAAATATCCTACCTCATGCTGCAAACGATCAACTCTGAAGTTTGTTGTGCTACCCCCAGGGAACTGAAGAAATTATTTCAGCGTGTTCATCGCCACAAAAAATACAAACGAACTTCTCCTTCTCCACGACAACCAAAAGCCTCACACAAGCTTGGACAGCCGAGAAGAGCTCACAAACCTCGTTGGACTGTCATTCCTCATCCACCCTAGGAGCCTGGATCTCGCGTCTGCCGACTTCCATCTGTATGCCCCAATGAAAAATGCACACCGCAGCAAGCAGTACGTGGACGATGGGGGCGTTATTGATACAGAAAGACGTTGTCTCCGATGTCGACCAGTAGAATGGTACCTTGCGGTCATACAGGGCGTCCCAAACAGATGGCGTAAGACCATCGCATTGAAACAGATTATGTTGAGAAATAGAGTTTTGTAGCATAAAAGTGGGGAGTAATATGGTGTACTGGAATCCTGAATAAATCACCCTGCTTTTAGGAAAGAAGTATTTAGGTACTTATTGTACGCCCCTCTAACACGAACCTGTGATTGCGCCATTATACAGATGGTAAAATGAAATCTTCTACTGCGCTAGAATTATCGGACAGTTATATCCCGATATTCTTCGTTTTCTACATGCATCTCAGATATCTTCTGCAAGGTAAATGGTAAAATTGCCCAAATGAGAGATGCTTTTCCTGGAAGTAGTCGAGCACAGGTGAGGCACTAATTTCAGCGACTCTCAGGCAGTGCCGCGCGACGACCCAGCTGCCGTTTGCTCAACCGCCCCCAGTGGGGCGCGACCGCCCCTGCCCACGAGACGCGAGGGGACTGTCAGCCAGTGGTCTACTGCAGAGCGCTCCAGTGATCAGATAGAGCGGTGCGTAATCGGAAGTCGAGCGCTTGCCCACCACCAGGAAATTGAGTTTTTGCCGGAGCAGCGGAATCTCCGCGACCCCCCAATAACATCCAGACTCCGTTTCCGCTTCTCTGTTACAGCCGGACCAGAAACGCGCTGGGCTCCCACCCGAAGCTCTTGCTTACTCAGCCTTATCACCGAAAATAGTCTTGGTCTGCGTTAATGACCTTGCGCGTCTCGAAGCCCAGGCTGTGAACAATAATCCTAGAGGGACATCAACCGGTCGATGTATCTAACGCGAAAGAAATTTCAATGGAGATGGTGGCTATAGGCTTCCAGCTTCGTGGCTTTTCTCCACCGCTCCTCTCTTCTCAGGCAGTGTAAGCTTTCATTTGCTTACGTGCGTGACTGACTGCCACGGTACTACTCGGCCACGACATCATTGCACTTGGCCTCTCATGACCGCTATCAGAAACACGCGCAGATGTTACAGTAAACAAGTACAGAGGTGACTAAGCAAAGTACATCGCACTGTGAGTGTTTTCAAGACAATCGTGCATGTACAATCAAGTGGTTCATCGTGTCATTGTGAAATATCAAGATAAAACTCATGATAAGCCGACGGAAAGGCTCTCACCCGAGTCCAATAATTCTGTGGTCGACTAATATAGTGTCCTTACCACCGCTGCGGCACGGTAATAATATTTTGATAAACATTCATTCCCCCTCTCTTTTTCTGCTTTCATCGCTACATATAAAATAACAATGGCTCACGAATAGCAACGAGCAAAATTTCCCCCCAAAACTCTACTTTTTCAAAACATACGCACTAAAACTCCTTTTTACGTCTAGAAGTGTCCATATTTGATCCTGTTCAAATGGCTCAAATGGCTTTGAGCACTATGGTACTTAAGATCTGTGGTCATCAGTCCCCTAGAACTTAGAACGACTTAAACCTAACTAACCTAAGGACACCACACACATCCAAGCCCGAGGCAGGATTCGAACCTGCGACCGTAGCAGTCCCGCGGTTCCGGACTGCAGCGCCTAGAACCGCACGGCCACCGCGGCTGGCTTTGATGCTGTTATCTAAAGGCTTATGATTTAACGTAGGACTGAAAATACCATTCAACGAAATTTTAATAGACAACTTTGTCCCTCCCTTTTCCATAGCAGCTTAAAAGCCAGAATTATGCCGAAAATTACCACCACTGGACGAGTAATTTTTTTCTTACATTTTATTTTTAATTCATTAATGTGTATAACTTACAGCTACAAAGAAATATAAAGTTCTTAATTAACGAATTTCGTATTACTTTCACTCTCAGCTTCTCACAGTTATCTCTGTTCACTCAGACACTTCTTCCCAGATGAGATCGATTACATGCTTCAGCCTTGGCCCTCCTTTCAGACGTTGATGAATCGAAATCTACCTGGTCTTCAGTAATAATAGCCATCGGAGTATTACCATGTGCTACGGTCTCAGGTTTTTTGAAAAAATGTTTTTTCTTCGCTTTTCATCAACGATCTTGCAGCATATTTTTGTACTAACCTTCGCTTTTGTTACGAAGTTTCTAATTTTTATGCGCATTTTCTCAGCTCCTACGTCAGAATGTGAATTTTTCCCAATAAATCATCACTTCCTGCACAACTTTACCAGATAGTCTGAGAGAGTGAAATTTTCTCTACAAACAAGCCATAAAATGTGGATCCACCTTCCATTACCTCCGACCTCATCATCTGCAGTAAAAGTTTTGTTCATGGGTGAACAGTTTCGTGGTAAACTAACCAAATTACTGACCAATGCGGCTGTAAATTTAATAGCTATCACGAATCCTAGTCAGTATTCGAAATACAGTCTGTGCCTGGTTCCGAACATCTCAACTAACTTCCGTCTGCCATTCAAGTCTCAGAAACAAATTTGTACGACGTGGAAGACAATGACGTTCTCTTGGACAGCGTGGAGTTGACGGCGGAACAAATGAAAAATAAGAGTGAAATTGTTTCCTAACTCACAGCCACTTCCTATGTAATAGCTCAACCAGCTTAAATCCTCTATACGATGGAATGACACGGTTATTCTCTCCATGAGGCAGTAGATAGTTTCAGGATTAAAGTCAGGACATTGGCAGACGGTTGCCGATGGTCAAGAACTGTACAACACCAGCTCTGCTCCGTTGCCGGCTAAATTTAAGCAATGAAACAATGAAAAGTTTTCCACAAGCTACAGTGAAGTGTAATAACTGAGAGGGTAGAAAGCATAACATTTCACTGTGGCAGCAGTGCGTGAAACCTCAGGAGGAATACTTCTAAAAGCTGGTGTAGTTATGTGAGATTACCTCTTACGACTTATACCGAGCTGGATGGCGCAGTCGTAAGACACCAGACTCGCATGTGGGAGGATAGCAGTCCAAATCGCCATCCGCTCATTTGATGGTCTCCTCTGAATTTTGTATTTCTCCATTTCTGAGGTGCGCCGACTTTCGTTACTGCTGTTTGGATACTGCTGGTAACTTCTGTCGAGAGTTCATCCAGTTTCATTCCACTAAGCTTTCTATAGATAGTTTCTTGTCTATGCATTAGTTTGAACCCCTTCGTTTTCTCTTTCAGCTCATTATTGCAGGTCGTATCTTCCTTCCCATCACACGTTTTTTCTCAAGTCGAGTGTTAATATGGACCCTGGCTGTAACTATCCTATGGTCTATACCTGTACTGAGGCGTTTGATGACTGACACATCCGAGGACATTCGGTTGTTCGATATGAGGAAGCAATATATTTAATTTTTAACCTTTGCGTCAGGTCTTTTACAGGTCTACTTCCCTTTCGGATTTTTTAAAATGTCTTTAAGAAGTGTAGACGTTTTTCATTTTCGGAAGGGTCTTCTGTAGACTTCGCTCCTATCTTGGCAATAAAACCGTGACGTATTAAGGAAAGTGTAGTGTTTACTGAATTTTTTACTATTGTTAGATCCTCGTCCTACCCCCATGAACCATGGACTTTGCCGTTGGTGGGGAGGCTTGCGTGCTTCAGCGATACAGATGGCCGTACCGTAGGTGCAGACACAACACAGGGGTATCTGTTGAGAGGCCAGACAAACGCGTGCTTCCTGAAGAGGGGCAGCAGCCTTTTCAGTAGTTGCAGGGGCAACAGTCTGGACGATTGACTGATCTGGCCTTGCAACACTAACCAAAACGGCCTTGCTGTGCTGGTACTGCGAACGGCTGAAAGCAAGGGTAAACTACAGCCGTAATTTTTCCCGAGGGCATGCAGCTTTACTGTATGGTTAAATGATGATGGCGTCCTCTTGGGTAAAATATTCCGGAGGTAAAATAGTCCCCCATTCGGATCTCCGGGCGAGGACTACTCAAGAGGACGTCGTTATCAGGAGAAAGAAAACTGGCGTTCTACGGACCGGAGCGTGGAATGTCATATCCCTGAATCGGGAAGGTAGGTTAGAAAATTTAAAAAGGGAAATGGATAGGTTAAAGTTAGATATAGTGGGAATTAGTGAAGTTCGGTGGCAGGAGGAACAAGACTTTTGGCCAGGTGAATACAGGGTTATAAATACAAAATCAAATAGGGGTAATGCAGGAGTAGGTTTAATAATGAATAAAAAAATAGGAGTGCGGGTAAGCTACTACCAACAGCATAGTGAACGCATTATTGTGGCCAAGATAGACACGAAGCCCATGCCTACTACAGTAGTACAACTTTATATGCCAACTAGCTCTGCAGATGAAGAAATTGATGAAATGTATGATGAGATAAAAGAAACTATTCAGGTAGTGAAGGGAGACGAAAATTTAATAGTCATGGGTGACTGGAATTGGAGAGTAGGAAAAGGGAGAGAAGGAAACATAGTGAGTGAATATGGATTAGGGGAGAGAAATGAAAGAGAGAGCCGTCTGGTAGAATTTTGCACAAAGCATAACTTAATAGTAGCTAACACATGGTTCAAGAATCATAACAGAAGGTTGTATACATGGAAGACTCCTGGAGATACTAGAAGGTATCAGATAGATTATATAATGGTAAGACAGATTTAGGAACCAGGTTTTAAATTGTAAGACATTTCCCGGGGCAGATGTGGACTCTAACCACAATCTATTGGTTATGAACTGTTGATTAAACCTGAAGAAACTGCAAAAAGGTGGGAAATTAAGGAGATGGGACCTCGATAAACTGACTAAACCAGAGGTTGTACAGAGTTTCAGGGAGAGCATAAGGGAACAATTGTCAGGAATGGGGGAAAGAAATACAGTAGAAGAAGAATGGGTATCTCTGAGGGATGAAGTAGTGAAGGCAGCAGAGGATCAAGTAGGTAAAAAGACGAGGGCTAGTAGAAATCCTTGGGTAACAGAAGAAATATTGAATTTAATTGATGAAAGGCGAAAATATAAAAATGCAGTAAATGAAGCCGGCAAAAGGGAATACGAACGTCTCAAAAATGAGATCGACAGGAAGTGCAAAATGGCTAAGCAGGGATGGCTAGAGGACAAATGTAAGAATGTAGAGGCTTATCTCACTAGGGGTAAGATGGATACTGCCTACAGGAAAATTAGAGAGACCTTTGAAGAAAGGAGAACTACTTGTATGAATATCAAGAGCTCAAATGGAAACCCAGTTCTAAGCAAAGAAGGGAAAGCAGAAAGGTGGAAGGAGTATATAGAAGGTCTATACAAGGGCGATGTACTTGAGGACAATATTATGGAAATGGAAGAGGATGTAGATGAAGATGAAATTGGAGATACGATACTGCGTGAAGAGTTTGACAGAGCACTCAAAGACCTGAGTCGAAACAAGGCTCCGGGAGTAGACAACATTCCATTGGAACTACTGACGGCCTTGGGAGAGCCAGTCCTGATAGAACCCTACCATCTGGTGAGCAAGATGTATGAGACAGGCGAAATATCCTCAGACTTCAAGAAGAATATAATAATTCCAATCCCAAAGAAAGCAGGTGTTGACAGATGTGAAAATTACCCAACTATCAGTTTAATAAGTCACAGCTGCAAAATACTAACGCGAATTCTTTACAGACGAATGGAAAAACTGGTAGAAGCTGACCTCGGCGAAGATCAGTTTGGATTCCGCAGAAATATTGGAACACGTGAGGCAATACTGACCCTACGACTTATCTTAGAAAATAGATTAAGGAAAGGCAAACCTACATTTCTAGCATTTGTAGACCTAGAGAAAGCTTTTGACAATGTTGACTGGAATACTCTTTCAAATTCTAAAGGTGGCAGTGGTAAAATACAGGGAGCGTATGGCTATTTACAATTTGTACAGAAACCAGGTGGCAGTTATAAGAGTCGAGGGGCATGAAAGGGAAGCAGCGGTTGGGAAGAGAGTGAGACAGTGTTGTAGCCTGTCCCCGATGTTATTCAATCTGTATATAGAGCAAGCAGTAAAGGAAACAAAAGAAAAATTCGGAGTAGGTATTAAAGTCCATGGAGAAGAAATAAAAACGTTGAGGTTCGCCGATGACATTGTAATTCTGTCAGAGACAGCAAAGGACTTGGAAGAGCAGTTGAACGGAATGGACAGTGTCTTGAAAGGAAGATATAAGATGAACATCCAAAAATGTATAAGATGATAATGGAATGTAGTCGAATTAAGTCGGGTGATCCTGAGGGAATTAGATTAGGAAAAGAGACACTTAAAGTAGTAAAGGAGTTTTCCTATTTGGGGAGCAATATAACTGATGATGGTCGAAGTAGAGAGGATATAAAATGTAGACTGGCAATGGCAAGGAAAGCGTTTCTGAAGAAGAGAAATTTGTAAACTTCGAGTATAGATTTAAGTGTCAGGAAGTCGTTTCTGAAAGTATTTGTATGGAGTGTAGCCATGTATGGAAGTGAAACATGGACGATAAATAGTTTGTACAAGAAGAGAATAGAAGCTTTCGAAATGTGGTGCTACAGAAGAATGCTGAAGATTTGATGGGTAGATCACATAACTAATGAGGAGGTATTGAATAGAATTGGGGAGAAGAGAAGTTTGTGGCACAACTTGACAAGAAGAAGGGACCGGTTGGTAGGACATGCTCTGAGGCATCAAGGGATCACAAATTTAGCATTGGAGGGCAGGGTGGAGGGTAAAAATCGTAGAGGGAGACCAAGAGATGAATACACTAAGCAGATTCATAAGGATTTAGGTTGCAGTAACGATCAGGTAGATCACTTTAATACGGTCTTGGTCAGAAGGGGTTTCGTCCTGTTGTGAATTAGCAGAGCTACACAGGCAATATGCGAGTTATTCTAAAATAGGTGATACATGACGATTCTCGTTTTAGCCTCGTGTCTTTGATTCGCATTACGTGCTACGTACTATTTGACGCTCTGCAATTTGTGTTCCAAACGGACAAAATACTCTTCAAGCCTCCTGGTGCGGATATTATATAGTGCAGCACAGAAAGTTTCGTTCAAGTTATTAGTCAAATTTTTGAATTTTTGCCGACCCTTCCCCCTTCCCCATCCCTCTGCAACCCCCCCTTCCACCCCCCCCCCCTCCCCCCCCCCCCCCCCCCGCCGCAATCGCAATCACCATGAGTCCATGTGGAGCATCTTGCTCTTCTTGCCTCATTTAGGGAATAAAAAAACACAACCTAGCATGAGCCAAAATGTTATGACCACCTGCTTATCAACTTGTTAGCCTTGTTATACCAACTTTGGATTGCAATATAGCAGCGATTCGTCGTGACGTGGATTCAGCCTGTCGAGTACACATGCCGACGTCGCAAGTTGAAAATGAAGATACTGAATGCGTAATTCAGCACTTAAAGGGAGATGAAAATCTAATAGTCATGGGATACCGGAATGCGATTTCAGGGGAAGGAGTAGAAGAATGTGTTACGGGAGAATATGGGTGTGGTACTAGGAAGAGAATGACTAATTGAATTCTGCGATAGATTTCAGCTAGTAATAGCGAATACTCTGTTCAAATATCGGAAGAAGAGAAGATATACTTGGAAAATGCCAGGAGATATGCGAAGATTTCTGTTAGATTATACCATGGTCAGACAGCTATTCCGGAATCAGATACTGGATTGTAAGGCGTACCCAGCAGCAGAATATGCAGGTTGTCCACAATGAGACTCCAACATTTGAACTCATAAAATGTGAGAGGAAACACAATGTATCGACGAACAAATACAGGGAAATCATACAGCAGCTCATCAAGCTTTCATACACAGGTGGACGGTTCAGAACACTTGAACATGGGAGCCACGGGTAGCATGTCTATAATCGATTTCGTTTCATGTGTTGCGGAGCATCTGTTCTGTGACAGAGTTGACGACAATTTTTATGCGCTGTTTCAAGTCTTGCAGGTCCTTTACTGGTGTAGCGTATACCCGGTCTTTCACATAACCCCACAAGAAAAAATCGAGGGAGGCGAACGTGGCGGCCAAGGAATTGGACCTCCACGGCCAATCCATCATTGCGGGAATGTGTCATTTAAAAATTTTCGGACATCAAGGCTCCAACGGGGTAGTGCACCGTCCTGTTGAAACATCACATTTGGCTGCAGGTCTGTTATGTGTGGCATGGCAAAGTGTTCCAACATGTCCACGTAAATGGCTCCATCCACAGTCAGCCCCTGAAAGAAAAACGGCCCAACAATGCGATTTATCATCAAACCACATCACACATTAACTTTCGGACTGTCGCACATGTGTTCCCTAAGTGCATGTGGACTTTCGGACCCCCAGATGCGCACATTGTGACGATTGACAGCCCCTGACACGTGAAAGGTTGCCTCGTCAGTAAAAATCACGCGTGATAAAAATGTCTCGTCCGCAGCAATTCGATCTAACATGACACATGCAAATTCTTCTCGCTTTGGTCGATCATCAGGCTTGATTTCTTGCATAACCTGCACTTTATATGCGTACAAACGTAATCGCTGATGAAGCACTTTGTGCACTGTTGAACGTTTCATACGAAGTTCTCGTGCTGCCTGTCGCACTGACTTCTGTGGACTTTGTTCGAATGACCGCCGCACATGTTACACATGATGCTCACTGATCCTGGACTTACCACCAACACGCCCTTTCGCAAGACTCCCAGTAGCCAAAAACTGATCACACCACTTGTTTATAGTCTTGAACGACGGGGGCGCTTTGTTGTAAACTCAACGAAAGTTTCTTTGCACTTGGGTCGCCGATTTTGTCTCTGCATACCACCAGACCACTTGTGCACGCTCCTTTATATCCTCCATTTTGCGAAAACAATTGATTGCAGCTCCACTGCGGCCACTTGGCGTATGAAATTTGCACACCAAAAAATTGTTGAGTTGCTCTGTCTGCCCCTTCAGGATTCACAGGTCTACCATCTGAAATGAGAAAGATATAGGATATTAAAATGTTGGAGTCTCATTGTGGATACCCTGTAGACTCGGATCACAGATTAGTGATGATGAAGAGTAGACTGAATTTTAAGCGATTAGTCAGAAGAATCAGCACGTAAAGAAGTGGAATACGGAAGCACTAAGGAATGAAGAGGTGTTCAAATGGTTCAAGTGGCTCTGAGCACTATGGGACTCAACATCTGTGGTCATCAGTCCCCTAGAACTTAGAACTACTTAAACGTAACTAACCTAAGGACATCACACACATCCATGCCCGAGGCAGGATTCGAACCTGCGACCGTAGCGGTCACGCGGTTCCAGACTGACGCGCCTAGAACCGCACGGCCACACCGGCCGGCGAAGAGGTGTTCCTGAAAGGAATAGCGACAAGGAATAGCTCAGCACGCAGTCCAGTTGAAGAGGAATGGACATCTCTAAAAAAAGCAATCACCGAAGTTGGAAATAAGAACATAGGTATAAAGAAGGTAACTACGATCAAAGCATGTGTAACAGAAGAAATACTTCAATTGATCGGTGAAAGAACAAAGTACAAAAAAGTTCGAGGAAATTCAAGAATAGAGACACATAAGTCACTGAGAAAAGAGATAAACAGGAAGTGTAGGGAAGGACTGACACAAGATACAGAAAAGTCAAAATAACTTCCGGTGAAATTAAGAGAGAGGGCGATAACATTAAGGGTGCAATGGGAATTCCAGAGTTAAATGCAGAGGAAAGAGAGGATAGTTGGAAAGGGTACACTGAAGGCGTCTATGAGGGGAAAGATCTCTCTGATGTGATAAGAGAAGAGGCAGGGGTCGATGTAGAAGAGACACAGAATCCAGTACGAAAATCAGCTTTGGAGGAGTTATGGTCAAATAAGGCAGAAGGAATAGATAACATTCCATCGGAATTTATAAAATCATCGGGGGAAGTGGCAAAAACACGTAAATTCATGTTGGTGTGTAGAATCTATCGGTCTGGCGATATGCGGTCTGACTTTCGGAGATATATCATCCACACAATGGCGAAGATTGCAAGAGCTGACAAGTGCGAGAATTATCGCACAACCAGCTTAACATCCAAGTTGCTGACAAGAATAATATACAGAAGAATGGAAAGGAGATTTGATTATGCGTTAGATGACTTTTAATTTGGCTTTAGGAAAGGAAAAGACATCAGAGAGGTAATTCTAACGTTGCGTTTGATAATGGAAGCTAGACTAAAGAAAAATCAAGACATGTTTGTAGGAATTGTCGACAATATCAAATGGAGCAACATGTTCGAATTCTAAGGAAAATGGAGCTAAGCACTAGGAGAGACGGGTAAGATACAACAGGTACGAGAACGAAGATGGAATGATAAGAGCGGAAGACCAAGAATGAAGAAATTTCTGAGAATGTATGTTTGAAGCATTTCATTTTAAATAAACAGGAACATAGTCCATTTTTTGTGTTCCGACTGGAACATTTTTCCGCTGGTTCCCTGCTTTTCACTGCTACAGCGGGTAATATAACTCGTATGAAAAGAAAGTATTGGTCAGTAAAATTTAGGTAGTTTACTTATGCGGTATTGAAATAATGAAAAACTAATTATTCGTCTCAGATCGGATTTTACTTGCAAACAAATTTTGCATGTGCTTCAGCACTGCAACATGGGGTTCCCAGATGATGACGGGGACACTTATGGCATATTTCTCCGTGCTACGTCGCTTCATAGACTACGTTTCCGCCTCACTCCGTATTTCACTGCATATTTTTGGAGTACAAGATGTGTAATTTTGAACCTCTGTATCTCGGAAACGGTAAAGATATGAAGAAAATTATCAAGAACATTCAAGATCAGAGTCTTAGGAATAATCTATAAAAATTACAGTCTTTTGTTGTGCATAGCCGTCTCTGAATGCGCTGCTGGGTTTTGACACCCAAAAAATAAATTTTTGGGGTGTTTCTCGATAATGGATAAAGATTTTTGAAAAGAATGAGAAGGCTTGTCTAGATAAACGCGTAGAGAATATACCATTAGAATTTTAGCAATTTGCTGTTGTTATTTATTATTCAGGTTTCGCCTCGTACCGTATTTTTACGTGAAGAAGTATGATAGGTTTGAACCTCTGTGTCTTGGAAACAGATACCAAGAAAATTTTCTAAGTTGTTCACGATGGGGATCTTCGGAATATATCACAAAAATTTCAGCCATTTGCTGTGTGTAGACGTCTTGGAATCCTCGGTTGGGATTTGATCCACTGATGACGGCGAAAATATAGAAAAAAAGTCGGTTATTTGTGGTTTTCTGGAGAACCACTCATGAATTAATGGTGCCTCCGTAAGCCTTACCGAGCTCACCGAGTGTCATATCAAATGCAATAAGAACCGACCGATTTGCTCCATGTGCAGCAAGAAGTGTGTAATAATCGCACAGCATTATATGGTAGTGAAACATGGACTGTGGGAAAAAGAAAGTGTTCAATAGTGTCAAATAGAGCAAGATTTTCGAAACTCTGAGGAAAGTAAGGGTAATCTTTTAGGATATTTGGGTAATATACAACAAGCACAAGAACCAAGAGAGAATAATAAGAGTTGAAGACCAAGAACGAAGTACTCGGATTAAAAATGTTGTAAGATAGGGGTGTAGTCTCTCTCCCCTACTGTTCAATGTATACAGCTAAGAAGCAGTGATGGAAATAAAAGAAAGGTTTAGCAAGGGAAATAAAATCCAAGTTGAAAGGATTTACTGATAACATTGCTTTCTTGACTGAAAGTGAAGAAGATTTAAGGATATGCTGAATAGAATTAATACACTAATGTGAACAGTATGTGGATTGAGAGTAAATCTAAGAAAGACGAAATTAATGAGAAATAGCAGAAATGAGAACAGCGAGAATCTTAACATCAGGCTTCATGGTCTCGAAGTAGATTAAGTTAAGGAATCCTGCTACCTTAGAAGTAAAGTAACCAACGACGGACGGAGCACGGAGGACATCAAAAGCAGACTAGCACTGGCAAAAAAGGCATTCTTTCACCAACATGGTCGCGTATACAAACAGTGACTCATACTGTCGACTGTTTTTTAATTGCCGGTCGGTTTGGCCGAGCGGTTCTAGGCGCTTCAGTCCAGAACCGCGCTGCTGCTACGGTCGCAGGTTCGAAACCTGCCTCGGGCATGGATGTGCGTGATGTCCTTAGGTTAGTTAGGTTTAAGTAGTTCTAAGTTCTAGGGGACTGATGACCATAGATGTTCAGTCCCATAGTGCTCAGAGCCACATGTATTTTATTCGCGTCTATGATCACAATATGAATTCTTTAGACGATGACCGGTTTCAGTCCGTAGCGACCATCCTCAGACACTATGTCCTAAAGGGATAAGGCCATAATGGCATCGTCAAAACATATGCTATGCTGATTATATTTATACGTTTTGACTATGCCATTATGGCCTTAGCACTTTAAGACATAGTGTAAAAAAGATCTGAGGATGGTCACTACGGACTGAAACCGGTCATCGTCTAAAGAATTCATATTGTGATCATATATTGGAATAAAAAACATTTAGAGGCATTCTTGACCAAAAGAAATCTGCTAGTATCAAACATATGCATTAATTTTAGGAAGAAATTTCTGAGAACGTGCATTAGGAGCGCAGCATTTTATGGTGGTGAAACATGGACTGTGTGAAAACCGAAACAAAAGAGAATCAAAGCATTTGAGATGTGTTCTACACAAGAATGTTGAAAATTAAGTGGACTGATAAGGTAACAAATGAGGAGGTTCTCCAGAGAATCGGCAAGGAAAGGAACACATGGAAAACAATAACAAGAAGAAGGGCAGCATGATAAGACATGTCTTAAGACATTAGGGAATAACTTCCATGGTACTAGAGGGAACTGCAGATGGTAGAAACTGTGGAGGAAGACTGAGATTGGAATAAATGTAGCAAATAATTCAGAACGTAGGTTGCAAGTGCCACTCTGAGATTAAGGGTTTGGCGCATGAGAAGAATTCGTGGCGGGCTGCATCAAACCAGTCAGAAGGCTAATAACACAAAAAAGACCTTGGTGAGTTTCCGTAGGCATGTAGTATCGGATGTCAACAGACAGGTCACCCATAAACTACCGGCTAATGGTTTCTAGGCCGCAGCTGCCGCCCGCTAGCGTCCCAGAAGTGTTCTGTGTGGTAGCTGAATTTTGTTGCCAAGACATCAACATTGGTTCCTTATCATGTCCCTCAAACCACATTTGGACAAGGATACGACATCGCCATCTGGGAGGACATAAAGCATCAAGGGACGCAGGTGGTAGGTAAAAATGTTCGCGTAGTCCACAACTGCCCCCACCGCCCCGTCAGTCACGCACTGCATTTTTCGATCAGCTGTTCGTCTGCAAGTCGGAGTCCGCGAACACGACCATCGACCTGGTAAAACAAGAAACGTAATTCATCCGACCAGGCAGCATCTTTACGTTGATCCACGGTCAAATCTCGATGACACTGTACCCACTGCAATCTACTATGTCGTTGGTTCAGCAATAGATCGAGTAGGGGTCGTCTGCTGCGATGCCCCGTGTTCAACCGTTCGCCACGAACGATGTGTTCCTACAAAAGTATTGCACTCTACCACACATCGCCGTTGGTCCTGCTATAACGAGCAGTCACACCTCTGACCTTCTCGTTTTGTGATGAGGCGTAACGTCCAACACATCATCGCCTATTTGTGAATCGCCATCTTCCAACTATTTTCCTTATATACTCACGAAAGTAGGATGCGAATAGCCGATCAACTTCCCCGTTTCCGAGATGCTTGTTTTCAGGTACGGGGCCATGAAAATCTGCGTTTAATCAAAGTCCTAGTAGTATGATATGTGGTTCCGAGTAGACAAAACGGGTCTCTGACGTAACCACTTAGACCTGAAAATGATCTAGAGCGATCGAAACATTTAACCTAATTAAAAATGTGACTGAAAAAGAACAATAAAAGACAAATAAGATAACTATGTAAACAGTTTCTGAATCTCTCAAGACGATTATGTTGACTACAGTGAATGTCGCTTGTGACTGTGGATTTCCTCATTTTCGGCTTCAAATTGGTTCAAATGGCTCTGAGCACTGTGGGACTCAACATCTGAGGTCATCAGTCCCCTAGAACTTAGAACTGCTTAAACCTAACTAACCTAAGAACATCACACACATCCATGCCCGAGGCAGGATTCGAACCTGCGACCGTAGCGGTCGTGTGGTTCCAGACTGAAGCGCCTAGAACCGCTCGGCCACCATGGCCGGCTTTTCGGCTTCACGAGCACAAAGCGCCACCAAGCGTATTTGAATCTCGTGATAAGCAGAGGTCATAATACTTTTCGATTATCAATATAAAGCACCCTGCTACAAGAGAATCATCCTGCGCTGACTTATTAACAAGTAATCTATGCTGCAGGAAATTGTTTATCTCGAAGGAAAGTTACATTCTATAATTAAAACCAAGAACGAGCTAATATATTGGTAAGCTCTAGGCTCAATGTCACAGCTTGTGAGAAGCAGTATGGAATTAATAGTCAGAGTCCTGCAGCCGCCCACGCTACCTGGTCCGGGCGCTGCGCCGCGCGCCGGTTTTATGAAATTCAATTACGTTATAAATTCCGGAGCGCGTCCAGCCCGTGTTACGTCAGAGGGTCCTCAAAGGGGCGTGTCGCGAATACGGATTCAAGCCGTGGGCGCTGCAGCGCCGGCAGCGTCAGCTGCCTGTCACAGCCCAGCCAAAATGTTTGCACACTAGGGAGTCCGCTCCGCCTCTGTCTAGCTAGGGGGTGTGCTTAGAGAATGAGCCGGCGGTGTAGCCGCAACCACAAGCGGCGTGCGGAAGTCCTTCTTTTCCGCCTTATATCGCACTAAGGCGGCGCTGTAATTCTATTACTTGCACCACAGCTTCTCGTAACACACCTCCGCATTTTCGTCGAGGACATGGAGCATTTCTTTTGGAGGTTGCGTGCTTTTTTTATCAGCATTCTCCGTGAGTATACGAATATTAAATCGTTACTGTTCGTATGCGAAGTTGTTGCTTACTCGAAAGCTTCGTCTCTAGACGGCTGCAGGCAATGTGCAACATGGCTCGCTGAACTTGCTCATTCGTATCACAGTAGCTTGCTGAGGACCATCGCTCATGATGAGACACGATTTCTGAGGCGCGTTTGAGGCCTGTTGATGAATTCGATAGTACGTGGTCATCAAAACAGATCATGAGGTACAGCTGCATGCAGGTACTGATACAGTTAGCGCTAATTACGTAAACGTCGCTAATTGGAGATCAATGTTGAATTGCTTCGGAAACTTCAGCCAGTTCACAAATTCGCTGTATTGAGATGACAGTCAACTCTTAAAGGGCTGAGATATTTGCATCGACTTGTCTGTTCAGGCATAGTTCCCACAGTCAAAAAAATGGTTCAAATGGCTCTGAGCACTATGGGACTTAACATCTAACGTCATCAGACCCATAGAACTTAGAACTACTTAAACCTAACTAACCTAACGACATCACACACAGCCATGCCCGTGGCAGGATTCGAGCCTGCGACCGTAGCAGTCGCGCGGTTCCAGACTGAAGCGCCTATAACCGCTCGGTCACGCCGGCCGGCCTGCTGTGATATTACCATAGTCCTCAGAGCCATTTGAACCATTTTTTTTTATATCACAGCAGTAAATCTCAGATAATTATAGCTCGCCAGTTGCCAAGTACCTCAGTGTTGCTATAATTCTTTCATAAGCATTTACAGATTTGACGATTAGTGTCGTTTCTGCTTATGTATATGTGACCTACTGCAACAGTGCAAAGATGGGTGAAGAGCCCATATTTTTCAAGTTTTAGGTCCCTTAAATGATTAACATACGAAAGCGTTACACGTTTTAGAAGAACAAGAGGAAGATGAAGACCACCTAATCTCTATACATAAAGAGCAGTGTTCCGACTGACTCACTCACTCAGTCACTCACTGTCTCATCATTGCCCAGTCCAAACCGCTATAGATAGGAACTTGAAATTCGGAGAGGGTGTTGATCTTATACTGTAGGCGTCCTTTGAGAATATATTTTTCGAAATTGCACCCCTAAGTGGGTGAAATAAGGGAATGAAGGTTTTACAAAAATATGCCACTATGAAGGCATTTCTGAAGCTACACCTATGAAAATTGTATTTGCTTTCTCGGTCAGAAATAAAGAAATACACCTTCAGCATTTTTGCAAGTTTAACCCCTATCAGAGTGAAATAGTGGGTGGAAGTCATTTTTTAAATAAATCATTACTCAAGAATTGCTGAAGTAGTTTCAAAAGCTACATCTACGGAAGTTGGTATTTGACTTCCTGGTTGCAAATAAAAAAAAATACGTTTCAGTGTTTTTGAGAACTCAACCCCCTAACGATGTGAAATATGCAATGAAAAGTCCTGCGAAATTATTTCATTATGAAAGCACTTCCAAAGCTAAATCTATGAAATTTTATATTTGCGTTTTCTGTTAGAAACAAAAAAAACATCTGTTTCATTGCTTTTGCAAGTTCAACCCCTAAACGGTTGAGATAGAGGATATAAATTTTGAGAAAATATTTTATCTACATTAAAAAAGGTTTAAAGCTAAAATATCTGGGTCCTGCAGTAGTTGCACACTACAGAAACTACACAAAATTACTAAGAAAGGTTATTAAAGGCCAAAGAACATGCACATAATGTCAGAAATCAGTACTTTTGGTAGCAGATTTACGCTATGTGGACTGTAATAAAATGAGAGACAGGACAACCAGCCACAGATCAAGACAACATCACTATTGAAATGAATGGAAGAGCCATAAATGATGAGTCACAGGTACCAAATGCAATTTAATGATGATTTCTTAAATGTAGTAGAAAGCGGAGAGGCAAACAGTTCAAGAGCAAATTCACAGCAGTATGTTGAAAATCTAACTTTCACAAACTTCGATCATAACAATTTATCACTAACTTCTCCTCTTGAAATTAAGAAAATTATATATTCTCTCAAAAACAAAACTTCATCTGATTTGTTGCTGTTTCCAATAGAGAACTAAAAATTTATTCCCATGTAAAAAGTCCAGAAAAAAGCCCAGTCTGAAATATGTAATGCATTTCTCCAAGGTATTTCTCCAGGGAGACTGAAATGTGCCGTTGTTAAACCTCTTGTTCAGATAGGTGGTAAGAGAGAGATGTCAATAACTATCGACCTGTTTCACTGCTGATATCAATTCTCCAAAATGTTTGAGAACGTGATGTATTCCAGAATAGCACCTCACCTTAGTGGCAATAATAATAGTAATAATATTTGGGGTTTCAGAAGTGTTGCTCTGATGAGAATGCCATTTACAAGTTCACTCAGCAAATTTTACAAGCATTAAATAATAAAATAGCGCCGGTTAGTATTTTCTGCAACCTCTCTAAGGCTTTTGACTGCGTGAATGACATTATTCCTATGTGAATCACAGTATCCTCCTAGATAAACTGACGTTTTATGGGACTGATGATACAACCAACCAGTCGACAATGTCATATCTGACCTAAAGTAGGCAGAAAGTTGTACGTAGTAATCCAAGCAATATAGTCCAGGGCCATATTTCAGACTGGGGAGAAATCACATACCGGTATTTTGTTCCCTGTGGTTCAATCTTAGGTTCACTACTGTTCCTCCTATATGTAAACTATCTTCCGTCTAGTATACAAGAAGTAAAATTAGTACTTTTTGCAAGTGACACTAGTATTGTAATAAATCCAAGCATGCGTATATAAACGGAAGAAATGGTAACCAAAGTTCCTAAAATTATCATTGACTGGTTTCCTGCAAATGGTCTCACATTCGATTTTAAAAAGGCACAATATATTCAGTTCTGCACATCTAGATGCACTACGCCCACGATAAGAGTAGCACATGGTGAGGAAATAATAAATACGATAGAAACTTCAAAATTCTTAGGGGGCCATATTCATGAGAATTTGAATTGGAAAGAACACATTTTGGAAATCCTACAAGCAACATTTGCGCTCAGAGTTATTGCGAGTCTTGGGCATAGAGAAATCAGTAAGCTGGCATATTTTGCATGTTTTCTTTCATTAACGTCAGATTGAATAATGTTCTTGGATGACTCATCTTTACGAAAGAAAGTCTTCATTGGGCAAAAACATGTGGAGCTTACCCATGATCATCTTATAGACGTCTGTTTAAGGAGTTGGGCTTTCTGCCTACTGCTTCACGGTATATTTATTTCCTCAGGGAGTCTGTTGTAAACAGTCCACTACAGTTCAAAAGGAACAATCAGGAACATAATTACAATAACAGAAGGAAAAATGACTTTCATTACTCCTCATTAAGCTTGCATTTAGCATAAAAAGGGTGCACAACGCTGCAACTAAAAGTTTTGATCACTTACCCAGTGATATAAAATGTCTGATAGACAGCAAAGTAAAATTTTATAACAACGTGAGAAAGTTTCTCCTTGACAACTCCTTCCATTACGCAGAAGAATTTCTATTACTTTATTGCGTACAAGGTGATGTGTAGGAATTACTAACTCACATTTGTCTACCTTTAAAAAAAAAAAAAAAAAAAAAAAAAAAAAAAAAAAAAAAAAAAAAAACAGCTTAGAAATATTCAGAATGTAACCGCAAACCGTACGTACAGATCAATTTTTGATGTTAATGTAAAATGATTCGTTCCAAATGATTACTATCTATCGTCCAAAATGATCCATGTAATATTAACTAACTAACTAACCCTGTTAAAACTGGTATTTCACTTTTCGGTTAGATTTAAAGAGCTATGTGTTAGAGGATGAAAGTTTCTACAGAAATATGTGCACAAGAACGCACAATGCATGATGATCGAAGACTTTGGACTCTACCTACTAGTGTCGATTTTTGGTCGAAATACATTCGGAAAAGGCGGTGCTTCTATGGCCTTAATTAACGTGAAAAATTGAGAGAGTGTTGCAGTTTGTTAATAACATAAAAACTCGATTTAAGAAAAACAAAATAATCTGTGTAGGCGATACAACGTACACGAGCGTATGAGCGTTCGCTAAGCTAGATATTAAATAAGTGTGTGAAAAACTGTCACTAATAATAATATTAAAAATAATAAAAAATTACCGTACAATAATGTTAGCCATAATTATTCATAGCGCTTTGATAATATTATTTGTACGCAATGAAGGTTATTGTAATTTCTTCTATGCCACTACATGCTTCCTACAACGTTAGCCGAATAAGTTGCCTGTATCTGAATAGTTGTACCCAGTTCGTACACGAAGTCCGCTAACATATTGTTTGCTTTGTTTCCATTTCAGAACGAGAAGAATCAGATCATGAAGTCAAACGTATGGCTTAGACTGGTAAGTACAGCCCACTAATGAAAATACAAGAAAAAGAACGATGTTTGTCACTGGGTATCAGAATGGATCGAAACATTGAGTCTAGTACACGATCTTTGTAAGATCGTGAAAGCAAAACAACTAAACACATGCCTCTATTAGACACAGGGTGTAAATATGATGCTTTTCATGATCCATTGTTCCGGCTGAGTTGAAAAACTTTTTCGACTCTGATAAATATACTACTAGTCTTTCAGACAGTCTGTCATTTTTCTCTTTATACTAGTAGTATAAAAATGAATATGAACGGTCACATTCGCAATAAACTGTTTTTTTCTGAGGTTACCGGTTTCAGACTGTTTCAGGCTATCTTTAGACTCTGCACCATGGCGGTAGATGGTGGCTGTGTTCATAGAGGTGTAGTACTTGCTCCCTTCACAGCCACCATCTACCATCATAGCACAGGGTTTGAAAATGGTCTAAAACAGACCGAAAACGGTAATCTCATATTTAAATGTTTATTGCCGTTGTGACTATTGATATACATTTTTAAGTGATAAATAAACCGGTGTAGTCCAGAGAAACATGTTCTCAAACATTACATCCCTAGTTGTCTTCATCAGATGTCGAGCCTAGATTTCGTTGCTAGCTCTTTCCCTATTATTTCACTTATTTTAGCACCCATTATATGTTGGGTGATTATGCATCACACTTTAAAGAATACCTATTTCAAGTTTTTAAAATATCTCGGATGTTTATATAGCTGGTAAATCTATACAGAATCCACTTAGCGATTGCCTCCTGATCCCGTGAAACAGTCAACGGGAATTACAAGCCAATACACAAACTAAAACCAATATACCAGTAGACAAACTGCAGATAGACGTATACTCTCCAGCATTTCGTATTTGTACAGTTTGTTTAACCACTAAATGTAAATGAATCTGTACTGCCTTATTAAAAAAAAAAAAAAAAAAAAAAAAAAAGTATCATAATGTATGTTACAGAATATCGATTCCCGAGGAGATAAATTAAAAACTTAACTGTTTAACAGGTCTACGCTACTAAATTAAGAAATAAATATCTACATATATATTAAATTGGACGCAACAAGTGCACAGAAGATCTTCCCATTTTTATAGTAATAGGTACCATCAGACGGGACTATCGGATTAACAGATTCATGTATTGTACCAACTGTTACATTCGAATCAATTGAAGGTATTAATCTTACTTTTACAAAATGCTGCAGAAGTCGTGTAGTGATCACAGAAATCTGTCGTATGAACGTTCGATCACTGTGTAGATCGCACGTTTGTGGGCATATCGCAATGATCGGTCGCTCATCGCAGGGAAATCCCAGGCAATCTGATGGACCGCACATGCGATTCGTGCACGTATTACGGCTGCCTGGCAAGTTAGCAGAGATGTTTTCCTTGGTGCCACTCGTTTGTCTCGTTATTAAGCGTGGTTGAGTGGTTTTGTCTCGATCCGCTTTGCCCACGTTAAGTAAGACCTTTATTTTAGAAATAAGTTACTCAGGGACTACATTCTGAGAAATCGAGGCTGGAGTTGTCATTTATTTTGAGAACCCGCATCTTTTGCAGTGATTAGTATTTTTATGCTTGTCCTTTTGAAGTAAAATTGATGGGATGTACACTGTGACAGCAATGATACACCACCCCTATATGCTGATTTTTAATTATTTATGAAACGATTTCACTATTACTAAAGTTTTTTAACTTCTGAACAGAATGACGTACTCCAATATTAAGACGGCATTTTATTTAAATGTTCAGGACAAATCTGTTATAGAGTTATACTCAAGTCCCTTGTCATTTCATAAATCTAACTGTCCTTCACATTTATAACAGGAGATATGATAATCATCACATCGAGACTGCAAAATAAATTATGTTAATACCTGCAGTTAAGCTGTTAAGAGTAACGAATAAAACAGGAATTGAGGATTAATGAATGAACACCGAAGTATATTAGCAAGCTGGAAAAACGTACCCATAAAGTAACCTACAGTTCCCAAAAAATATTTTTCGGCTTCCTTTAAGTGGAGATACAGAGACTAACTGCAACTGCTACAAGAACAACTGAGCTTTTGGACACAGTGGCCTTCATATTGTTTGGCAGATCGCATGCATGCGGCGGGGTCGAGGCGACTTATCCTATTGCAGCGAAAGCGCATGCGCTTGAATCTGTCGCCCTATACATTTAATGTGATCGTCGATTCTGTCGGCGACTTTCTCACTTCAGATAACACTACTGTACAGTGGCGAAATCTGTACCATTGTTAAAGCTAACAGCAGCCAAACTCAGGCGGGAGAGGGATATTTGCAAGTAGCATCAAAAAATGTCGCTTCTCTTACATCACGTTGCAGATAGCCATATAAGCAAAGATTTTTGACAAACCTTCTATAAAAGCTTCACAAATAACGACATAAGGGGTTAATCACAGTCAAAGACATCTGACAAATCTTCTGTAAAACCTAGGACCACTATTCAACTTTTATATGTTATGCGAGAACGCCAGTGCACTATCACACGTTTTATAAAAAGTGTATAGTGTAATACGGAAGGAACTAAATATCTAAGCTACAGGAAAACATATTATACATATCATGCAAGTGATGGTGAGATTCTTGAAATTAGAACAGACTGAAAGAAGAACAAAGACGATAGTGACGATTATTTTCGGGTGCACGACGAAAGTCAAAGTAAATATTAAAACACTAGCAACAATTTTCTGTTATGTTTCTTGTGTTGCTAATTACTTTGTGACTGTTCCTTGCAATCACGACAACGTATCTTGTGACAGCAAGATAATTAATGAAACATTGTAATAAGAATAGACATAGTAGCCGCATGGATTACTTTGTTACGTATGGTTATATATCCACCCTTGTAAATGAGAAACTATTTGTAAATGTTCTATAGACATTTGTATTGTTTGTTAACCGGGGACATAGGAACGACGGAGAGGCTCTGCCCCCGCCGCAGCCGCAGTGGTCCACAACCCCAAGACGACTACCGCAGTCCACTTCACTCCTCCGCCGTCCCACACCGAACCCAGGGTTACTGTGCGGTTCGGCCGCCGGTGGAGGCCCCCAGGGAACGTCTCACACCAGAGGAGTGTAATCCCTTTGTTTGTGTGGCAGAGTAGTGGTGGTGTACGCGTACGTGGAGAACTTGTTTGCGCAGCAATCGCCGACATAGTGTAACTGAGGCGGAATAAGGGGAACCAGCCCGCAATCGCCGAGGCAGATGGAAAACCGCTTAAAAACCATCCACAGACTGGTCGGTTCACAGCACCTCGACACAAATCCACCGGCGGATTCGTGCCGGGGACCAGGCGCTCCTTCCCGCCCGGAAAGCCGTGCGTGAGACCGCACGGCCAACCGGGCGGGTTCATAGTCATTTACTTACCCTGTTATCTCGTTTTTTGGTTACGAGAGCGTATCAGACAATAATACGAGGGCTGTCCAGAAAGTAAGTTCCGATCGGTCGCGAAATGGAAGCCACAGTGAAAACCAGAAACGTTTTATTTCCAACAGTTAGGTACACCTTCCACCTACTTCTCTACATAGTCGCCGCTCCAACTTCGAGGTTTGTCGTAGCGTTGTATCAACTTTCCAATATTCTCGTCACAGAATGCAGTCCCTTGTGCTTTCGGCCACCTATCTGCAGTGGTCTGTAGCTCGTTGTCAGTGGAAGAATTTTGTCTTCATAGCCAGCGGTTCTTGTGAACAGAGTTGAGACTCAGGGGGAGCCAATTACGGACTGTATTGTGGGTGATCAAACACTTCTCATCAGAAACGCTGCATTGCCCCTGCAGTGTGCGACCGAGTATTGGCAAGAAGAAGGAACTGCTCGACAGTTGTGTTATGTGGGCTGCATGACAAAGGAGAAATCTCTAACCAGGCCCTCATACTTGGCGGGAGACGCTATTCCCTACGCATCTTTACGTGCTCACTGTTCACTCAAAACTGAAAAGAGCGATGCGACACTATCGAAGGGAATACTAGAGACACTGCCCAACACATCTGTGCAAAGCTTTACCGGATTTTCCCAGTGGTTTCCATTTCGCGACCGATCAGAACTTACTTTCTGATCAGCCCTCGTATTAGACGTCAAAGATCTTCAATGTGCTGACGTTCAACTGTGGAAGATATTAGAACCCAGGGATACGTTGCGGATTTTCGAAGAGTAAATTGCAGGTGCACTACTTTATCTTGTTCCTCTTCATCCGATGTAGTCAGTATTTCCATCCACTATTTAACGAAAAGACAAGTGTCCTAATCAATGCCCTAACTAACTCAACACTCTCCAGAACTGTCCACAATGCCCACCTTCAGATGGGTTTGCTCCCTCTATTGTGGCTTGTGACGCAATTCCATTAGCGACAAACTAGCCCGACATCAGAATTACGATGTTTCATGTAAATCAAATTAATGTTTCTACAGTTTCCAATAACGGTGACGGCCAATTCTCCATATGATTCAGGGGCTCCAAATAATGTATGAGACCCTCACAGACTGCTGGCTCTGTTTAGGTGCAAATCATTTTTCTACTTAATGTACCGGATCGACATGGAGAGAGCAGGGCTAACAACACACAAAAACGAAAAACCGCTACAAAAATGCCAAAATGAAAACTGCATTTGCGTGTTAATGTGTATTAAAAATCTGGTCTTTAATTTTTCCGGTGTAAAGTAATGTGGAAGTTACCGTTTCGTTTGTATCAGTGTCTTAATTAGTTAATTAATTAATATTGATAAAACATCGTCATTTTGATAAAACAAATTGCCCGATAGAGGTATTCCGGCGTTGTATGTCAGCTGTGATATTTCAGTTAATTTAAGAATGCTTCTGGAAGAGACTGTAGAAAAGTAAGTTGAGCAATTCTTGTATGTTCGTGTCAAGATGGCTTCGCCAACTTTTTCCGTAAGGGGGAATGAATACCATAATGCCCGGCTGTACGCCGGCCACTTCTCCCTGCGGCACAACCCCCATGATCAGCAGGTAGTGTGTTTACAGGCGCTCCTCGACCGGAAACAGTACGAGTCTCGTCACCCACAGTGCTTTCGGGTCCTCAGAAGCGTCCTGTATCCGCAGGAGGAGCGCCCGGGGATAAGCCACTTGCTGGTTGCGCGTGTTGTACCGGAGGGAGAAATGGGCGGCGTATGGCCGGTTTCGTGACAGTGCCCTTACATGGTGACAACTATTGAACTGTATGAAATGAAATGGTCATAACTTCTGAACGGTTTGTGTTAGGACGTACAAATTGCACGGTTGGCCGCGGGGCATGATGAGAATTAATATGCACATGCGCACAAGTCTTGTTGTTGTCGACTCACTTTCATTTGGATGGGTTCGCCAGTAAGCAAAATTGACGCATTTTGGGGACTGAGAATCCGCATTTCGCGATCACCCTCAACGGGTGACTGTGTGGTGTGCAGTGTCCAGTCACGGAGTAATGGGTATGATATTCCTTGGTGGCACGGTGACTACCGAACGATACATGAAGGTTTTGGAAGATTATTACATCCCCATTATCCAAAGCGACCCTGATTTCGACAAGATTGGTTGATGCAAGACGGAGCTCGACGCCATAAAAACAGGAGAATGATGTTATGGAGGAGCACTTTGGGGACCGCATTCTGGCTCTGTGGTACCCAGAGGCCACTGGCATGGACCTCCATTGGCGGTCATATTCTCCGGCTCTGAACACATGCGACTCCTTTTTCTGGGGCTATATTAAAGGCAAGATGTACAACCAAAACCATTGCTGAGCTGAAAACAGCCATTCGACAGCATCGATTTTACGACACTTCAGCTGGTCATGCAGAATTTCGCTATTCGTCTGCGCCATATCATCGCCAAACATGTCATAGCCTGAATCCGAATATCTGTAGTGATGTTTACATGTTGAATAAAGTGCGCACACGCCGTAGTTTGTAACTTATTTACGTTTTTTTCTCATATAGTTCAATAATAGTCACCCTGTATATCAGGTTTTGCTATATTAGTTCATGGACACAAAATACACTAAATCATTGCGAATAAGAGGTGATTTTGGACTTCCAGTACGTATTAGTAATTCTGTAAAAATATTTAAAACCATAAACATTCAAGTAAGAGGTTACATATGGAAAGACACGAATAATTAAAAGCACTTTTATATTGTGACATCAAGTGTCTGTTATGTTACATCAGAATCAGCTTCCATTACGAGAAAATCTAGATTACCTTCTCTACATGTGTAAATTTCTTTTAATGCGAGCTAATCTCACGAACTATTGTAGGGATTTAGATAGGGTTTTCATTAATGGGTAGAATGATTTATGAGGTAGGTATGTGTATATAACTTATTAAGATTTAGTGGCATATAGGCTGAACTATGAAGAATTAGTCAACAGCAAAAGTGAAAACAGTGGCATTGCCATCTAGCGGTAAATGCCAGAACTCTTTGCCCCTGCAGCTCTACGCGTTGCGACATTTCGTTTCATGCACGGGTAATAGGCGGAACGTGTTTGGCGCAATGCGCTCAGTTTGAAGGTTCCTTAACACATTCGGATATTGTTTGTTTGGACACTGCCACATTGTGGACAAGGCTGGTAAATAATTCTCCAGTGGCGGGAAAAAGATTTAGACCTTTTAAACGTCATAAAGACACTGACATGATCTATTCGAATATCATTCAGAAATTTCTTACGGATGAATACAGGGGATTTCGAAAAAGTACTACAGACGATTGATGGACACATTGCGATATATGGTGGCAATTTGAGACAGTCAATTTCTACTTCCACGGCACTAGCAATTGCAATCCGGACTCCTAATTCACTGCTAGGTCTTTGAACATCGGGCGGCGACTTACTAAACAATTGAAATATCGTAATAAATATGACCAACAACGAAAAGATAATCACCTCAAGCTGTGATGTGAGACTTAAAATGAAAAGAATAAAATACTTCTAACCAATATTTTCCCTGCAATAGTTTGAGAGCAGTTGCATAGGGAATCAACATAAGAATCCAAAATCTCTGTTTTTGTTTTCATGCTACAAGTAAAGTGGAGTTCGATAGAATTATATCGGTAGGGTTTCAAGAGAGCAACCAGATTATCTTCAATTACTGAAGCAAGAATTCGGCTGCGAACCACGCAGGAGCAAATGACGATCCGGCCGCATTAACGAAAACCAAACGAGCATTCGCCCAGCGAGGAAAAGCTTCCGTGATTGCATTTGTGGTGTTTATTGCCGACGCATGAGAGCCCTTCTCCTGCCGTCACGTCACGCCAAACGTTGTAGGCAACCACACGATGTCGGTAACAACGCTTAAGCGAGGGGGGCACTACCATAACGACGCTCTCCACGCAGCGCAAAAAAAGCTAATGACGCACTCCGCAAAAAACTTAACGCCCTTCGTTATTTGGCGTCGCTGCTGGAGTGAGCAGGAGACGGACGAACCCCATAATGACCTCCTCTCTTCAGCAACGCGTGATTATTATTGTTACTGCAGGGGGTTTTAAGCTGTCCTTCCCTTTGGTTAATCGAAGATATGTCAACCCAGAACATAATACTAACTCACGTTTGCTTAGATACACCAATAATCAAAGATTTTTTCTTGTTATGTTTTATCTCTTTTCCCTTTTTTCTCTTTGCGTATTTCTAGTAGTTCTCGAATTCAGATGAGTAGGTGCTTTTACATGAAACTCAAAAAAAAAAAAAAACAAAAAAAAAAAAAACACACACAGATTAGTAAGAGAGGAAAATAGTCCACACATACACAAACACACACACAAACACAAACTGCAGTACTATTTGAAGGCCGCCAAAAATTAATTATCTTCTCTAGGTCGCTACTCTAACGTATTTTCCTGTCATTTATCAATCAAAATTGATAATCGTAAAAAGGGATCACTTCCTTTCTGTTTTTTTTATTTTTATTACTTATTACAGCTTGTTGTCTCGGACAGACCCTTGTGTCGCCTAGGCTCTAACGAAAATGAAATATGGAATATTTAGAAAGGAAAGTACGACTCTTTTGTATTGCATGGAAATTGTTATATTTAGAGGAGACTGGGATAAATTTCTGCCTGCCTCTCAAAGTTAATTTTCTAGCAGTTGGCTACTCTACTGTGCATGAAACAAATTCTATGGCTGATTCTGTATTGCCGTTATTCGGTTGTTGTCCTGGTGCTAACTTCTAATCATTATGGCAACAGCAGTCTTAGGATATTATCACATTAAATCAGTTTCAAAAACCTGTGCCTAATCGGATCCGATTAGTTACAGGTTTTTGATAATGACGCTGGACCTTGTTTTGCATGTTCTAGGGTTTGGTATGATGGTAACAGTAGCTGAAACGACGCAGTAAATAAAATTACATCTTAAGGGATGTAGACGGTTTTATTCACAAAATACTCACTGTGATAACGGACTCATGTAGGAATTTTTTTTTATTTTCTGGTTGGTATTCATCTAGCAGGTTGTTTGTATTTAGTTAAGTTCATCGTGTACTACGTGCTCGAGGATCTTGGAAGATTCCAAACGGGTTCAGAGCTTACTGTGCCAAAATGGTGTCGTGATGTGTTCCTGTTTCCAAGCTTCACGGAAAATACCTATGGTCAAGGAGTGGTTGAAGATATTTGTTGTTGTTGTTGACAGTAGAGGGTCAGTAATAAATGTCATCATTTGGTCTGTGATCCCATCGTGTCCAGTAGACCCTGAACGCATAAGCATGATAGATGTTTTGACAGTATTGCCAGTAACACACTTAAGACAGCTCACAATTAATTAATTTGACGAGCAGTAGTTATAGAAAATCCGCGAATGAGGGTCTACTTGTTTCTCAAAATATCTGTTTTGCAAGGCAGGAGTGGTGCGTAGCTAACCTCGCAGCTGAATCCCGTAGTGTGCTCTCGTATAGCGTTGGTAATCTGTCCAATATGCTTTAACCCTTCAGATAAGCATCTCCTCTTCTTGATACGTATATAGTTTTATACCAACGAACCGTAGAACTGAGTATATGCTGTGATCATAGACAGCATGCTACCAGTCATTGTACATTGTACGGAAGACAATTTGAACCGCTGGGGAGCATTAATCAGTAGCGGATCTATCTATGCGCTTCCGCGCCCTTATTTAAATAAGGCGAATACAGTCAACTTCTTTCACAAACTTCAAAACACCTGCCTTCCAACTCTCTTTCTTTCCTTCTACAACTCCATCGTAATCGACTGTTCTTAAACTCTCATGTCAAAGAATTTACTCAACGAAGCTGTTATTCTCTTCAATTTAATTATTTTGTAAAATCTTCTTTTACTAACTTCTTAGGTGTAAAAGTAGGCTGTATGCTTCCAGATAGAGGAATACACCAGGATGCCTAAATGAACTGTGTTGGAGTAATAAACTGGGAAATCATAAAAGACAAATCCACGTTTAGCTTGGTATAGGGTAGGTTATTAGCAAATCACGACAGTTGTTTACCTTATGTTTCTTATTGATTGTGGATGCTCTACAAGCTCTACAAGCTCGTGACTGTATTTATTATTATTTTACTGTCGAAGTTTGCGCCATACTGAAGCACAAGACGTAGAACAAAGGGCGTTTTCTGAGATCTGTTTTAGCTTTTCTCTGTGTCCATATTGTATTCATCCTCTCAGAATGAGCTCTTCTCCGCTCGCCAGACCAAGTTACTCTAACCTCCTGGAATTTTTCCATCTGATCAAGTGTACAGTCGTGAATTTTTTGCTTCTAAATTTTTCTATCTGGTATATCGGGCTGTGCTATTTCTGCTTCCTCTAGGTCTTCCGTTACTAAACTTATGCATTTTGTTTTAATTTCTGCTTTACTGCGACTTTCTTAGAATTCTACAACCTTTCTAGTTAGCCTTGTTGCACATAAAATTTTGCCTGCGTTTTTTCATATCCGAATATCAATTTATGTTTTGTATGCTTTTAGCCCTATGTTCCTTCTTCTTTATATGTGGATATGTTCTTCAGTGTAATATGGACCTAAAAGTCTTGTAATTAATTTTCGTTCTCTCTTTTGGATTTCTTCAATGTCTCTCTTTCTGTTTAAAATGAGAGTTTCAGTCCCATTAAGGCAATTTGGTTTCTTGGCAGTGCTGCAGTGTCTCACTTTTGAGTATTCTGAGATTCATTTTTTGTTATACTATTCGTAAGTTTCCATTTTGTGGCAAAGATTATCGTAACCAATATTTTACAGGCCAGTCACATCATGGTTGGTTTGGCCTAAATATTTTAAATGAAAATTTTTATTGGAATTTCCCTTATTTACTTTTTAGAATTATCGGTGCAAGTTTGCCGCTAGACATGTTCTTTGTTTTTCTTTTTCAAATTATTTTAGGAACTTACCCTTTCTACTGTTTCTCGAAGAATTTTTATTTGTTTTTGTGCTGTGTTAATGTCCTGACATACAATCTCAACGTCGTCTGTAGAAACCATGCGGTCCATCCTAATATTAGTGCTACCTAATTCGCTTAGTTCGTCAATTTTAGGCTCCAATATTAGTTTTCTCCACTTTTGGCTTACTTTTTCTGAGGCACGTTTTAAAATTAATGAGGAGAGTACTTCAACTAGTCTCACTCCTGTTTTAAATTCAAAATGTTCCGAAATTTTTTCCCTGCATTTTACCTTCGACTTGTAACAGTGTTTGACTAAAAATTGCGTTTTGAGCTCCAGACTTGTTACTACAGAAATAGGAAAAGAAGGTACACATTACTTTTTTATTACAAATGTTTTGATGTCTAAGAATTAGTTTCAGATTTAAAAATTAGCGAGGTGCGGGTAGGACATAATTATTTATACTGAAGGTTCATCCATCCCGGGAATCGAGAATTTTGCCTGTTATCGACTTGCTTGGTTCCTATTAACAATTCCGGAGCGTATTACACTGGAAACGCTCCAGAAATTCCTTGCAGCACACAACATCCTTTCTCCAGAACAGTTGGGGTTCCGCGCAAAACATTTCACAGTCCACCAATCCTTGTGTTTAGGTGAGCATATTAACACATTAAAGAATCAGGAAGACAGCATTAGTGTTGTATCTTTGATACGGGAAATACTTTAGAAAGTAATTGGAGCAAAGCTGTGATCGGTATAAAATTCTAAAAATCACATAAAACGGTCTCGATCACGTTTTTAGATTTTTATTCATTAGCAACCAGTTTAGATCTTTCCTCAAACCATCTTCAGGCTTCTCCCTGCATTAATACAGTTATAATATATATTCATCATATAGGGACGAAAATATGGCTAAACAACATCTAAAATATAAGTTATAATAATTAAAAAGAGCGATGTCACACCCATTAGGCTACTGGTGGCGATAACCGAAGCAGGATCCGTAGAAGTACAGATGTCATTGCTGAAAAAGGCAGCTTTTTTGTTCCTTTATTGGCAACGGCACAATACGCCGCTCTTTAGCGAAGAGATTACATGAAATGCCGCACGAGAACATTACAGGTATAAAATACGAGTGCGAAGATTAAATATAGACATGAGAACGGGGAAGTGATTGGAGTTAAAATATACAAAAAAGGGGTAGTTGGATGAGGCACGTTTACATAAAATCCACATACAGTTAACATGGCACTGGATGAAGATGTAGCACGTTAACAATGGCTGCACGAACAGCACAATTAAAAACACCGTTCATAGTATGGGACAACGACACTGAACACACACTACACTGATGTTACGTACACAGCGAGCACGAAAGCACAACAAAGTAACTGAAGTAAAATTTGAAGGGCCTGCGAAAGGTGGGGAGGTCGGAGAGGAGGCGGATCGGAAAGAGAGATTGGTGGTTGACAGATGAGGAGGGAGCGCAAAGACTGGGAAAAGAGGAGTGAGAAGGACAGTGGGTGAGGGTGGGGGGGGAGAAGGGAGGAAACAGCAAAAGGGGGGGGGGGGAGAGGCAGGAAGGCTGAATAAGGCTGCTTTAGTCGAGATTATATGCTGTATGTTCCGCCCATCGCCTGCAGCATTACGTCATTGACAACAAATCAGGCGTGAGATATGTTACATTGACTGGTTTAGTCGAATTTAGAAGAAAAATAGATACAGAAATAAATACAAAAATTACGTACATACAGTTATGTATCTAACTCTGTCGTAATTAATTTGAGTAAAAGAAACAAAATGATAGCCACTCTGTAATCGCTGTTGTGTGCAGACATTGCACCCGGCGAACGGTCTACGCGACAGGACGCCCTAGTCACAGGACATTTACATTTAGCCCCTGTGGGCATTTGTATGTTCTCGCTATGGCAGAGAATATTTGGTTGCTATAGCAATGGCTTGCTAACCAATCCAATGGATTAGATTACTTCTAGACGTACATTCTTTAGACTTTCATCTAGATGTAATTTCCCCTTTTCGTAAATCTGCATCCTTTATACAGGTACACCAGAAAAACCATTGTTTTCGGGTACCACTTGCTGGAATAGCTATTTCTGTAATTTCTAGTTATGGCAAATCTTCGAAATTTTTGCCATATGGTTGTTGGTGATGTTCACGGGAAATCTTGAGACTGTTTTCGACTTCAGTATCCGTTACCAAGATCGAGAGGATCAAAGTGACGTACTTATGTACGTAGTATATGTTCTCAGGCATAAATACTGTTTTAACTAACTTAGTGAACACATTGAAATGGTTCTGGAGTCACCAAACTATGTTTTTAGTCAGCACTTTTTCACCAATAAAACTTTTGACCCACTGTGTCTGTATAATTGGCACTTCACGTCTATGCAGCCTGTCTTGACGTGGAAATTATTCTGTGGTGCCATCTGGCGGCTTAAGCACCTTACAAAAAATTATTTTCTCAAGCGAATTTCTCCGTACTTGCAAATAAAATACTGAATTTTTGGAATACTGTAGATTTAGCCTAAAAAGGTTGTGCATTTTCAAGTAGTGTAAACTGAACTTGCGTTGGATGGGAGTCGTATCCTCACTTTAAACTAAGTAAGCGTCGTTTCCGTGGTGTGCTCACTTTAGGCCATTCATTTGTAATATCACTTTAAAACATTTTTTTTTTCCTGACGTGGTGGATTTTTTCGTAGGTCTCAATTTGTATTTGGAAAAAACAAACGGCGAAGAAAGTACGCAAATTCAGTAAAACATTTGAAGTAACGTTTTTACTCTTTTAAGATCCAATGTATGCATTTCCACATCTCCTACTAAGCCACCTGACCAATTTCAACAAAACTAGGTACACAAATCACTTACAGTCTGGACAGAATTGCTGTAGAGGTAAGAACCACCTACCTATCAAAGGGGTGGGGGTGGCAGTGAAAAAGTAATGTAGCCAACGACGTGTGAATATCCATACTTTATTCACTCAGCATTTGGGAATGCGAGCACTTAGTGATTACCAACAAACGTGGCACATAATTTCAAAGTTTTACGAAACATTTTCTCGCTTACAGCTCCCTCAAAATGATGAGAGAAAAAACGATTATCACTTCCAAAATGTTCGCTTTTATGCAGTAAAACTGCCGCATCAGGCATGACGTTTTAATTTATTTCGTCTTTACTGCTACCTCCATTCACGACACGGTTTCCAGACAGTATTCACATATACAGATAGGAGGATGAGATGCACACAGATATAGTGGATGAGGAGAGGGACAGAGAATTGGCAGAGGAGGAGACGGAAGAGAGGGGAGAAGTTGTAAATGAACAGATGTCGGAAACAGGAGGGGATGGATAGAGAGAGAGGAGGAGATGGACTGAGAGAGGGGGAGCAGGAGCTGAACAGAGAGACAGGGAGGAGAAAATGTACAGCGGACGGGAAGGGGAGACAGAGAGAGATGGGAGAAGCACTGAAAGAGAAATAAGAGGAGGCGGTCAGAGAGAGGGGGAGAAGGAGATAGACAGAGAGAAGAGGATGAGATGGACAGAGGGGGGAGGGGGGGAGAGCAGATGGACTGGTGGAAGAATCAGATGGACAGAGAGAGTGAAGAAGAGCAGAAGGGCCGAAAGAGAGGAAAAGTCACAGATGGGCAAAAATAGGGGTAGGAGTGGAGGGTGGAGGAACTGGACAGCGAGAGGGGCAAGAAGGACATGGACAGAGGTTGTGCGGCAACGGAGGAAACAGAGAGAAAGAAGCGGAAGAAGGACATGGACTAGAATCCGAATAAATACATGTCCCGGTATTGCCAGGTTCTCAGCAAGTAGAAGCTAAAGGAAAACGCTGAGCTAATGATTCAAAGAAATCTGTACACAGGAACAGCTGTTGCTCAGAATGAATCACCACAATGAGATACAAGGGGAAGTCATTGGAATTTAACAGCATGCAGCATAAAGAAATATAGCAAAATGCAGTGTAATTTTTGGGTTCACTTCCCTTTATAGGAAATATTCCTTAGCTTCCAATAACCAACAAATTAAGTGCTGAAAAGAAAAAAAAGGCCCTACCAACCGTGTTCGATTTCCTTTAAGTGAAAATAAAGGAAATCTTATTTCTCGTTGTGTGCGGGACGTCAATTCCGTACTCTTTGTTACTGGTCAGAAATAAGTCAGGTGGTGATTCCCAGGAGGTGAAGCGTAGCACTTACATCTTTACCTAAAATTTCAGTTTTGTATTTTTCTTAGTTGTTAACTTATTACACGTTTGCAAATTGTTTTCTGTGAAACAGTCATAATTTGCATTTCTTCGAATAAAATTATTTGTTATGCGAATCCGTCGTAGCTTTTTCCTTTTTTTTTTTTTTTTGCCCTTTCGCGTTTCACATATTCAGCCAACAAATTAATCAATTTTCTGCTGCAAAAATACAATATAAAAACATTTTCTATACTATAAAGTGTCCTAACTAACCAGATGCTACTTCATTAACGATTCTAAATCAATTTTTTCTAGTTCGATATCATGAAACAGCGACGGCCACCACCCACATCAATTAACCAAGTCTCCATACTTCTTTCATGTCGCAGGATGACAAAACGTACTCTTGCTGCAAGCTGTAAGCAGCTGCTACGCTAAGGGCATGCGTGACTGCAGCCTGCCACGGGCCTGTCTCACAGGTTTACGACGGAGCCGACCTCCGACCCGTGGGAATACGTACGTAGCAGTGCCCGGAATTTTTCATCAGACGGCGAGCAGCAGCTTCGGACAGGAATTCTCGATATTAAAGCCAGCTGCGGCCTCGTGAAAGTCGCGGACCTTGGCGCGGCAGGGCAGGGGATTGAGATTCCTCTCCGGAATGAATTTCTTAGTTTCTCCGACAACTATGTAGGTGCCAGATTCACTCCGCCCTCGCGCCGTAACTCGCTATCGAGCAGCAATGACTGAAAAGTAATTCTCGTGAACTTTCTTTTTACTTTTAGATACGAGCCCTTTAGGAATCTTTTGAGGCCAGCAGCTTTAATTTTAAAATTGTTTTCGAATAATATTAAACACCGTAGGATGTGCCGTGTATATTGCCCAGCCCGCTGCGCTCTCCTTTTCATCCGGGCTTCTCCTTAGCGGCGCTGCGCCGATTAATTAAAAAGCTCGGAGATGCGGTGCTTTGTGTGAGCCCGGCCGCGTTATTGGTCCGATACTGGACTGGACTCGGCCTGCGGGCCCTTTTCACGAATCGGCTCCCACTCGCGTCCTCAATACGCCAGAGCTTTCGCACGAAGTGTCGGGGGAGCAGATTAAAAATGCTCACGGACGTATTAACCAGATATATTTAGCTCACTAATTTTCCCAGTTTCGAAGCGCTCCCAGTTCGTCGAGGTGCAAAGTTGCCACCATATCAAACAAATTTAATTTTTACCCGTTTCAGTCAACCGATGCTGTACTTGAACGTTCGAATTGGATGAGCGGCGAATAAAGTATTACTTCATTCAATCTACATTATTTTCAGTGCCCATCACACCGCAAGTGTTTAAGCCGTTTTGTGCAATTAATAAAATACATGGTCACTAACAAATTACTTAAAAGAAAATCTGACGACATATTTTTGTAACACGTTTCCTCCCAGTGTCAGTCCGAAATACGACGACAACAACGAAACAGAAGAAGTTGACACTCTTAAATCCTTGGGATCAGAACTCTTGAAAATAAATTCAGCTGCGTGGAGTATACCACTGTCCACTGTACAACTGAACTGCTGGAGCGCCAAAACAAACCTTTATTTTGAATGCAAGATGTTTTCAGGCTCTCTCTCTCTCTCTCTCTCTCTCTCTCTCTCTCTCTTCCTCTCTCTTTTCAGCCAATGGGAGTTATAGTTATTTTTTGTTTTATTAAATAGGAGTTATAGTTACAAAACATACCTCAGATGTCCACACTGTTGTTGTTCAGTTGGAAGGATTATATCTTCTGCAGGTCTCTTCATCTCGGAATAAATACTGTAACCCACTCCTTATGAATCTCCTTAGTGTATTCATCTCTTGGTCTCCCTCTACGATATTTACCCCGCTAGACTTCTCTCCAATTCTAAATTATTGAGCCCTTGACGTCTCAGAATGTGTCCTATCAACTAATCCCTTGCCGGCGGGTGTGGCCGAGCGGTTCCAGGCGATTCAGTCTGGATCCGCGCGACCGCTACGTTCGCAGGCTCAAATCCTGCCTCGGGCATGGATGTGTGTGATTTCCTTAGGTTAGTTAGGTTTATGTAGTTCTAAGTTCTAGGGGACTGATGATTTCAGATGTTAAGTCCCATAGTGCTCAGACCCATTTGAACCAACTAATCCCTTCTTCTAGTCGGGTTGTGCCACATACTCCTTTCCTCCTCAGTTTTGTTCCTTACCTCCTCATTAGTTGTGTGATCTATTCATTGATTCTTCAGCATTCTTCTGTGCATCACATTTCAGAAGCTTCTGTTCTCTTCTTCTCTAAACTGTTTATCGTCCGTGTTTCACTTTCATACATGTCTACACTCCATACAATTACTTTCAGAGCAGACTTCCTAACACTTAAATCTGTATTCGATGTTAACAAATTTCTTTTATTCAGGAACGCTTTTCTTTCCATTGCCTGCCTACACTTTAAATCCTCTCTACTTCGGCCACCATTAGTTATTTTGCTGTCCAAGTAGCAAAACTCATCTAGTACTTTAAGTGTCTCATTTCCTAATTTAATTCCCTCAACATCACCTGATTTAATTTGATTACATTCCATTATCCTTGTCTTGCTTTTGTTTGTGTTCATCTTCTACCCACCTTTCAAGCCACTGTCCATTTCGTTCAACTGCTCTTCCAAGTCGTTTGCTGCCCCTGACAGAATTACAATGTCATCGGCAAATCTCAGAGTTTTTTCCCCATGAACTTTAATTCCGACTCCAAATTTTTCTTTGGTCTCCTTTACTGCATGCACAATGTACAGATTGAACAACATCGCAGACAAGCTACAGCCCTGTCTCACTCGCGTCTCAAGTCACTGCTTCCTTTCCGTTCCCATTGGATCTCGTAACTGCCGCCTGGCTTTTGTACAAGTTGTAAATAGCCTTTCGCTCCCTGTATTTTACTCCTGCTACCTTCATAATTTCAAAGAGAGTAATCCAGACAACACTGACAAAAGCTTCTCTTAAGTCTACAAATGCTATAAACATGGGTTTGCATTTCCTTAACTCATTTTCTAAGATAAGTCGTAGGGTCAGCACTGCCTCGCGTGTCCCACATTTCTTCAGAATCCCAACTGGTCTTTCCCGAGAGAGTTTTCTACTAGTTTTCCCACTCTTCTGTAAACAATTTGTTTTAGTATCTTGCAACCATCTATATACTCCCTCCATATTTCAGTTTTCCCTTCGTTGCTTAGGACTGGTTTTCTAACTGATCTCTTGAGATTCATATAGCTGCTTCTCTGTCCTCCAATGGCAGTTTTAATTTTCATGTAGACGGTATCCATCTTTCCCCTCGGGATACATATTTCTACATCCTTACATTTTTCCTCTATCCATGCCTGATTAGCTATATTGCTCTTCCTCTCGACCTCATTTTTCAGACGTTTGTACTCCTTTTCGTCTCGTTCATTTGGTACATTTTCATATTTTCTCATTTCATCAGTTTAAATTCAATATCTCCTATGTTATCCAAGCATTTCTGCTAGATCTTCTTTTTTTTACATATTTGATCCTGTGCTCCTCCACTATTTCCCATTCATCTTCTGCCGTATTCCTTTCACTCCCAATACTCCCTCTGAAACTCTTCTTTCAACCTACACGGGTCCCATCTCCCCTTTTGCAATTCCTTTAATTGTAATCTACAGTTCATAATTAATAAATTGTGGTTAGAGTCAACATCTGCCCCTAGAAGTGTCTTACGATTTAAAATCTCACACCTAAATTTGTGCCTTTTCATTATATAAGCGATCTAAAACCTTCTGGTGTCACCAGATCTTTCCCACTTAAAGAACCTTCTTTCATGATTCTTAAAGTGCGTGTTGCGATGATTAAGCTATACTCTGTGCAAAACTCTACCAGGTGATTTCCTCTTTTTCTTTCCTTTTCCCCCGTCCTCATCCACCCACAATTCTTCCTTACCTTCTTTTCCTACTATTGCCCCTATCACAATTAAATTTTGATTTCCCTTAACTACCTGGCTAATTTCTTTTATCTCATCACACATTTCTTCAATATCTTTATCATCTGCGGACCTAGTTGGCATATGAACTTGTACTACTTTGGTTGTTGTGGGCTTCGTGTCTATCTTGACTACGATAATGTTATTCGTAGTAGCTTATCCGCATTCTAATTTTCTTATTCATTATTAAACCTACTCCTGCAGCACCTCTATTTGATTTTGTATTTATAACCCTGAATTCACCTCACAAAAGTCATGTACCTGCTGCCGTCCATATCTTCAACTTATTCACTTCCCTTTTTAAATTTTCTAACCTACATTTCTGTCCACACTATAACAATACAAAAGTTCGATGCAGAAACGTAAGTTCGTAATGTAAAAGACAAACACTAGACAGGTAGCAGTAGCTACAACAGTGACAAGTTGACATCAGTGCAATTCTCGCAATACAACAATGATTAGAGTGCGACGTACTAAAATAAGTTCCGTATATAAATTTAAAAAAGTACAAAATTACGATCCAGGTTTCGAATTGGGCCGGTTACAGGGGATAATGACATGCACAGAAACTTATAATTTAAAGCTGGACAACGGCGTCGTTTAGAAGTATAAGTTTTTAATGCAAAGCGAAATCACAAACAGGCGCGGATTTATATCTGAAATGGTTTCTCGAGCCAGTGGTGGTTCAATCCTACGAAATGGATCCTCTCTAATGAAGTATACTGTTACAGCTGTATATTGAGTAAAGCTGTTCTTAACACTTACCAAGGAGTTATCGAATGCATTTCACGCAGAATCGTTGCTGTATTACATTCCAGAGGTGGACCAACACATTCTTAAGTAGGCGATCGTAATGTTTTGGTTCATCACTGAAGATGCAGGTGGACGACGATAACACGGTTACTGCAGCTCAGATGATGGTCCTGCTCCTCAGAGTCCTCTGGGCAGTACCACAGGCACTGGGTGGGTACAGGCATTTCTAGCGTCGTATCTTCCCCGCGACGTAATGGTTCACTTCCGCAGCCGATGAACGCATGTTTATTGAAATCGAAGAGTCCACCTGTCTACTAGGTTGTACTTGTATTCACATAACCGGTTTTGACTCAATTACAAATCGTTTTCAAGTGCGTTTAGAGTGTATGCAGACAATAGCAAGTCTACTCAGTAACATGTATAGTCAATGCCTTATTCATGAAATTGGTTATCAACAGAAGATCAGATGGCTGGGCGAATAAATAAATTGGCCGTTTGCTTGACCGTCATGAGATTTTAGCTTATTTTGATTTCAAAGTAATCCTCTTCCCTGAAATACCTATTTTGCTTCTTATTATGAGATAAATGTACTGACAATCTTTCAAATGTTGTTACGGGTATCTTGACATAGTCTGAGCCGCTACAGCTCGTTGCAGAGTTAACGCTTGAGAAATGTATTGGTCTCAGTGGTCCCCTCTATGGCCATTTCGGTCACCAATCGGCTTCTTCTTCTCGGGGAACATGAAGAGCCTTGTTTACATGACTACTGTCGATACTCGCACGGTCTTGGTCGTTAGGATTACCGTAGCCGCAAACGTATAAAGGACAATCAAATGAAAATGAGACAGATGGAGAAAAGCAACTAAACTGTTCCTTAGTTCAAAATTAATTGGCGTAACTGTTAATACATTTATCACATTGTGACGCACGACGGTCACTACCTCCATGGGAAAACGTGTGCGGTAGTGTACGGAACCCTGGTTTGATGGCAACGAATGTCTTTCTTATGGGCTCTAAAAATGTGGAAATCGCTTGGGGAGAGATTGTGTCTGCATGGAAGATATGCAAGGGCTTCCCAGCGAAGCTTCTGTTGCGTAGTAGGTCTGCCCAAACATTGCCAACGTTGATTCGAGTGCGCTTTATAAGTTTCGCTAGAAATCCCTTCCACATCCCCCATGCAGTCCCGATCTCTCCCCACGCGATTTGCATATTTTTGAAACCCTGGAGGAAGACATTCGCGGCCGTCGATTTCCTTCGGAGCGAAGAAGTATAAACTACTTTTCAATAGTTCACTGACAATAATCGTAAAAATTAACTATCTTGCATTTTATCAAATCACTGTAATTTTACAAGAAGAAAATAGTTTAGTGAATGGCTGTTATATAAAGGCATCCATCAGTACTTATCTTATTGTTTCATGGCAGCAGTATCCATGGACTGTAATTCAATTCTCTAATGTTTTTAAACTGTTGGTCCGAGCTGTGATTTTTAAATGACTAAGCCACTTTTTTTTTACTGTTGCTGATTTATTTAGGCGTTTTAATGCAGTCTAAACATAATACTTCATCAAATAGTTCTTCAAATTAGATTCAAACTTTAATAGATGACACTATTTCGCAAAACGAAGCTACAGCCGTAACTTAACACATGCAAACCACCCCCAATTGGTAACAGCTTGCTACCACAGGCTCTCCTGTATCAGAGGTGATCTTCAAAATGGCTCTGAGCACTATGCGACTTAACTTCTGAGGTCATCAGCGCCTAGAACTTAGAACTAATTAAACCTAACTAACCTAAGGACATCACACACATCAATGCCCGAGGCAGGATTCGAACCTGCGACCGTAGCGGTGAGGTGATCTTCCAAAGAGGATACAGCGATCGACTCTGTGACATTAATTTTGTAATTAGAAAATTGGAGTTTCATGTTTTAATAAAAAATATAGCTTGTATGGACATTAATAAATATTTTTATCCAGTTTTGTTTAAGTTGAACATAAAAACACCTGGATGTTTATTTTTTCAGAATTCACATAGTTTTGTATAAAAATCGTACTCCGTATTTTCATAATTATCCTACTGGATAGACAAAATGAATTAATGCTAAAACTCAGCTCCCCAGTAAAAGCCGAGAGATATGCAAATATCGACAGAGATTGGTATCGAGCGATTCGTTAACAACGGGTTCGGCGTTGATACAGTCGATCTGGACGTGGGGAAATCTTATCCTACGGTTGTTACCCTTGGTACATACAGGGTTCCGCAGGCAACGGAAAACATTTTTCCATAAAAGCACTGATCGTCTCGTCCCACAATGGGATAAATATGTTAACAGTTACGGTGATTACTTTTGAAATAATAAACAGTTTACTTACTCTTTCCGTGTGTCTGATTTTCATTTGACTGCCCCTTATAGTATGCTGGAATTCTCGATCGTAAGACAGTCTGTGGTGCACCGCAGTACACATTGTGGTGATCATACTGGTCGAAACGCTGAACAATACCTGTAAGGGAACAGTTCTGCATTTGTAGTATACAATGACAGAACAGATGAAATATACTGTGATAAAAGTGTACGTGTTTCGCCTGTGTGTTGATGCATTAGTCTGTGTTGCGTGTTGTACGTTTTGGTTATGGCATACTCCAGGCTCCTTCACATTTGTGGAGGTATTTCCACAAATAAGGGGGTGAGTGCGATAACAAACCGAGTAAATCATAAATACATTATCACTCTTCAACCAGCCACCAAAGGCTGTAGGTCCCTTCATCAAAATACTAGGAAGCCATCCCGGAACATCCGAAAATTTGTCAGTGGAGTTCTCGTCCACCTTGCATAATAAAAGATTCCTGAACTTGAATTACATTGCAGCATCCTATTGTCAAATAAATTTCATCACCACTTCCGTACTTATTACAAAAAAGTGCCAACTCGTCTACCCACACACACACACACACACACACACACACACACTGGCTTATTTATGTATTTATTTACTCATTTTTCCCGCATCTGACGTTCCTGCTCAAAAAGATAGCAGCTGAATTGTGCGCCAGTGATTCAGTCTTCTGCTACGGCCCAAAAATTACTCGGACCCGTATTTAGACTTTTTAGATTCTTCTTGAATTGGTCCTTATAGCGCTGCAGAGGAGGACAACGGAGTCCTTAACCTGTGCTCTTTTTGTCAATGAAGTTTGTTGCTTCTCTTCCGCTGGATTGTTTCTCATCCACTGGACATGCCCAATTAATCTCAGTTGGTGGCCAATAACAGTGGCTTCTATACTGTAAATATTTGTCTTCTCAAGAATAGTAGTGTCTGATACGAAGCCATCCCATTTGTGTTGGCGGTTCCTGATGGGGAACGAACAACCCCATATATTTCTTTTATACCAGCATAAAAACTCACTTCATTATTGTCATCAAACCAGTTATTTTTCCAATTTGCGTCAAAACCAGTTACTTCTTCTGCTGTCTTTTTGATGGTGTTTTTTAAAGTGGTCCATTCATGTTCAACATCAGTTATGTTAAATGAGCTAAATCGATTCAAAACTCTGTCTTGCAAGAGATAGCGAACAGTTTCATTCAGCAGGCTGTCGATATTTCATTTTATGCTCTCAGGTTTTGAGTTGTAGGGTCGTGGTCCACGATGAACGAGGATTCTCAGATGGCTAACCAGCGGTTTGTGATCAGTCTATCAATCACCATTGTTTTTGTGATCAGGTTCATTTTCTTGTCGCGCTGCCAAGTGATAACGATGTCGGCGATCTGCCAGCGTGCGGAGTGTGGATGCATCCGTGTAGTCTTATAACGATTAGGTAAGCTAAATTGCGTATTGGTGATAAAAAGCTCTTACTCAGAACAGACCAAGAAGTAGCCTCACTTTCGTTGCAGTTTCCAACACCTTGCTTGCTTATTATCTCTTCCCACTCTAGCCCTGAAGTCAGCAAGTAACAAGAGTTTATCTTTAGTAGGTATCTTGACGACAACACTGCTCCGTCGATGGTAAAACTGCTAAGGTGTCTAAAGTGGGAGCATTGGTAGAGAGGAGTATGACAAATCTGTTTTTGCAACCAGCTTCCATCGCCATTGGAGTTGAAGGAAAATGGCAGGAGAAATTGCTATCCGCGTGACTTTGGATAAGGTGGATCTCAACTTGCGAGGAAGTAACCCAATGATTGTGAACCATTCATCACGGCACATTGGTTTCAGACATCAAAACTGCAATGAACTGCCGCGAGCTCAAGGATAATAGAGCAGCTTCTTCACAGCCAGTTCATCTGGCATGACCTCTTCCGTCTACGCGACTGTTGGGAATCACATACATAAATAGTGAACCATTCAGAAAACATGATCAGTGTAACTTGTTCTCTTCCTTGTGTTTTGACTGATGGTTTTAGAACGTGTGAAAATTTTAACACTATGTCACAGGTTACGAGCTGGTGTGATTGTGCGCGTAATGATGGGCGAGACTGTGAGAGATTGTGGGCAGTTTTGTAGTAAATTGCTTCTTCCTTGTTTTACCACATTTTTGAGGATTCTACTAACTTTTGTAAGGGTGCTGATAGCAACCACCACCACCAGGGCTATTTAAGTGATCAGAGATGCAGTTCTCTGTGACAGGTAGAACGGGCATGAAAGTGAGTTAGTTTTGCTTGTGTTTACTGTTGTTACTAGGCCTGGAAGGGAATATAAGAGACCTGAAGAGCGTAAAATGATGATGATCACTGTGGTGGACAGGGACAGGCCTCGTACTCTTGAGAGACAGCGTTATCATCCCCTAAAGGAGTTTGAAAGGGACTCATTTAAGGTCTGCTGTCCAGCTGGTCGAATCCTGCAATATCCCGATTTTTGGGGGCATCCACATGTGGCAGTGGCCTGATGCTGGACTGCGTTGGAACGTGAGGGCACGTATTCTCGGCGTCAAGGTTCCAGTAGAACACGTCTGACCACCACAAGCGAGTATTGCCGTACTGTGTAGTGTGCACCGAGCACATCGCATCCTCTTCACATCTAGGCCCGCCATCCGAGATCAAGTAATGGACCACTTGGAACATTCTGTGTCATCCATCACCATTGGCCGCGTCGACCGCTGCGACCGAGCGGTTCTAGACGCTTTAGTCTGAAACCGCGCTACTGCTACGGTCGCAGATTTGAATCCTGCTCAAAAATTGTTTAAATGGTTCTAAGCACTATGAGGCTTAACATGAGGTCATCAGCCCCTTAGACTTAGAACTACTTAAACCTAACTAACCCAAGGACATGACACACATCCATGCCCGAGGCAGGATTCGAACCTGCGACAGTAGCAGTAGCGCGGTTCCAGACTGAAGCGCCTAGAACCGCTCGGTCACAGCGGCCAGCTCGAATCCGCCCTCGGACATGGATGTATGTGATGTCCTTAGGTTAGTCTAGGGGACTGATGACCTCAGATGTTAGGTCCCATAGTGCTTAGAGCCATTTGAACCATTGGCCGGAGACTAGCAGCAGCCGGGTTAGGGAATTATCGTCCCATGCATAGCACCTCAACACAAAGGGGAGCCTTTTCGGAGGCGCCGTGACGAGGAAGCAGACACTGCTCATAACTGGCGTCACATTGTGTTGATTAGCGGTTCCGCACTACCCCGGGTAACTATTGTTGGCAAGTGTGGCGACGACCTGGAGTGAGGTCCAATTCTACCAACGTTTCGGAGAGGCATAGGGAAGTTACACCTGGCAACGTAGTGTGGAGAGCCGTTGGGTTTGACTTATGGTCATTGAGGGAACTTCGGCGGCACAACGGTATGTCACGGACATTCTGCGTCCTCGTGTGTTACTCTTATTAGCAGTATCATGGTGCCATTTCCCAACAGTACAACGTCGGTCTACGATTGGCACGTGTCTCTATGAAATGTGTGCTTTATGCTGAGGAACTCCCGTGGCCAGTAAGATTGCAGATCTGCTCCCGATGTGTGGGACCCTCTCGGACACTAGCGGATAGTTATACCGGATGATCAAAAAGTCAGTATAAATTTGAAAACTGAATAAATCACGGACTAATGTAGATAGAGAGGTACAAATTGGCACACATGCTTGGAATGAATGGGGTTTTATTACAACCAAAAAAATACAAAAGTTCAAAAAATGTCCGACAGATGGCGCTTCATCTGATCAGAATAGCAATAATTAGCATAACAAAGTAAGACAAAGCAAAGAAGATGTTCTTTACAGGAAATGCTCAATATGTCCACCATCATTCATCAACAATAGCTGTTGTCGAGGAATAATGTTGTGAGCAGCACTGTAAGGCATGTCCGGAGTTATGGTGAGGCATTGGTGTCGGATGTTGTCTTTCAGCATCCCTAGAGATGTCGGTCGATCACGATATACCTGCGACTTCAGGCAACCCCAAAGCCAATAATCGCACGGACTGAGGTCTGGGGACCTGGGAGGCCAAGCACGACGAAAGTGGCGGCTGAGCACACGATCATCACCAAACGAAGCGCGCAAGAGATCTTTCACGCGTCTAGCAATATGGGGTGGAGCGCCATCCTGCATAAACATCGTACGTTACAGCAGGTTTTTATCAGCCAGGCTGGGGATGATGCGATTCTGTAACATATCGGCCTACCTCTCACCTGTCACGGTAGCAGTTACCTGCTGTCCAGCGCCATCTGTCGGACATTTTGCGAACTTTTTTTTGTTCTAATAAAACTCCATGTCATTCCAAGCATGTGTATCAATTTTTACCTCCCTATCTACATTATTCCGTAGTTTATTAAGTTTTCAAATTTATACTGACTTTTTGATCATCCGGTATATCGTTCAGGATATATGGCGTCGCGAACATTGAGATGCGTGAAAAATTTGTTTTTGCTTAAAGTGTAGCGCAAATTACACAGACTAAACTGAACTGCACACACTCAACAGAATACGAAAAAAGACAGAGTGCACACCTCGGTAGTTGGCAGTACTACAGAAACTAAACGTACAGAGAAAATACGCATCTTCAAGAACACTTGCGAAAACCCGCAGTGTATCCAGTGAAATGTACATGCAGAAGTCGAGAAAAGACACGCTGAACAGTGTAGCAAACCCAATATATTCAGGATTGTTGGCGCACACCGCAACCAGCCATAAATACTTTTAAGAAGTTTAATTTCAAGCTTTAAATGAAACAACAAGCTTACTGTTACCAGTCAGTGTCATTTATCTCCACAACACGTTTCAAAGGTTTAAACCCGCAGAGAGAGAGAGAGAGAGAGAGAGAGAGAGTGCGAGAGAGAGAGAGAGCGAGTTGTGTTACGAGTTTTTGGGGGGGACTTGTGGCACTGTCTAGTGGAGAAACAAAGCACTATTTCAGAACATGGTTTTGGCTTTTTTTTACAAGAAACTAAACGTGTTTCTAACTGTAAAAATAAAATAAGTAAAATGGAGTACCTCCAGTGGTCACACGTTCCTTTCACTGTCACAACACATCATATGTATACTGTCGTATGTTGAAAACAAATATGGCGTCTGGAAATTATTAAGTGCAAGGATCATACAGCAGAAGAGAAACCACAAAGTACAAAGAATATACATCATAATGACATTATTATAGAGTAAGTTTTAAAGGATTTTGGCGACTTTGTTTTGAGGTGTTGAACACATACATTGAATAAATATTTCAGGTGGTACATAAACTCTATTTTGTCAAGTTCATTCTCGTTTATAAATCAGGTGTTATGTTGTAAACTTTAAGTACAATAGTTTGCAGCATGTCATCTGATCGTATAAACGAGTCGAATAACAAATGACAAAATAAATATTTATTTCGTGTAATATAATTACAAATTAACGATCTTAGGTTTTTTTTCTTTGGTTCTACAGTGAAACCTTCCTTTTTTGCCAAATTTCATGATTCTAGGCCAACGCGAAGTACTGTATAGGTTTTGATGCGAGTATCAAAGTATGTGACGTAAATAGCTGTATCTTTTTACGTGATTGACTTAGAAACTTCAACGTTTTTCACCGCCAGGGAACCGTAGGTGACAAGGTTTAACATTTTAATGTTCGGATAATAAGTTGCCGTCTCTTTATCTACGAATAGATTATGAATGCAGCTAGCCGCTATCTCTGTGTAATGTCTTGTCTGTATAGACGTGTATCTGTTGCCTTTAAGATCCATTCACCTTCACACATAAATCTAGACAGTAAAGTAAGGCCCTCCCAGTTCTTGGCTGATCCGTGATAAGACAGGCGAAAAATTAGACTAATGGAGGATTATTAGTATTATCTCTATTTTCATTCGCTCTCTCTCTTTCTCTCCTTTTTCTATGTACAGTTTTTAATATAATATTTCATTACGTGAAATCAGCCAAATAGAATCTTTGGTGGAGTCCTTCGTCTTGGTAATCAGCGGCTGACTTGCTGTAAGAGATCTTTACATTTATTATTACTGTTAAACACTGCAGTCAGACGGGAGAATCAATCGTTTGGACAATTTGTTCCTTTTACGAAAGATTGCGAATTCCAGATGTGTACGAAGCCTTTTTGGACGATTTAACACAGACTCAGAGATTGCAGGCTCTCTTCGACACAGCTGAAACTTCCCCACTAATTACAGGGCCAACGTGATCATCAAATGATTCAGAAAAAACTCATTCGTTCATTCACTCCAGAACAAAAAAGTCACAAACCTTATTTATGGCGGAAATCGTGTATTAAATCCATCTCCATTACATGTCGAGATCTCCGGTGATTCCACGCCTTAATTATTTTCCTTTTACAGTCTCTTTCTCTTCAAACAAACCGCTAGCGGCACAAATGTTAATTGGCTAGCTTTAGCGAGAAGAAAAGCCGAATACGTATCTCTCAGAAACACGTCAATCCCTCAACAGATACTCCAGAAGCTGTCCTAGTTACCACTCTAACAACCATGGAGAATGCATATATGCATCTCTGTTACTTCAAAGAATAAACGCACTAGAAAATGCTTTGGCGTCGACGAGCTGTCGCCGCATATATTACGGGAAAATCAGATCAGATAACTTTTCCAAAGTGAATGAAAGTGGATGGTTTGATTGAAAATGATTAATTGGTGCGTGGTAGAGGGTATTTTCTGTGGGGACATTACAAAGGGACGAAGGACTACATGTGACATAAATTTCAACTCGATACGCCTGCCCATTCCTAAGAAACGGGGCTTTTAAGAGTCGGAGAGACAGACGAACAACGAAGTGATCCTACACTGAGGTGACAAGTCATGGGACAGCGATACGCACATATACAGATGGCGGTAGTATCGCGTACGCTAGGTGTAAAAGGACATTGCATTGGCGGAGCGGTCATTTGTACTCAGGTGATTCGTGTGAGGAAGTTCCCGATGTGGTTATGGCCGCAAGACGGAATTAACAGAGACTGAACGTGGAATAGCAGTTGAAGCTAGACGCATTGGACGTTCCATTTTGAAAATCGTTAGGTAATTCAATATACTGAGATCCACAGTGACAAAAGTGTGCCGAGAATACCAAATTACAGGCATTACTTCTCACCACGGAGAACGCAGCGTCCGACGGCTTTTACTTAACGACCGAGAGCAGCGGCGTTTGCATAGAGTTGTCAGCGCTAACAGACAAACGAATTGGGTGAAATAACCGAAGAAATTAATGTGGGACTTAACGACGAACGTATCCGACAGGACAACGTGGCGAAAGTTGGCGTTAATGGGCTAAGCAGCAGACGACCGCCGCAAGTGACTTTTTTGAAAGCACGACACGGCCTTCCTGGACTTGTGAGCATATCGGTTGGATCCTAGACGACTGGAAAACCGTTGCCTGGTCAGATGAGTTCCGATTTCAGTTAGTAAGAGCTGATGGTACGGTTTGAGTGTGGCGCAGACTTTACAATGCCAAGCATCCATGGTGTCAATAAGGCACAGTGCAAGCTGGTGGTAGCTTTATAATGGTGTGGGCTGTGTTTGCATGGAAGGGACGGGGTCCTCTGGTCTAACTGAACCCATTATTGATTGGAAATGGTCATGTTCGGCTGCTGGGAGACCATTTGCAGCCATTCATGTACTTCATGTTCCTAAACAGCGATATAATTTTTGTGTATGACATTATGTCTTGTCACTGGGCCACAACTGTTCGCGATTGGTTTGAAGGACATTTTGGATAACTCGAACGAATGATTTGGCCACCCAGATCGCCTAACATGAATCCCATCGAACATTTACGAGACATAATCAAGACGTCCTTCCGTACACAAAATCCTACACCGGCAAAACTTTCACAATTCTGGATGGCTATAGAGGGAGCACGGCTCAATATTTCTGCAGGGGATCTCCAAAGACCTGCTGAGTCCATGCCAGCCCGAGTTGCAAAAGGAGGTCGGACATGGCATCAGGAGGTATCCCATGAGTTTTGCCACCTCAGTGTATAAGGTTTCAGTTTTCACCAATTGAGTCACGGAACTCTAAACAGTGGCTTGAGACGTCTGATTGCCGTAGTTTACAAATGAGCTAATGTATTAAATATTCGACGTTAAGCATGTGAGCGACAAAAAGCTTTAAAAGTTCTTGAAATTATGTTTCAAGTTTTTTGGCAGTCGCTCGGTGCTCTTATTGTTAATCACTGGGCAAATGTGGTCTGCGTAATTTGCGTTTCATTTTAAGGAAAACAAAGTTTTTCATGCTTAACAACGTTTATGACGTCATATTTCCTGCACCATCTATCGTACAACGATATAATGTTGCGGGTACGTTCAGTAGTATATGTAGATACTGTCTGCAGACTTTGTGTCGAACAGAGTAGGAATAAATAATTAAAACGTAATGTAGAATGCTGGAGAGTTATTGCATGAATAGCGAAAACATAGTAAGCGATAACTCTTAAAAGTTTCGTAAAAGTTTTAAATTGTGTGTAAAATTTGTGGGAAGTCTTTACGTGCCCTCATTCTCAAATATTATGTGAATAAAACCTGGGTATTTGGGCGCAGTCAGTTACACTAACTCAAGACCAAAACACGGTTTCCATTTCGAATACTAGTGTTATTCTGTTAAACTTCAAATATAACGTTATATCTCGTAATAAGTATTTAATGACAGAATTTTCATTTTTTGCATTCGGTCAATAATTACATGAAATAATGAATATGAAGTTTTTGTTACGCCTGGAAGACGTTAGGTAGGCCACCTGCAACTGAAAATGGGTTTCGAGTTTCGAGATAATCGCAGGATGAGCATAAAAAAACCTTACGCTTTCAAAAATCAATAGAAACGATACGGTACACTTTACTCTTTTCAAAGCTTGACCTGTTAGTAGAAAATCTCTCATTTATTTTATTTTATTTATTTTCTTAATTTTTTACCGTATGGGCACAATTATTGTGTTGCAGGTTGCCGCCGCTAGGGAATTCTAGTGTACAGTAGAATATGGGACGTGCACCACAACAGAAGAGTTCATGTGCACTTAAGCATTTAGGGAAAGGCTGTTTGTGAGACATGTTGATTTCTATGGACTTCACTGGAATACTGGTCGAGAACCATCAACCTTTTGCTCCAACCCAAGAGATCGACCATGAATTTTTCCTCTGCAAAAATGGTTCAAATGGCTCTGAGCACTATGGGACTCAACATCTGAGGTCATAAGTCCCCCAGAACTTAGAACTACTTAAACCTAACTAACCTAAGGACATCACACACACCCATGCCCGAGGCAGGATTCGAACCTGCGACCGGAGCAGTCCCGCGGTTCCGGACTGCAGCGCCAGAACCGCACGGCCACCGCGGCCGGCTTTCCTCTGCAATTGTGACCATTAGCCAAAAACTGTTTTCACCCGGCATAAATGGAGACTCTGAGGGACGTCTCCTGATGAAAGTGCGTACGAAATGCTGATTTGAACAGCGGTTACCGAATCCCTTTTCGCTAATGGAAGGACATACCAGCACTTCTATTGTGGTTTACTTCCCGTCTCCTGAACTATCACTCTGACAGCGGAAAACTACAGCAAAAGAATTGTGCTCATACGTAGAAAAACTTCCACAGATACTCTGCCAACGAGACAAAGTTTGAAGCGCATAAGCTCTACAGTTTAGTTTCTAAGAATTTTTCGAAGTGTAAAGTTGTTTTGTGCACAACTTATATAAGTTCCTACAGCCTGAAGCTGCATCTGCCCTGAAGAATATTGTGAAATTTTCTGTGTCACAGTTGATTTTGAAGTATGCTAGTCCTGTTTACATTTAAACAGTTTGGTTTCCTCACAGAAATAAGGACAAAGAAAAGGGACAAAATATCACCCACTAGAACAATTTTAAATACACAAGTCACTCTTTATACGTTTCAATTGTGTGGACATTAATATATAAGAAGGCGTGCTGAAAAGCAATGCCTCTGATTTTTTGTGTGAAAACTCAAAGTTTTTTAAATAGAAAAAACGTTATTAATATTCTACATCTCTATTCAAAAAATGGTTCAAATGGCTCTAAGCACTATGGGACTTAACTTCTGAGTTCATCAGTCCCCTAGACTAAGAACTAAAACCTAACTAACCTAAGGACATCACACACATCCATGCCCGAGGCAGGATGCGAACCTGCGACCGTAGCGGCAGCGCATTTCCGGACTGAAGCGCCTAGAGCGGCTCGGTCACAGCGGCCGGCTACATCTTTATTCTTCGTGTCTACAAAAATGGCTCTGAGCACTATGGGACTCAACTGCTGAGGTCATTAGTCCCCTAGAACTTAGAACTAGTTAAACCTAACTAACCTAAGGACACCACAAACATCCATGCCCGAGGCAGGATTCGAACCTGCGACCGTAGCGGTCTTGCGGTTCCAGACTGCAGCGCCTTTAACCGCACGGCCACTTCGGCCGGCTTCGTGTCTACAGATTTATCTCTCAACATAGTCGTCCTAGCGACGAATACGTTTCTCCCAACGAGCGACCAGTTTGTTGATACCGTCACTGTGGAATATTTAACTTCGTTGACGGAGCCACAAACTCACCTCTGCCTGCACCACTTATCACTATCGAAGTTACGTCCTAGAAGATGTTCTTTAAGTTTTGGAAACAGATGAGAACCGGCTGGGGCAAACCCGAGACTGTATGGAGGATGATCAATGAGAGTGAACCCAAGGCGTTGGATTATTGCAGATGTGACGCTCGCGGGTGGTCTGGCATTTCCATGCTGAAGGAGAGGGTGCTCCGTGTGTGGAGGAACTCTTCTCATTCCAAACTCGATTACTGCACGCTGTTTCTCACGCACCGACATAATTAAACTGCACAACGCCATGATACATGCTACAATTCGGAGCCCTATAGTGGCAGAGGGCTGCAAATATGTAGACTTGAAGAACAAAGATGTAGAATCTTAATAAGGTTTTTTTATTAAAAAAACTTTATGAGTTTTCACATAAATAATTCTGAGGCATTACTTTTAAGCATGCCCTCGTATTTCTATCTGTAGAAGTCATTCGTACAAAATATAAAGTGCCCTAGATTGTTTACATACTCAAATACAGAACTGGAGCAGACGACTCACTGTTGACAATTCTGACACTGTACATAGGCGTAATGGTCCAAAAACGGTCATGCAAATAAAATATAGATTGATACGTCCTGGCAGATCAAAAGCGTGTGCTGGGCTGATACTCGATCTCGGGACCTTTGCCTTTCGCAGCCAATTGTCGTACTGGCGGAATTAAAGCTATGAGGACGGGTCGTCTGTCGTGCTTGGGTACCTCAGTTGGTAGAGCGCTTGCCCGCGGAAGGCAAAGGTCACGAGTTCGAGTCACGGCCCAGCACATAGTTTTGATCAGCCAGGAAGTTTTATATCAGCGCACATTCCGCTGCAGAGTGAAAATTTCATTCCAAAATACGGATTCTTAAATGTGTTCGTGGCTCTTTGCGGTGTCTCTTAACACTCCTTGAGTGAACAATAGCCTCAGTTTTCAACCAGATACGATACAGCTTGTGTGAAATACCAACCAAATACAGTTCCATTGTGACACATGCGCCAATACAATGATAACATAAAATCGTAAGTGGATACAATCTTTGTTAAAACCTAGAGCAACCTTCACAGTGGTTAGCACACTGGACTCGCATTCGGCAGGACGACAGTTCAAAGCCGGCCGCGGTGGCCGAGCGGTTCTAAACGCTTCAGTCCGGAACCGCGCGACTGCTACGGTCGCAGGTTCGAATCCTGCCTCGGGCATGGATGTGTGTGATGCCCTTAGGTTAGTTAGGTGCAGTTCTAGGGGCTGGTGACCTCAGATGTTAATTCCCATAGTGCTCAGAGCCATTTGAACCAATTTTTTTTTTTTTTTTTTGACAGTTCAAACCCGCGTCCGGCCATCCTAATTTAGGTTTTTTGTGATTTCCATAAATCGCTTCAGGGAAATTCCGGGATGGTTCCTTTGAAAGGGAACGGTCGACTTCCTTCCCCAGCCTTGCCTAATGAGATGGGTCCGGTGACCTTGCTGTTTGGTCCCCTCCGCCAGACAAACCAATTAACCTCCGCGTCAACAAGTTGTCTTTAAAGTACCAATAGAAGAATAGCTTGCAGATCAGTAACACAGAAATATGTTTGTAACTCTCATTCATGACATAATTATTACATACATTAAAAGAGAATACATGTATTACAGATCACTAGGTACACTACAAAAATAAAACTATGGGAACGAGCATGGCTGGCAAACAATCTTCTACTTACAAGGGGAGGCCGCCAATTGTGAAATTCAGATTCAATTCATACTGCGCATGATAAAAGCTCGTGGCCAGAGGTGTAATGCGGCAAAGCACCAAGATGCACTTCTCAGCCGTTGTCGAGAAAATCGGCAGTTAAAATAAACCGTTGCGGTGAAATACTCTCTACGATTAATAATTATCGACAGCGTCGTGGCGCAGCGGTAAGTGCTCGGGTTCGTAATCCGAAGGTCGCCGGATCGAATCTCGCGCCATGCAATTTTTTTTTTTTTAGTATTTGTTTTTTGTTATTCAAATGTGTCTATACACACACACACACACACACACATATATATATATATATATATATATATATATATATATATATATATATATATAAATTCCCGGCAATCAGTTGCAACAATTATGCATATAATAAGTTGTTGAAGGTCGTTTGTCGCGGAAAAACTGGCGACTTCGAACATCATTATGTTTTCCGCAAACAAAGTTGTATTTCACAAATGTTATTAGTTGTATTCATAATGTTAACCACGTATAGTTAACGGAAGACGTAGAAACGATATTCCGAAAGGAATACGTATAGCGTAAGTCAAATGTTCGAATTAGAATAGAAACCTCACGAACACAAATTTGCTGTGGCAGGTATGAAATATAAGCTCCGTTACTCGCTCGTTACACTTGAAGGACAGATGTTGAATGGGCCGAAACGAGCCGCCGCGTAAAAGCGTAGTTGCCTGCTAACTTCGAAAGAAGGTAGATGCGGTCCCTAGCGCAACTTATAACATCGTCGAAAATCAGTGCGGACGTGAGAGCTTTGGTACACCCTGTTAAACAAACGGAAAAATGGTGGCGGTACAATTGGAGAGCGATCCGCCTTCACCAAAATGCATAAGAAATTCATTAATAGTTTATATATATATATCTGCAGTGTGCATCTTCTTCAAAAAGAAATTTTCTAACTTCCAGTTTCCCCTCGGTGCTGGCTACTTACTGTGTGTGGCTCCTCTTAGAATCCCTAAAGAGTCTTCTAATTCTTTTGCTTCTGTCCTATAGGTCGTCCGCTGATTGGTGTTATAAACTACAAACTAATACAAGCGCCTTCCGTGTTATCGGTCTGTCCTCCGAATTTGTAGCTAAAAACATAAGCAAGTGGTATTACTGATATCCGGCATACGGTATTACTGATATCCCGCCGTTGAGCACATTCGTGTTTCTAGCACACTTGAAGCGTTCTCCGCCTGGAGGCACTGCAGTCGTCGAGCGATTGTGGTACTGTGAAAGACTTTTTAGGACTTAATTTTTCGACCATCTAACATTAGATAACGTAACCACATTGAATAAGATTTATCACTAAGATGTGCGGAAGGTTCTACTACACAGGATGTATCAAAAAGAAACATCCGATTTGGCACGTCTGTATTTCTGAAACTTATAAACATATACAGTGAATTTTGTTTTTTGGTGAACAGGAAACTCAAAAAGCTTTTTATTCCTTTCAAAGGTGTTCAGTATGCCCCCTGGAGACGCAAAGCATATGTCAATGCGGTATTCAAATTGCTCCCACACTGCAGCGAGCATGTCTTGAGTTACAGCTTCCACAGCTGCTGTTATGCGATGTCTCAGTTCATTCATTGTTGTTCCTAACGGAGGCACGTAAACAGAGTCTTTTATAAACCCCTACAATAAATAATTACATACACTCAGGTCCGGTGACCTTGAAGGCTAGTAACGTAATCATTTGGTCCAGTGCGACGGATCCATCGTTCAGTAATCCTTTGATTTAAAATTTCCCGCACTTCCAGATGCCCGTGTGGTGGGGCCCTATCCTGTTGGTAAATGAAGTCGTTCAAATCAGTCTCCAACTGTGGGAAAAGAGAGTTCTCAAGAATATCGAGATACGTGCTTCCTGTAACAGTGTTCTCGGCAAAGAAAAACGGACCATATACGTTTTCCCTTGAAACTGCACAAAACATATTAAATTTTGAAGAGTCTCTCTCATGTTGTACAATTTCTTGTGGTTATTCCGTACCCCATATTCTCACATTACGAAGGTCCAACTTCCCATTTAAATGGAATGTTGCCTCGTCACTAAACACCTCCATCTTGCCAAGAAAGAAATTACAGAACTCCACACGTTGTTTGTCACCTTCACGAAGAGCTTGCAGTAGATGAACTTTGTATGGTTTCATGTACAAACGTTGAACTAACACACGCCAGACGGACATCGGGGGCATGCTGAGCTGTCGAGTTGCACGGCGAATGGATTTCTGCGGACTGCTTGTGAAACTAAGGCAGATGCGTTCGACGTCTGTGTCAGACACTCGGGGACGGCCCGGGGATTTGCCTCTACACAAACGACCTTTTCCTCGGAATCGTTCATACCATCGTCTAATGCTCTGTGTTGTAGGAGGATCCACACTATACCTGGTATGAAAGTTACACTGAACAGTTATTACTGACCCGCACTGCGCAAAACATAGAACATAAAACGCTTTCTGTTGTCCCGACACCACGTTAACTAGAACTGAAGTGGTCGCTCACTGCTGCTACCTAGCGGGAACCATGTAAAACTAGAAAGTTTGCTCTTTCCAACAGTAAGTTGTTCACGCATATATCTCAAATTACATAATAGTTATGATTTTCTTAAATCGGATGATTCTTTTTGATACGCCCTGTACTATCATCCGCAACGACCTCAGAGATTGTCGCCGTCTCACATGGCGTTAGCGCTAAAACGACTTCATTATTTTCGTCAGAACTTGGTTTCAAAGTATTTTGCCTTGTTGCATTTTCATAACCGTTTTTGAAACGTAATGGAATATTTCTTGGCGTAATTGTGTGTATCTGTCGTCGTGAATATAATACATCGTATGTTTCCCTTACATCATTCAATGCAATATCCTAATCTAACCTGTTTAGCAAGTGAACAAATCAGTGACACCCAAATTCCTGTGGTAAGAGTCAGAATGCACGAAATAGAGACAAAAACAAGTCTCTTTTCGGTCAATGGAAATGAATACACATCAGAGAATTAAGACGATAGGACTGAGGTTGGTTTCCGACAATTCTTTGGAATCGAAAACTTCTCGGTCCTCGAATTACCTATCGCTAGTTCTGTTTACGTTTTACTCTCCATTGTAATTTGAAGGAAACACTTTACATCAGGAAGTTATTTTATTGTTTTTATTGTCCTACTTTATCCATCTAAATCGTAAATGTGGGTAGAATAAGGAACTTTAACAGGTATACAAGAACCGCTAATGTAATAAATTCGTTTTCTAATAATTGTGAGATTATTCAGCCAAGTTCATCACAAGGTTCTACAACTCCATCTTCTGCTGGTAAGGAAGAGCTGTTTTTTCTGAAATTTTATGAGCATGAGAAATCTATATATTGTGATATTATTTTTGAACCTATGAGTATTAGTGCCAATTTTATGGTAGATTTAGGGAGTCTTTCTGAATTAGAAAAAAGTGCTACGAAATGGAAGTGGTGTGACGACAATGACTAGATGGAAACATATGAAAATATAAAGAGGAGATGGATACTAGCCTCCAGTGTTCGTTTGTTACATGCAGTTCTAAGATAACAGGTGCACGAATCTACAGCATAAATGTGAGGCTGGTGTACGGGATGAAGTGTACTGTCAAAGGCAATAAGACGCTATAGACATTCTGTCGAATGTGAGTTTTATCACCTCCATCAAGAAATTTCAGGTTTTATTCGGAAATATTGAATAAATACATAAAGAAAGTAAGGTTGGCATCAACAAGAACTGCTGCCAAAGGATCTACTGTCAGTGAGAGGAAAGACATCACATGGCAAAAGAAAGGACACTTCTCTCAGTAATGTTGGCAGTGTCACGTCTCTTAAATTTGGGTAAGTTCTGCATTTTGAGTTGTTGTTCAAGCTACACCGAGGTTGTATAAACACAGAGAAAGGAACACACAGGAAATCCTAACAGTACCTGTATGCATCAAAACAAAGCTCGAATCTACTAAAAATACATAAAGTCCAACCAATTATACATATATGGTATGAATTAATACAAAAGATCAAACGTTAATAACATGCCGTAGCATATGATATCAGTATGGCAATCCATATAATTACTGTCCCATATAAATGCTAAACATCTACAGAAACGAACAGATATCCTTGCACAAAAGAAGGCGTGTCCTGTTTGAAACCAAACTTAGAACTCATCAGCAGTTTAGTGTAAACATACCCAAGAGTACATAGGTATTTGTTTTGATGAACAAATCAAAGCTAATATTAACGAATGCTTCTTTATTCTTACAGTGGTAAAAGTTGTTATAACATGTTATATAAAACATTGACTCCAGATATAAGAAGACAAAAATTTCTCTATAAAATTACAGGTCAGTTACACAATAGTATAAAAAAAGGAAAATAGTAGCGTCTGAACCAATGATCTCAACATGTAAAATGCGTGAATAATGAAGAATAGCTTTTAAGTGTAAATAATAAATAAGAAATGTATGAGTAGTTGCGCTTCTTGAAAGAAAATTAATTACACTTTGGTCATATAACAAATATAGAGCGATGTTTGCCTCTAGGTAATATGTATCATTTCTCAACAAGGCTAAAAATATAACAGTTTTGGATGTAGATGTGCAAACAGTTAGGGTAACTGCAAACTACTATTCATTTTATACTGTATACAACTGACAGGGAAGTGGAGCAGGTGTCTTCCTTATCTACCTAATGTCTACTTAAGTCTAGCACAGTAGTAAGTTGGAAGCAGGATGTAGATACAAGGGTAAGGATCAAAATTGGAAACTGAGCCTCTAACTGGTGTTAATCACGGCCAACATCAAGCCCTTCAATAGCCTGTAAACAACCAAACAGTCGCCAATATGAAAGAACAGCCAGAAAATCATAATATCAGTGTCCAAGTACATATGTGAGTTTAGAAGTCTAATAGTTACCACGGTAGTGTGCAGGAACTATAATGTATCTGCTACTGCGAGACACAGAATTAACGACTACCGGTAAGTCACATAGTAAGTGCTGAGCATAACAAACATCAAGCACTGTAGTAGGCTAGAGGCACCATGCTAGTGCTAATATGAACACACAGGAATTAAAATTGTATCTTGCAAGAAGTGAATATCTCCTAAAAGCATTATAATGTATAAATAACATGCCACGTCTTCTCTCCTCAATAATAAGATCGTAGTTTTTCGGTCCAGATGTGAAAATCTTTTAACCAGTGTAAAGGAACAAATATCGTTCATATAATCCTGTATATAAATGACAGGAAAAGGCAGCATACAGTTGTGTCTTGGGATAAAAATAAGGATAAAGGAATGTATTTGAAGCTAAAATATAAGAAATATAACAACATCAGTGTAAATATACTAAACCTAAGATAAAAGTTCTAATATTAAGGACAGCAGTTAGTTGGAACTACTGTGTACGTGCTGGTGAAACAAGAAAACTGCCAACTAAGTTGTATAAATGGTGCCAAGAAGGGCGGACATCAAGTACTGTAGTTGGCTTTAGGTAGAGAAGCAAGTGAGAACATAAAAAAACAGGTTATATATCCGAAAATAATAGTGTACAAGCATCACATCTAATATTAAATGTCTACTATTTAGCACAATAGGCTGGTATCACGATGTGTATGCTAATGTGAGGCACGGTATTGACAACGAAACCACATCATAAGAGTTAAGCATAATAAATCCCAAGTCCTGCAGAACGCTGAAAACACAATGAAAGTGCAAAATATGTACAAACAGTAATTGTCAATACATCATATGACAAGCATCATACATTAACCAGTCACAAGTTACAAGTACCTTGTTGTTTGTTGTTGTTGTGGTCTTCAGTCCTGAGACTGGTTTGATGCAGCTCTCCATGCTACTCTATCCTGTGCAAGCTTCTTCATCTCCCAGTACCTATTGCAACCTACATCCTTCTGAATCTGCTTAGTGTATTGATCTCTTGGTGTCCCTCTACGATTTTTACCCTCCACGCTGCCCTCCAATGCTAAATTTGTGATCCCTTGATGCCTCAAAACATGTCCTACCAACCGATCCCTTCTTCTAGTCAAGTTGTGCCACAAACTTCTCTTCTCCCCAATCCTATTCGATACCTCCTCATTAGTTACGTGATCTACCCACCTTATCTTCAGCATTCTTCTGTAGCACCACATTTCGAAAGCTTCTATTCTCTTCTTGCCCAAACTGGTTATCGTCCATGTTTCACTTCCATACATGGCTACACTCCACACAAATACTTTCAGAAACGACTTACTGACAAATCTATACTCGATGTTAACAAATTTCTCTTCTTCAGAAACGATTTCCTTGCCATTGCCAGTCTACATTTTATATCCTCTCTACTTCGACCACCATCAGTTATTTTACTCCCTAAATAGCAAAACTCCTTTACTACTTTAAGTGTCTCATTTCCTAATTTAATCCCCTCAGCATCACCCGATTTAATTTGACTACATTCCATTATCCTCGTTTTGCTTTTGTTGATGTTCATCTTATATCCTCCTTTCAAGACACTGTCCATTCCGTTCAACTGCTCTTCCAAGTCCTTTGCTGTCTCTGACAGAATTACAATGTCATCGGAAAACCTCAAAGTTTTTACTTCTTCTCCATGAAGTTTAATACCTACTCCGAATTTTTCTTTTGTTTCCTTTACTGCTTGCTCAGTATACAGATTGAATAACATCGGGGAGAGGCTACAACCCTGTCTCACTCCTTTCCCAACCACTGCTTCCCTTTCATGCCCCTCAACTCTTATAACTGCCATCTGGTTTCTGTACAAATTGTAAATAGCCTTTCGCTCCCTGTATTTTACCCCTGCCACCTTCAGAATTTGAAAGAGAGTTTTCCATTTAATGTTGTCAAAAGCTTTCTCTAAGTCTACAAATGCTAGAAACGTAGGTTTGCCTTTTCTTAATCTTTCTTCTAAGATAAGTCGTAAGGTTAGTATTGCCTCACGTGTTCCAACATTTCTACGGAATCCAAACCGATCCTCCCCGAGGTCCGCTTCTACCAGTTTTTCCATTCGTCTGTAAAGAATTCGCAGCTGTGACTTATTAAACTGATAGTTCTGTAATTTTCACATCTGTCAGCACCTGCTTTCTTTGGGATTGGAATTATTATATTTTTCTTGAAGTCTGAGGGTATTTCGCCTGTCTCATACATCTTGCTCACCAGATGGTAGAGTTTTGTCAGGACTGGCTCTCCCAAGGCAATCAGTAGTTCTAATGGAATGTTGTCTACTCCCGGGGCCTTGTTTCGACTCAGGTCTTTCAGTGCTCTGTCAAACTCTTCACGCAGTATCTTATCTCCCATTTCATCTTCATGTACATCCTCTTCCATTTCCATAATATTGTCGTCAAGTACATCGCCCTTGTATAAACCCTCTATATACTCCTTCCACCTTTCTGCCTTCCTTTCTTTGCTTAGAACTGGGTTGCCATCTGAGATCTTGATATTCATACAAGTGGTTCTCTTCTCTCCAAAGGTCTCTTTAATTTTCCTGTAGGCAGTATCTATCTTACCCCTAGTGGGACAAGCCTCTACATCCTTACATTTGTACTCTAGCCATCCCTGCTTACCCATTTTGCACTTCCTGTCAATCTCATTTTTGAGACGTTTGTATTCCTTTTTGCCTGCTTCATTTACTGCATTTTTATATTTTCTCCTTTCATCAATTAAATTCAATATTTATTCTGTTACCCAAGGATTTCTAATAGCCCTCGTCTTTTTACCTACTTGAACCTCTGCTGCCTTCACTACTTCATCCCTCATAGCTACCCATTCTTCTTCTACTGTATTTCTTTCCCCCATTCCTGTCAATTGTTCCCTTATGCTCTCCCTGAAACTCTCTACAACCTCTGGTTCTTTCAGTTTATCCAAGTCCCATCTCCTTAAATTCCCGCCTTTTTGCAGTTTCTTCAGTTTCAATCTGCAGTTCATAACCAATAGATTGTGGTCAGAATCCACATCTGCCCCTGGAAATGTCTTACATTTTAAAACCTGGTTCCTAAATCTCTGTCTTACCATTACGTAATCTATCTGATACCTTTTAGTATCTCCAGGATTCTTCCAGGTATACAACCTTCTTTCATGATTCTTGAACCAAGTGTTAGCTATGATTAAGTTACGCTCTGTGCAAAATTCTACAAGGCGGCTTCCTCTTTCATTTCTTCCCCCCAATCCATATTCACCTACTATGTTTCCTTCTCTCCCTTTTCCTACTGACGAATTCCAGTCACCCATGACCATTAAGTTTTCGTCTCCCTTCACTACCTGAATAATTTCTTTTATCTCGTCATACATTTCATCAATTTCTTCATCATCTGCAGAGCTAGTTGGCATATAAACTTGTACTACTGTAGTAGGCATGGGCTTTGTGTCTATCTTGGCCACAATAATGCGTTCACTATGCTGTTTGTAGTAGCTAACCCGCACTCCTATTTTTTTATTCATTATTAAACCTACTCCTGCATTACCCTTATTTGATTTTGTATTTATAACCCTGTAATCACCTGACCAAAAGTCTTGTTCCTCCTGCCACCGAACTTCACCAATTCCCACTATATCTAACTTTAACCTATCCATTTCCCTTTTTAAATTTTCTAACCTACCTGCCCGATTAAGGGATCTGACATTCCACACTCCAATCCGTAGAGTGCCAGTTTTCTTTCTCCTGATAACGACGTCCTCTTGAGTAGTCCCTGCCCGGAGATCCGAATGGGGGACTATTTTACCTGCGGAATATTTTACCCAAGAGGACGCCATCATCATTTAATCATACAGTAAGTACCTTATGAGTAACATAAAGATCTTTTCTCACCAATTAACTTGACTTTGCATCGAAATGGTATAAAAGGGGGCAGGGGGGTAATAATCATGAAGCAATTAGAATGTGAATAATCATATGAAATTGTTTTTGGAAAAATTATCATTATAGATAAGACGTCCCACGAGACGGTCACATGTATTACTAACATTTTCGTGTAATGGTGTCCAAGTCTGCAAAAATCATAATACATGTAGACCAATCATCTAGTCTGTACTGTTGCATCTAATTAGCTCGCGCTGCACACAGGCTACGCAACGAAGTTTTCCAAAGCGAGCTGTTGTCGTAGCGTACACACGCACGTTTCACGCACAATTATCGTTCGCCGCATCACAAATAGTGCCCAAATTTTGCACTTGCAGTGCGGGGTTGGAATACCAAGAAAGGAGTGCAGTTTCCTTTTCTACTGTTTATTCTACACATCGAAGAAGCAATGACTGAAATAAAAGAAGGGTTATGAGAGTCGGATTAAAAGTTAGGGTGAAAGGATATCGATGACAAGATTCGCAATAACATTGCTAGTCTCAGATTAAGTGAAAAAGCATTACAATATCTGCTGAATGGCAACAATAGTCTTATGGCTACGAAACGTGGCTCTGAGCACTATGGGACTTAACTGCTGAGGTCATCAGTCCCCTAGAACTTAGAACTATTTAAACCTAACATCACACACATCCATGCCCGAGGCAAGATTCGAACCTGCGAACGTAGCGGTCGCGCGGTTCCAGACTGTAGCGCCTATCACCGCTCGGCCACCACGGCCGGCTACGGAACGTGGATTGAGAGTAAATGACGCACGAAGCGAGACGGGCATAAGTTGATTCACACAGGCAAAGAGGGCATCCATGGCCAAGAAAAGTCCCCTGGTACCAAACATAGGCCTTAAATCGAGGAAGAAGTTTCTGAGTACTAGCGTTTGGAGCACAGTGTTGAATCGTATTAGACACGGGCAGAGGTAAAAGCGGAACATAAGAGATTCGAAGCCTTTGAGCTATAGTGTGACGCGTACCTTCTAGAACACATTCTAGTGTAGCCTTAGAAACGATCTCTAAAGTACGTGCGTACAAAAAATAAAAATTTATCTAAGGTTATTATATCTGTAAGCGTTCGCGTCGAGTAGACACACTTCAGAATTGATAGAACTGAAAATTGATGCAAATGTATGAAAGTTACTTGAAAATTACCTTTTAAAAATGTTTCCGTCGCAGGACTGAGTGCATTGTTGGCTTCCGTCAGTGTTTAGTGGCGTCTGACCACGTAAGTTATCGAAATTCTCATGCAATGCAGATTGAAGTATAATCGGACGTCCTTTTGTTTGAAGGCAGATTCTGTATGATAAACATGAAAACGTTTAACGATACTGCGCAATGGGCGTACCATCGTTTTAACCGCTAAACAATCGGGTATCAACTTTTTATATGCACGGTAACTTTGCTCAAAAAATATACGAATCATTTAAAAAGATGATATACACTACTGGCCATTAAAATTGCTACACCCTGAAGATGACGTGCTACAGACGCGAAATTTAACCGACAGGAAGAAGATGCTGTGATATGCAAATGATTAGCCTTTCAGAGCATTCACACAAGGCTGACACCGGTGGCGACACCTACAACGTGCTGACATGACGAAAGTTTCCAACCGATGTCTCACACACAAACAGCAGTTGACCGCCGTTTCCTGGTGAAACATTGTTGTGGTGTCTCGTGTAAGGAGGAGAAACGCGTACCATCACGTTTCCGTCTTTGATAAAGGTCAGATTGTAGCCTATCGCGATTGTGGTTTATCGTATCGCGATATTTCTGCTCGCATTGGTCGAGATCCAATGACTGAATATGGAATCGGTGGGTCCAGGAGGGTAATATGGAACGCCGTGCTGGATCCCAACGGCCTCGTATCACTAACCGTCGAGATGACAGGCATCTTATCCGCATGGCTGTAACGGATCGTGCAGCCACGTCTCGATCCCTGAGTCAACAGATAGGGACTTTTGCAAGACAACAACCATCTGCACGAACAGTTCGACGACGTTTGCAGCAGCATGGACTATCAGCTCGAAGACCATGGCTGCGGTTACCCTTGACGCTGCATCACAGGTAGGAGCGCCTGCGATGGTGTAATCAACGACGAACCTGGATGCACGAATGGCAAAACGTCATTTTTTCGGATGAATCCAGGTTCTGTTTACGGCATCATGATGGTCGCATCCGTGTTTGGTGACATCGCGGTGAACGCACATTGGAAGCGTGTATTCGTCATCGCCATACTGGCGTATCACCTGGCGTGATGGTATGGGGTGCCATTGGTTACACGTCTCGGTCACCTCTTGTTCGCATTGACGGCACTTTGAAAGTGGACGTTACATTTCAGATGTGTTACGATCCGTGGCGCTACCCATCACTCGATCGCTGCGAAACCCCACATTTCAGCAGGACAATGTACGACAGCATGTTGCAGGTCCTGTACGGGCCTTTCTGGATACAGAAAATGTTCGACTGCTGCCCTGCCCAACATATTCTCCAGATCTCTCACCAATTGAAAACGTCTGGTCAATGGTGGCCGAGCAACTGGCTCGTCACAATACGCCAGTCACTACTCTCGATGAACTGTAGTACCGTGTTGAAGCTGCATGGGCATCTGTACCTGTACACACCGTCCAAGCTCTGTTTGACTCAATGCCCAGGCGTATCAAGGCCGTTATTACGGCCAGAGATGGTTGTTCTGGGTACTGATTTCTCAGGATCTAAGTACCCAAATTGTGTGAAAATGTAATCACATGTCAGTTCTAGTATAATATATTTGTCCAAAGAATACCCGTTTATCATCTCCTTTTATTCTTGGTGTAGCAATTTTAATGGTCAGTAGTGTACATAAGAAGCTTCTTTAGCTGTAAGTTTATATACAAGTTTGCCACACATTGGCCTGTCGGTACAGATTCCATTCTTTATACACTGTATTATATGTATTACTTGTGACTGATGGTTACAGTACAATAATTAACCACAATAAATGCTCCAGAAGGCTGAAAAGCTGATGGAATGATAACATGTGGAATTAGATCTTCTGCAGAATCGGCGAAGAAAGGAATATGTGAAAAACACTGACAAGAAAAAGAGAAAGGTCGACAGGAAATGTGTTAAGCCATGAAGGATTAACCTACACGGTACTAGAGGGAACTGTACAGGGTAAAAATTGTAGGGGAAGACAGAAACTGGAGTGCATCTAACTATTGAGGACGTAGGGTGCAACTGCTACAGCTGGCACAGGTCAGTAGTTCGTGGCCTTATAATTTTCGCACAGTCTTCTTTGAAAACCTGGAGATACTCGTGAAGAACCCTGTATGTTTATTTTTATGTTAAAAAGATACTTACTTTGTGTGTTGGTGGTAAAACAGTGTACCCGTTGAAGGCTTAATGATGTGACTAGCGTTGAAGACGAAGTAAAAAAAACCGAGCGAGGTGGCGCAGCGGTTATCACACTGCACTCGCATTCGGGAGGACGATGGTTCAAACTGCCGTCCGGCCATTCTGATTTAGGTTTTCGTGAGTTCCTGAAATCGCTTCTACCAAATGCCAGGATGGTTCCTTTGACAGGGTACGGTCAATTTCCTTTCCCATCCTTTCTTAGTCCGATGGAACCGATGCCCTCGCTGCCTGGTCCCTTCCCCCAAACCAAGCAACCAAGTAAAAAATTTGTTTTCAAATACCTTCTTGATACCAAGAAACATGACATCAAACTGGGCGCAAATGTTTGCAGAACACTAAGTCTCATGGAATAACAGAGCTGAATTTCGCTACATCTCTGTTTGTGGTACCCATCTCAATTCCCAATAAGGAATTTTCATTTTCCAGATTAAAAGGTACTCCACAACCTGACAATAGATTTATGTCAGCGACGTGGGCCTACGAATATGTGTAACCGATCGGTGATAGTTTTAGAAAAGGGAAATGTATCTCCCTTTTTTCCAGTGCTACCGAGCTATTGAGAGATGCCTCAGCTAACATCCCTACTAAATGTATAACTTTTAACATTAATTTTTGCTTGTGTTACATCCACAAATGTTGTGTTTACGATTAAAACATCTCCTACAGTTGTACAATTATTTATTGACTGAAGTCTTCCGTGGATAAATTACTGTATAACTATAGAGTTATTTATTGAATGAATTCTTCAGTCAATAAATAACTGTCGAACTGTATCAGTTGGTTTAATCACGAACATTGTTTAACTTAAGATGAAAGGGGAGGATCGTAGGTACCTCATACTTCTTTTATTTTCTAACGCATTGTGTTTATGAAAAACAGTCAATAAGTTACAATGCAGCATCTGATGGTTCTTGCTGGTTGGTCACAAAACTTTATGGAGGTTCAGACATGTGGTTATAGACACTGGACGAATGCACTGATTAATTATGTGCTATATCTTCATCATATCGCTCTGTAATGCCTTGCTCAATCAATGTTTCTCACCATTCATTAATCGGGTTTAAATTATTTGTTGATGTTCCCACGTAAAGCATTACGTTTCCCATCTTCCTAATGATAGTCTCATTAAGTTTTTGCATGATGAAGTAAAATCGGGTCAATAGATTTTCTATTGTTTATTTGTGTTCTTAAGTAGTATAGATCATCTGTTTGCTTTCTAACCGCCGGAGACGCAGAGCACGTGATAGATGTCGACATTTCGTATCCTAATATATTGTTGAAAAGTTTGTCGTTAATTATGTCAGTGGTTTAATAAACAAGCTACTGCGGTTATAAAATGACCTGTTAGTGAACCATTCGTTATTCGACTGATGACAGAATCCTAAGACATTAACAAACTGTATTATGACTTGATATTCTTACTTTAATAATCCTACCTGTATTGTTGTATAATGGTCTGCAAATTCTGTGAGAGATACATAATTTCTTTCAAAATTGTGGGGGTCGTCGTGATCATAGCTGCACAAACTTGAAAACAGATATAAAGCGACTTCTTCTATGTTTCGTCAATAAGCTTGAAATGTGTCTCTATTTCATATTGTGTGCTGACCGGCGTTTAGCTAGCGCGCCTCATTAGAATGTGGAAAACACAGACGTTCCATAAATGAAGCATAACCTGGAAGAAAATATGGAAAGTTAGAAGTAAAACGAATTGTGAGCGAAGCCTTTCACTAGTTCGAGAGTCGTCCATGTAAACAAATCTTGCAGAGAAATACAAACTGTGTAATTATGGGAAAACTCGTTTTATGAACTGAAAGCTTCTGACCTTTCACGCATCATACGGCAAAATAGAAGGCAGCATTAGCGTAACTCGTTCAAAAGTAGCTTTATAAAGGAACATTGGATTAATCTCTCGCGCTTCACGCACTGCACAAATGTAGGAATGAGTACCAGCTATACTGAGAACATATTAGCATCAGTACAAATGTCACTGTGAATCAGCTGACACACACATTACGTTCTGATTCGCGTGTGGAAGTATTAAGTAGGTGCTACACATAGGAAGCGTCTATAAGTGTATTCGTCCACCCATGTCTGTATACACATTTACATCTGATATACTTTTAAAAGTACTGAAACCACATTCCAAACTGAGTAAAGGTGTCTCGTATAAAGACGTGTCTGGAAATCCTTCGTATTTTAGTTACTAATGAAAGCTTACATTCCACTCGTTTTCAGCCAAAATACTAGTTTCTCATTAAACAATTAAAATTCTTCTTCTTAGGTTATGGAGAGATGCAAGTCAACCTGCTAGTGCGATCATTGCAGCCATAAAGGCGATGATGTGTTACCTTCAAAACATGTTTACATACAACATGTATCTAGCAAAAAATCGAGCAAGATGGTAACAATGGAAAATTTAATATTTCTTTCGGTGGCTAGAATAAATAAATTTCATTTTCGATATTTTAGACTCATAAAATTTCACTCGTTAGAAAAAAGTCGTTTTAGTTGTCTTGCCACATCTTTCCGTTAAGTTAGATCGCAAAAGATCCACTAAGACATCGTTCTACTTATTATTAACTTTTCAGCTATGCTAAAGTTTGGTGATTTAGACTGAAATATACGGTATAGTGACTTACAAAGGTTAAAAGCTTCATTATACATTAACAGTGTTAACGCTGTATTACTTCTTCGTTAAAATCCATTAGTTCATTGTAGGTAGGATTCAACACGAGCTTTTAAATACCTAAGCCGTATCCAGAAATACGCCCACCTTGCCGTCTGATACGTTTCCACCATCTTTCTCAAAGTAATTTTTTTGAATATGTTACTTTTTATCACTTTGCAATTACAGAAATCATATCAGTCGTTACTTGACTTCTCAGATTTGATACATCATTTTTATTTTTTATTTTTCCCCAATTTATCATTATGAACCGAGTTGCTTTGATACGTATTTTCTTTCCTTTTTTTCTTTTCTTCAGTTTACTGACTGTTTTAATGCGGTCCGCCACGAATTCCTGTCTTACGCCATCCCACTCACCTTTACATAGAACTTGCATCCAATCTCTGTCTTATCTTTCAGTCTGTGCCTACAGTTGTAACCCTCTACAGCTCCCTGTAGTAGAATGCAAGTTATTCCCTGATGTCTAACACATGTTCTATCATTCTGTCCCTTCTTCCTGTCAGTGTTTCCCCCTCATTCCTTACCTTATCACCCACCCTACTTTCAGCAACCTTCTGTAGCAACACCTCTCAAAGGCTTCGGTTCTCTTCATTTTCCTACTCGTCCACGGCAGATAATCCGCTCCCAAACAAATCTGTGCTCCAGATGTGAGTTCTCAGAAGTTTCGTCCTCTGATTAAGAACTGAGCTTGACTCCTTTAGCCTCTTCCTTAATTTGCCACTTATATCCTCATTAAGTTCTCCATCATTTTGCTTCCAAGTTCGCACAATTCCTACACTTCGTCTATTTTGTGGTCTCAAATTCTGATGTTAAGCTTAATGCTGCTCTCATTCCTGCTATTCTTGCATTGATTCACTCTGAATTCGTATCCCATGCTCATAAGATACTTCATTCCATTCAATAGGTCCCGTAATTCTTCCTCACTTTCACAAAGGATAGTAATGTCAACAATCAAAATTATCACGGATTCCCTTCACCCTGAATTTTAATTCGACTCGTAAAGCTTTAATTCACTTGCGTTGTTGCTTCCTGGAGTACAGATTAAATATTCATTACATCCGGAACACTTCATTCTTCATGTAGTAAATTGCAGTATCCTTTGCTACTTGAAATAAGCTGGGCTTCCCTATGGTCAAACCTGATTCCACCCTTCGACGTCCATATCTAATTTTCCCTCTTCATTCTTGTACGTATTGAATATTATCAGTCTTTCCCTACATCTTACACCCATTTTTCTGAAAATTCAAACATCTTCCACCACTTTGTTGTCAAAAGCTTTTTCGAGGTCGACTAACCCTACGAACATGCCTTATTTTTCTTATGCCATGCTTGGCTTATCAATTAGAAGTCAGAGATGCCTCTCTTGTACCTCCAGCTTTCGTAAAGCCAAACTGATCACCATTTAACAGCGCCTCAGTTTTCTTTTCTCTCTTCTGTAAATCATTCTCTACTTGCATGCATGGGCCAATACAGTAATTTGCTTGGGCTATAGTTCCCGCATTTGTTTCCCGTTGCTAACGTCATTATTTTCCGAAGTCGGTGTTATGTCTCCATAATCATTGATTCTGTGCAACAGTCTGAATTGTCCTTTGGTTCTCATTTCCTCCAACGAATTTAAAGAATCCGAAACAATGTTATGTATCCCCTGTGCCTTATTTCATAGCAAATATTCCAAAGGCCTATTAAACTCCAATACTGCGTCCGATATGTCTTCCAAAACTACACACACTTCTTCTGTCAGGTCATCAGACAATTCCTTCTCCTAGGAGAGGTTTACAATATATTTTTTTCCACTTATCCTCCCTCTCCTCGGTGCAACAACGGAATTTCTTTTGCACTGGTAATGTCTTTGCTCTCAGTTTCAGCGAAGGTTATTTGGACTTTTCAGTATGCTTAATCCACACTACTGACCATTAAAATTGCTACACCAAGAAGAAATGCAGATGATAAACGGGTATTCATTGGACAAATATATTATACTAGAACTGACATGTGATTACATTTTCACGCAATTTGGGTGCATAGATACTGAGAAATCAGTACCCAGAACAACCACCTCTGGCCGTAATAACGACCTTGATACCCCTAGGCATTGAGTCAAACAGAGCTTGGATGGCGTGTACAGGTACAGCTGCCCATGCAGCTTCAACACGATACCACAGTTGATCAAGAGTAGTGACTGGCGTATTGTGACGAGCCAGTTGCTCGACCACCATTGACCAGACGTTTTCAGTTGGTGAGAGATCTGGAGAATGAGCTGGCCAGGGCAGCAGTCGAACATTTTCTGTATCCAGAAAGGCCCGTACAGGACCTGCAACATGCGGTCGTGCATTATCCTGCTGAAATGTAGGGTTTCGCAGGAATCGAATGAAGGGTAGAGCCACGGGTCGTAAGACATGTGAAATGTATCGTCCACTGTTCAAAGTGCCGTCAATGCGAACAAGAGGTGACCGAGACGTGTAACCAATGGCACCCCATACCATCACGCCGGGTGATACGGCAGTATGGCGATGACGAATACACGCTTCCAATGTGCGTTCATCGCGATGTCGCCAAACACGGATGCGACCATCATGATGCTGTAAATAGAACCTGGATTCATCCGAAAAAATGACGTTTTGGCATTCGTGCATCCAGGTTCGTCGTTGAGTACACCATCGCCGGCGCTCCTGTCTGTGGGCAGCGTCAAGGGTAACCGCAGCCATGGTCTCCGAGCTGACAGTCAATGCTGCTGCAAACGTCGTCGAACTGTTCGTGCACATCGTTGTTGCCTTGCAAACGTCCCCATCTGTTGACTCAGGGATCGAGACGTGGCTGCACGATCCCTTACAGCCATGTGGATAAGATGCCTGTCATCTCGACTGTTAGTGATACGAGGCCGTTGGGATACAGCACGGCGTTCCACATTACCCTCCTGAACCCACCGATTCCATATTCTGCTAACAGTCATTGGATCTCGACCAACGCGAGCAGAAATGTCGCGATACGATAAACCGCAGTCGCAATAGGCTAAAATCCGACCTTTATCAAAGTCGAAAACGTGATGGTACGCGTTTCTCGTCCTTACAAGAGGCATCACAACAACGTTTCACCAGGCAACGCCGGTCAACTGCTGTTTGTGTATGAAAAATTCGTTGGAAACATACCTCATGTCAGCACGTTGTAGGTGTCGCCACCGGTGCCAACCTTGTGTGAGTCCTCTGAAAAGCTATCATTTTCATATCACAGCATGTTCTTCCTGTCTGTTAAATTTCGCGTCTGCAGCTCGTCATCTTCGTGGTGTAGCAATTTTAATGGCCAGTAGTGTATCTTTGCGACGACCCTTTCATTTTCTTTCAAGACAATCACTATTCATAGTTTCTCTTAGGGGATTGGTCTGCGAGGTGTTTCGTATTATTTCAGTCGATATCCTGTGCCTTCTCGTCTTACCGAGAGTGCCTCATACAAAGCGCATCTCTGTTGCTTGTATTCTGCTCAGATCTTTGTTTCTACAAGTCCAGCATTGTGATGAAAACTGGCAGATAATATGATTTATACAACATGATCTTTGCTTTGGCAGGTATTTTCCAATTTCTAATTATGTCTGATACACACTCTGACTACTTTTATTTTACTCTAAAGAGACTAAGAAATTGGTACACCTGCCTAATATCGTATAGAGCCCCCGTGAAGGCGCAGAAGTGACGCAACACGACGTGTCATGGTCTCGAGTAATGTCTGAAATAGTGCTGGAGGGAACTGACACCATGAATCCTGCAGGACTGTCCACAAATCCGTAACAATACAAGGGACTGGAGATCTCTTCTGAACATTATGTTGCAAGGCATTCCAGATATGCTCCATAATGTTTATGTCTGGGGAGACTGGTGGCCAGTGGAAGTGTTTAAAGTCAGAAGACTGTTCCTGGAGCCACTCTGTAGCAATTCTAGGCATGGGGAGTGTCGCATTGTCCTGCTGGAACTGCTCAAGCCCGTCGTTAGACATAATGGACATGAATTGATGCAGGTGATCAGACAGGAGGCTTACGTACATGTCCCCTGTCAGAGTCGTATCTAGACGTATCAGGGGTCCCATATCACTTCAGCTGCACATGCCTCACACCATTACAGATCCTCCATCAGCTTGACTGACATGCAGGGTCCATGGATTCAAGAGGTTGTCTTCATACCCGTACACGTCCATCCGCTCGATACAATTTGAAACGAGACTCGTTCGATCAAGCAACATGTTTCCAGTCATCGGTGTTGACGGGTTCATGTAAAGCGAAAAGCTTTGTGTCGTTCAGTCATTAAGGGTACACGAGTGGCTCTTCGACTCCGAAAGCCCATATCGATGATGTTTCTGTGAATGGTTCACACGTTGACTCTTTTTGATCGCCCAGAATTGAATTCTGTAACAATTTGCGGAAGGGTTGCACTTCTGTCACATTGAACAATTCTCTTCAGCCGTCGTTGGTTCCTTTCTTGCAGGATCTTTTTACGACCGAGGCGATGTCGGAGATTTGATGTTTTACCGGTTTCCTGATATTCACGGTACACTCGTGAAATGGTCGTACGGAAAAATCCTCACTTCATCGCTACCTCGGAGATTCTGTGTCCCATCGCTCGTGCGCCGACTATAACACAACGTTCAAACTCACTTAAATCTTGATAACCTGCCACTATAGCAGCAGTGGCCTATCAAACAACTGCGCCAGACACTTGTTGCTTTATATAGGTGTTGCCGATCGCAGTGCCGTATTTTGCCTGTTTACATATCTCTGTATATGAATACGCGTGCCTGTACTAGTTTCTTTGGCGCTTCAGTGTATATCTTATACTACCAGGAACTTTCTTATAACGTAACGGAATAAAGAAAGGGATATCAACTAACATAACATGACACCCTAAGCTTATCAGTACATCTCTTCTAACTATTCGCTTTATTGTATGTTAATTGAACCTTATTGGAGTAATCTGCGCAGTGCACATGTATATACGCTCTGTATCGTATAACACATACACAGTGGAAAGAGCTCGTATGGTGGCTAAACATCGACGTTTTCGTCAGCGCAAAGGCGTGGCTCGAAGTGCCACTTCGGTACACAAGTTGTTACCTGAAAATTGCATTCAAAACTGAGGGCATTTCACTCGCTTCCTATTGTTGTAATAGACTGAATTCAACTCTCTCGTGAACGAGGTCCTTAAAAAAGCATATGCGAGGATTTAAACGAAGATCCAAGAGTGTAAAATAACTTCTTAAAAGTCGTAAGTTATGTGCAAACAGAACAAACTTTTATTCATTATGGAGGAAAAGGAGAATCCTCAAGTCTGACATACAAATTCTGTTCAACGGACCAAGTGACTCTACATCACCCCAAACTCACAAAAATCGAAAAAACAAGCCTGTATTCATAGTTTTATTATTATTACTTAATGACCGAAAATGCAAAGCGATAAACTACGTGCGAACTCGGATGTATGAGTAGAAAGCTGGTGTCAGTATCCCACATGTTCCAACGAAGTTGTGAAACCATAAAAAGATATTAACATTGCTCACATGAGCTGCAATTCAAAAACATCTCTCCTGAATAAATCTGCAAACAACATAACCGATAATTACTCAAAGCCAGGGTAAGCAAGCCACTATCTCACTACAGTCCCTGACGATGTCGTTTGAATGTGCCTCTCTCACTATCACAAGCCTGTCAGAGTCAATACTAAAAGTTATGTAAATCCACCAGTTGGGAAGCAGAGCGTGCTCACAGCAGCGGGCGGAAATGAGAACCATTGGGGCCTCGCTAACCGATCTCCGCGCTAAGAGATACTGTTGGCTGACCAGTCTCAGAATTCATCTAGCGCTCTCAACATGTCACTTTTCTTGGTTCCCAAACGAAGATTAAGGTACTCTAGCAGACGGAAAACTAATTATGTGCTCCCCGAGACATGCAAGTGCTTATCTACGTGTGTGAAAACGTAGTAACGAAGACACCTATAACAGATGGCTTTCAGTGTGTGCACGAAAACTGCAGGCGATTCTCAGAATATCCCAATGGGCTTTACACTAAATACTCTTACAGACTAACTATAGGATGTACCACTGCAAATAAGAGCAATCACATTCCTCATACATTATGGAGTTCCAGCATTCTTCAGTCACATTGTTCGAGATTCCATGGATGATATCTATCGTAACAGATGTATATGTAGGAGAGGAATATTTTCGTGGCCTGCACATTTCCCCGCCCTGAGCACTTCGTAATATTGTTTGTAGGATCAACCGAAACAAAGGCTTATGCAGAACACATCCAGACGCTCCACAAAGTCTGGCAAATGTTCGGTGAAAGTCGAGCCAAACTGATCCGAAACCTGTACGCCCTTTTTTGTCTTTATTGTCTCCAAGTCATGTTGAGAGTAAAATTTCTCGTGCCCACAGAGTGCTCGAATGGCGACTAGGAGGAAGTGCGTAGAAAACTCAGCTCATTTGATCTTTACTGTGTTTTCGAAAGAGACTGATACCTTTAGACTTCTACACCTCAGTTGACATCAGACATTGCAACGAGGAAAAACGACTTTTTCTACAACACGTCCGGTATCTACTTATTTAATTACAAAGGTAATTAATTGAGGTGTACTGAGTGCGTCAAATATTCACTCAGCAACATACCCAAATTACCGACATCACCTTTTATGGCCATTTTCTATTCTGACACATTTGCTGAAAAGTTGACGTATCAGGTTTAGTGCAATACTTCTACATCAGGCGATAGACGTAACAGCTCGAAATCTATAATTTGTGGATATTAAAGCGTGACGTTTCCTGAATAAATGTTTGTGAATTGAATCAAACAGATTTTTCTACATGAGTATTTACCAAAAGTAAAATAGTATACTCTACAACTGAAATTAGACTTTTGTCGGAGTAATCCGTTACTCCAGCGAACTCTTAATTGTCTTGCTTCAGTTTCTCTACTAGTACCGCAGTTTTTCATTCGCCTTGTCTTGAACTACCAAAATGTTATTTGATGTGATGTACTGCTAGGAATTTACCTTGGTGGGAGGACTATAACCTAGTCCACACACTCTCATGATGTCAACTGAGGAGTTAGTTGACGCAAAAGTAGCGGCTGCAAGGTCTGGAAAGCCGACAACCGTAGGGACTGCGCTAATTCCATGCCTCTCCATACCGCACCGGAATGACACTATACGGCATAGGATGACATGTCGGCCGGTCGGCATGGTGCTGTCGCCTGGGCCGGATCACCAAGTTCGTTTCCTTTCTGTTTTTTTTTTTTTTTAATATGCTTCTGCAACTTGAGTTTTACAAACAGATCTGTGTCTCTTTCTCTGACCACTCACTGTCCTTCTTGGTTGTGTGGCTCTATTAGGTACATGCGCGGGCAGAGGGAGAATTGGACCTAGGTTCCTAACTTTCACTAAGATTAAGAAGATGTTGCCTCGTACACCGCGTTCGTTTCGAATGGAACAGCCGTCTACCCAACTGTACCGTACCAGAGTGTTATGCAATACACAAACAGAAAGTTACTTTCTGGAATTTGGACGAATCAACGGTGTCCGAGATAAACATAATAAAGAAGAACAAAATTGTGCTCAATTACACAAATGTTTAATAAGACTCTGTTCTCAGACCGAAAATCAGTACATGGAGCGGCATTTATAACAGGTAGAAGGATTACATCCTTATTAGTGAATAAACCGAACGCTCGAAACTGGACTGATTAGAGAGAGACGCCCCAACTGTCTGTATCGATATAATCCCAGGTACCACAAACTTGTTCACTCGTTCTCCACAACACAAAGTACAATATTTGCCAGACGGTAATTAGTTCCAGTATTAGCCACTTTCTTTGTAGCAAACAAACAAACAAAAAACTAAAAAAAAAGAGCTATACATGCTTCTGTATCTACCCTATTTTTTCATACCTTATTTCGATGGTATATACCCCAATATTCTGTGGAGGAAACAAAATTGGTGTATAACTTTACAGCAATAACGTTTTCCTAAACATTCGCAATAGGTTTCAGGAGAACAGTTGCACATTTCCTCAAGAGCAGGTCCGGTTACAATTTTGCACGGATTTTACTCGGTCTGCTACGATCCTAGCACTCATTCTATCTGCTGTAACTCGTAGATGACAAGGAGTTCAGATGCTGGATCATTACCCTGGAAATCGCAGTACTATCATTTTGTATGCGCCTCCTTTTCTTCCCCAAAATCTTGCCAGCATATCTGTCTTCCATTCGCCTTCTCTACAGCTGGTTTCGTGGATTTCGTCTTCCATTCTGCTGAAGTTATGGGAACGTCAGTTGTTGTGCAGAATAATTGTCTATTCTCTTTACAATGAAATTAATCCCAACAGCTCTATTTGATACTGTTTATTTGTTACAATCTATTTCATAGCTTTGATGGCTTCATCATCAGGTACCTTGGATAATACAAATTCAGGGCATATATTCCAAATAAACCGCTTCTGGCTGTATATTAACTGTTATTTATAGATACACGACTACTTTCATATATCAAATCACATTATCAATGCACATACGTCGTTAATGCATGAGACCAATTAAATGGGAAGGAGGGGGCCCAGCCGTCTTGCAAGAAGTTACTCCATTTGACAGTGTCGAACGCTTTTTCCAGGTCGACAGATCCTACGAAAGCGTCTTGAATTTTCTTCATTCTTGCTTCCAATATCAATTGCAACGTTAGAGCCGCCTCTCTTGTTCCTTTACCTTTCCTCAAACCAAACTAATTGTCATTTAACAGGTCCTCAATATTCTTTTCCATTCTTCTGCATATTATTCTCATTAGAAACTTGGATGCATGAGCTGATAAGGTGATTGTGTGATAAATCTCGTACTTCTCGGCTCTTGCTATCTTCGGAGTTGTGTGGATGATGTTTTCCCGAAAGTCTGGTAGTACGTATATCGCCAGTATTATACATTCTACACACTAATATCAGTAGTCGTTTTGTTGCCATCTGCCCCAATGATTTTAGCTCTTTAACGCCCTATTCAAGTTTTTTGTTCATATAAACGCTCATTCTAAACTGTCATTATTATGCAGGTACATACCTTCAGGGTATGCAACAAACAGATTCTCATGGCATACAAAAAGTATCTGTTTATGTTAACCCATAGAATCAGACATATTCTGTACCTCATGTGTCATTTACTTTCTATAGTGCAAACTTTTACCGAGGAAGCGGCACATAATGAGAGTGGTGTAATTCTTCCACATGACATATAGACAACTTCGTTCCATTTGTTCGTGGCAGCAAAAAAAAAAAAAAAAAATAAATAATAATAATAATAATATCCCATTTTACGTGTGACCTATAAGTGCCATCTGTTAAAAATCAAGGCAACTTTGACACTCGCACCCTCACCTGTGGTAGTGGCATTAATTTTATTTTCTGTAAATACATCACGTGGCGCTGCTTTGACTAGCACTATCAACGTCTAAACATGTCGCATTTACTGCGATTAAGTATGTTTTATCATACTGGCCATAGTCCTCGATAACGGTTAAATGTATAAAGCATTACAGCATCACAGTTACCCTTCGCCTATGACTATTGCTTGCTCGGTGGAAGTCACTCTACAGGAACAGCCACAATTCAACCCTTCCTCCCTCCACCCCGACCCCCACCCCTCTCTTTTCCATTTTTCATATTTAGAATCATTAATCGGTATCTATACTTCAATATGTGTCTACTGCTTCCATTTTTAACGTCTGTTACGTAGAAAAATTGTAGATTGCACACTGATTTTATTAGATTAAACGCACATCGTTCCTAAGTATTTATATAGATCACTACCCAGATTTTGTTTTAACATCCCAGGCGCCCAGTGAAGAAACCATCAGAGTCTCAAAACAGATCATAATAAATTAACATCATCAAATACAGCTGCTTTGAACTAATTTCAAAATTAAAAGAACAAATATTTGTTCTACGCAATGACGGAGTCATACGTTCCTCCCACTTCATATCGTATCGTAGTATTACCATCAAACGTTTAAATGATGTGGCACTCTTCAGAAGTTTACTTATAATCTTGTAGTCGAATGCTATCGGCATATTTAATTTTGTTATACGCATTATTTTGTATTCATCCATATTTAAGGAGTAATGTCATTCAGTAGATAAAATGAAAATAGTGCCAAAGTGCTGTTGCACATCCTTACGAGATCTCTGCCTTCAATCCATTACATTCTCTGCTTCTAGAAGGTACTAAAATACCATCAGCCTTGACAATCAAAAATCTTATCTTTTGATACCCGAGAAAAACGTTAAGTCTCGCAAACTATGTCTTTTCTTTGATAGGAAAATAAAAGAAGCGGTCTTCAAATTGATGTGAAAGGTAACACGGAAAAAATCAAATACTGAATAGCTTCCGCACTAACTTAAGGATGAAACATAACGGCTAAAAAGAAAGGTTCTCCACAAAAATATCTATCTTAATGTGAAGAGAAACATCAATCTTGCTAACAACAGCAGATGGTATTTCACGTCGCAGCGAAGCACGGATCCATTTAGTAGCAATAGTCTAATGAGTACGTCTGATGAGCTATAAAGCATCTCCTGATTTACAAAGTAATTAACAATTTTATTCACTTGTAACCTTATCCGGTCATTTAACTATCATCACACCTAAAAGCAATGAAAATGTTCTAGCTACGCTAAAAATGTAATACTAGAGTACGATTATGAAACCACGATCTTGATGTGGTCGAGTCTTACCATCATTTTTTGTCAACGTGAATTGAAGGCAAATTAGGACCTAGGTAGGTCAGCAAATACCACTTAACTTCCAGTGAATAGCGGGGCGTAATATAGCAACGGGCTTCGCCGACCATGTCTCAGTAATCCAATGGTAAGGCTGCACGATACATACTACGTCTTTTGAGGAGTAACCTCATGATCAAAGGGTTTCTTTAAAGGATATACTTGTATACAAATCTTGTAATATCGATGTTCGCTTACATAAAAATTAACGTATCTATAGTACTCCTAAATGTTTCGTCAGTGGTGTCCGTACATGTCAAAGACGTGTAGCTCTGATGCAAAGGTAGACGCCAGGAATGAGCATAAGAAGGCCTACATAATTAGTCAACATTATATCTTACCTGAAGTGTGCGTCCATTCGGCGTAAACAGTTGCCATGGTAATGAAGTACTTGTACTATCCGCTCGTGATAGCTGTATGATTTACGTTATTTAATATTGCTTTCCAGTATGACTAGCATAGAAATTGAGATATATAGCCAATTTTATAGCAAACTCTGGATTTATTGCAGCGACAGCATTTAAATTCTTCGTTAAACTCAGATCAATTTTTTTTAAGCCCGCATCTCATGGTCGTGCGGTAGCGTTCTCGCTTCCCACGCCCGGGTTCCCGGGTTCGATTCCCGGCGGGGTCAGGGATTTTCTCTGCCTCGTGATGGCTGGGTGTTGTGTGCTGTCCTTAGGTTAGTTAGGTTCAAGTAGTTCTAAGTTCTAGGGGACTGATGACCAAAGATGTTAAGTCCCATAGTGCTCAGAGCCATTTGAACCATTTTTTTTTTTTTTTTTAAGTTACAGCCATTGCATAAGAAACTGAAATCATTATTCCCGATCGCGATCTCCTTTAGATGATATTTCTGATGGCTATTAAAAATATGAAAATTAATGTCCAAGCTGGAGGTACAGTTTGCATTAATACGAAAGGCGGACAACATTACCAAAAGATTCAGGCTCTGTTTTAATACTAAATTTGTTTGCGATACAGCGAGTATCGCCCGACTGCTACATCTTCAGACACATCAGCAATCGAGTCGTTATTAACACATCGTTTTTTAAATCGAGCGTATGATAAGAGGAACCTATTAGCACAGATAAGGAAAGCAAATTTATGAACACTGAATTATTATTCAGAATACGAATCATGGCACAATGAAAATTACGATATAAAAGCGAAACTCTGGTGCTTACCTTCTAGACTCTCAGTGAGAAAAGACAAAGTAATGTCGGCATCACGGCCATTTAAAATGATATGATTACAAAGAGTAAGATGTAATAGAGCTTCGTAGAAGTTTTCTCAGTTTGGATTCATTTCAAATTCCAATTTTATCGCTGTATTTGTAAGTTATGATAAATGATCAGACATGTAATCACTTGGATACTACAGACTGTGACTTTTAGACGTCGAAGACAGAGCAACGCAACGCTAGCACACCTAGGTCGGTAATAATACACTACTGCCCATTAAAATTGCTACACCACGAAGATGACGTGCTACAGAAGCGAAATTTAACCGACAGGAAGAACACGCTGTGATATGAAAATGATAGCTTTTCAGAGCACTCACACAAGGTTGGCACCGGTGGCGACACCTACAACGTGCTGACATGAGGAAAGTTTCCACCCGAATTCTCATACACAAACAGCAGTTGACCGGCTTTGCCTGGTGAAACGTTGTTGTGATGCCTCTTGTAAGGAGGAGAAATGCGTACCATCACGTTTCCGACTTTGATAAAGGTCGGATTTTAGTCAATCGCGACTGCGGTTTATCGTATCGCGACATCGCTGCTCGCCTTGGTAAAGATCCCATGACTGTTAGCAGAATATGGAATCGGTGGGTTCAGGAGGGTAATACGGAACGCCGTGCTGGATCCCAACGGCCTCATATCACTAGCAGTCGAGATGACAGGCATCTTATCCACATGGCTGTAACGGATCGTGCAGCCACGTCTCGATCCCTGAGTCAGCAGATGGGGACATTTGCAAGGCAACAACGATGTGCACGAACAGTTCGACGACGTTTGCAGCAGCATGGACTATCAAATAGGAGACCATGTCTGCGGTTACCCTTGACGCTGCATCACAGACCTAGGTGCACAAATGGCAAATATTTTCGGACGCATCCAAGTTCTGTTTACAGCATCATGATGGTTGCATCCGTGTTTGACGACATCGCGGTGAACGCACATTGGAAGCGTGTATTCGTCATCGCCATACTGGCGTATCATCCGGCGTGATGGTATGGGGTGTCCTCGGTTACACGTCCCGGTCACCTCTTGTTCGCATTGACGGCGCTTTGAACATTTCAGATGTGTTACGACCCGTGGCTCTACCCTTCATTTGATCCCTGCAAACCCTACATTTCAGCAGGATAATGCACGATCGCATGTTGCAGGTCCTGTACGGGCCATTCTGGGTACAGAAAATGATCGACTGCTGCCCTGGCCATCACATTCTTCAGATCTCTCACCAATTGGACACGTCTGGACAGCGGTGGTCGATCAACTCACTCGTCACAATACGCCAGTCACTACTCTTGATGAACCGTGATATCGTGTTGAAGCTTCATGGGCAGCTGTACCTGTACATGCCATCCAAGCTCTGTTTGACTCAATGCCCATGCATATCAAGGCCGTTATTACGGCCAGAGGTGGTTGTTCTGGGTACTGATTTCTCAGGATCTATGCACCCAAATTGCGTGAAAATGTAATCACATGTCGGTTCTAGTATAATATATTTGTCCAATGAATACCCGTTTATCATCTGCATTTCTTCTTGGTGTAGCAATTTTAATGGCCAGTAGTGTAATAATTTCGTGTGGCTCAGTGGTCTGGTACGAGTTTCTTAATTGGACGACCGTCATCCAACCGTTAAAAAGAGGACGTACAGTTCAATGTGGAAACATGTGTCGTTTCTGCCACGATATCTTCCTCATTGCAGAGAGGTCAGTACTGTCTTGCCTGCTGCGGTTCCACCACGTTGCTGCTCGCGGCACGATTCTGTTGTCCCCTTCATTTTAGCTATGGACTTTCGCTTTTAGCGCGGTGTATATTTCTAATTTGACGTGAATGACGGGAAGTGGCTCGAAACATTGGTGATTAACTTCTAGACTCTCAGTGAGAAAAGACAATGTAAAAAGTTGTTAAAAAGGTTCCCAATCACCTGAGGATGCGGCCTCAACTGACGCGAAACCGGGTCGCGACTTTTAATAAAAGTATATTACAGCAGGTGCAAATCATTTCATTGTAAATGAGCGGTGAAAGATAGGCTAAAATGGAGACTGATAAATCCGTGATCCGACAGGGATGGAAACGTATCTTTGGATCGTGTCGGCGTCCATAGTGGCGTCACTTGTGATAGTATCGAATATCATGTACAGAACCACGATATTAACTGGTTGGAGGTTACTGGGAAGTAATAGCGAGCAAAATGAAGCACTCGAACAAGGCCAATCATCAACACTCGATTTTGACTTTTGCCCCCTCGCATACACTGTTTGTAAAAAACGTAATGTGCTGTCTTTCGACCAGAGAAGTGCACTTTCCTTTATAGCTGAGAGAGACGTGTCGCCTCATCCGGGCTTTAGCGGACCGTTCGTGACGTACATGTGGGCGGGGAAGCTGCGCTCCCCACATATGGACCGGCGGCGTGAATATTCAGTGGCAGCGCCGGGATGCACGGCGCCCATCTTTATTCATCCCGCGGCGCCGGCCGCCACGCTCCACTCCGGTGTGGCGTACTGGGAGATTAGGGAGCCACGGGACAGACGCTCCCGCAGAAATTTTACGTCGCTGCGGCCTTGTCTTCGTGGGGGGCGGAGCCGCGCCTATTATGCAGATGCCGCCCGTACTCGCCGTCTGTGCCGCGTTACGCACTGGCGCACCGAATTCCCCGAACAGTGTTCTCACGTTCAGGTAGGTGACCAGCTCCGCCTGACTGAAGTGCCAGGGTAGAGCTTGCGCTAGTGCTGCAGCAAGACCCCAAGCTTTCGCCACCAATATGGAAACAATAAACATACCCGCCACGACATCTTCCTATGAAATATTTATTTTATGCAAGCCGCATTTAATCTGCGGTATTACCCGACAAAGCAAACTGTAATGTTGGCCGTAGCGGGAACTACACTGATGAACCACACCCTTATGGCTATCTGTTTAATTGCACGTTATTCCGCCTTTGGAACGCAATGCAGCAACAATTCTGCGTGGCGGGGATTCGACAAGTCGGGGCGACCAGAGATACACTATGTGATCAAAAGTATCCGGACACCCCCAAAACATACGTTTTTCACATTAGGTCCATTGCGCTGCCACCTACTGCCAGGTACTCCACATCAGCGACCTCAGTAGTCATTAGACGTCGTGAGAGAGCAGAATGGGGCGCTCCGCGGAACTGACGGGCTTCGAACGTGGTCAAGTGATTTGGTTTCACTTGCGTCATACGTCTGTAAGTGAGATTTCCACACTCCTAAACATACCTAGGCCCACTGTTTCCGATGTGATAAGCTCTTCAACAGTGGGAAGCAAGAAGGTGCTTAAAACATCAACGTAGACTTGTGCTGTGATAGTGCCACGCAAAACAACAAGGGATGCAAGCCCCTTCCATGAAAAGCACGACCAAACCAATTCGGGGATGGTGATTGCATCTTTCAACACGATCGAGCACCTATTCGTAATGCACGGCCTGTGAGGGATTGGTTACACGACAATAACATCCCTGTAATGGACTGGCCTGCACAGAGTCCTGACCTCAATCTTTTAGAACACCGTTGGGATGTTTTGGAACGCCGACTTCGTGCCAGGCCTCACGACCGACACCGATACCTCTCCTCAGTGCAGCACTCCGTGAAGACGCCATTCCCCAAGGAAACTTCCAGCAACTGATAAAACATGCTTGTGAGAGTGGAAGCTCTCATCAAAGCTAAGGGTGGGCCAACACCATACTGAATTACAGCATTACCGATGGAGGGTGCCACGAACTTGTAAGTCATTTTCAGCCAGGTGTCCGGATACTCTTGATCACTTAGTGTACGTCACATACGATGTCTTAGCAAAGGTCGCATAATCCTCGTAAATTACGGCCCAGTGGTTCGTGCACCCTTACCTGGTGCCCAATAGCATCCTATATGAAACTTCCTGGCAGATTAAAACTGTGTGCCCGACCGAGACTCGAACTCGGAGACGAGGTACTGGCAGAAGTAAAGCTGTGAGTACCGGGCGTGAGTCGTGCTTCGGTAGCTCAGATGGTAGAGCACTTGCCCGCGAAAGGCAAAGGTCCCGAGTTCGAGTCTCGGTCGGGCACACAGTTTTAATCTGCCAGGAAGTTTCATATCAGCGCACACTCCGCTGCAGAGTGAAAATCTCATTCTGGAAGCATCCTATATATTTGGTAAGTCCTGTTGTGACCAGGTGAAACTATTTTCGTCCTGCCACAATTGTGGGTTCCTTTGCTGCTCCTGGAGAAGGCTCATCAAACTACAGCACATGAAATATTAGTTCACTTATTACGGTAATGAATAAAAGATTTACTTAACTTTCACACGTCTTGGCAACTGGAGTACTAGATAATCTATCACTTGTTGTGGACCAGCAAAGCATCATTTAATGCACTACTGAACAAACTGTTCTTTTGATGTACAATGTCCAACATTACCTACGATACAAGTTTATCTAAGACTTCAACTACTTGTTGATCCTAGACGATGATGTTCACGCCTGTAGCCGAAGTCTGGAACTGGGTATGAGCTCTTGCGCGCTCGGCATTACATTGACCTCATTAAGAGGACGCTGCTATGCTGAGAGGGAAGCCTGGTCTCCAGGAGCGCCTTCCATGCGTAGCTGCGTATTGCAGCGAGCTCTCGCTAATGTCTGTGATATCGCTTCGCGTTGCCGACTTTCCTGTGCCCATTTTATCTAAAAAATGTCGTTTCATACTTAACGCTGTAATCTTTCAGGCCCTAAACTCACGAGGTGTAGTCTCTCAAACTGCACGAAGAAGTTCGTACCCGTTCTCCAAGGTCAATTCTGGCGGAATGAATCTATTCCCGCATCTCCCTTCAGTCCTACAATATTTTACTGCGGTTTGCACTATCGCATCCTTCGTTTATTGCTGACGCTTTTTGTTTACACATGCCTCCGTTACATGGACCGCGCCTCGTGAACTACGTGCCTGTTTCCTTCAGTATAGAACATAATGTGTTGGCAGGAACTTGTTAGTTTCAACGATGCTAAGTTTTATGAAGTAATCTGTGGATGGAGGAGGATGTCGCTGATATAGATAAAGAAACAGACGAAAAAGATGGCTATTTTGCAATAGCCAGAGATCACAGTTTTCTATCGAACAAGACGGTCATTCAGAGGAAGAGCTTCGGGGCAATGGTTCCTTCAATGAAAAACTTTTAGTAAAATCAAATATTTTCTGAATGGTGGTAAAGTAGATGCCAGCAATGAATATCACTTCTGCAAGCTTTCATTTCTGTGCCTGTTAAAGTGCAAGTTCAAACCCTATAATTTAGTTTTACGTGAAAATTACTCGCTGCACAGATACTATAGTTTTTCAGAACGTAAAATTCAGTTCTCTAGCAGTTAGTGTGTATACTATTTACAAAAACACACAAAATTATTTGGTTCTGTGTGATGAAAACTAAAATACTGCATTCCATATTTAATGTAATGAAATTGACAAGGAATATTTAAAAAACAACTCAATAATTGTGACAAGAAGTGTGATATAACTTACATTAAAATTTTCAAATTACTTTCGGATTGAATCCCGGTTTAAAAGTAGGGGTCCCAGAGACTGCACCTCGTAGTATACGGAACATAAAAGTCACCTCGTGAGTTACGGGCGACGTGATAAACATTGGAAAGATCTCCATCACACCCCGGTCTCCCTGAACATGAAGAGCAACTGATGTCAAATCGATCCTCCTTAAAACGAGAAAACAATATTCTCTCTGTGCTCTGCCCAGTGGCATTATGCCCATACGAGGCGCATATGTTTCTAGCTGCCTCTGCTGTTGTCATCCTATTATTGAACTCAAACAGAAGAATATGCAGGAAGTGTTCCGATTTCTCCCTCCGAACGACAAAATGACAATATATACACTGAAACAGTAACAGCGAACTATAAATAAAAAATGACAATAGATAAATAAACCCATCGAAATAGGGATACCAACATGCAAAACACAGACGCTACGACCGTATGCACCAACCTAATACATGTAGCAATTCTCAGACTTGGAAGATAAGATCATATCAGATCAGCTACATAGTGAACACACATATTTCTTTTTCTTTCAACTGTTGTCACAGCACAGACGTAATACCGTGTCAACTTTCAGTCGCCGTAATTGTTTTATTTCTTTTGCAACAATTGCCACAGCAGAGAAATACATAGAAAAAATCACATGCACACGATGGATTATACATCACTCGCTGAATTTGTATTTCGTTGTTGTTGTTTACGAATCAATGCTCCAATGAAACTCCCTGGTCTATAAAATATTCATTGTAAATGTCTCGGACTTGTTTTGGCCATTCTTCTATACAATTTCCGCTTCTGGTTTGCAACTCAACGCAGTACACATCCACGTCTTCAGGTGCCGACATTTTCGCTATTAAGACATGCTTCTAAATATGACGTCCCGGCCAAAAATATTGCGTAGTAATATTGTGCTGTCATTGGCCTCCCACTTCTCGTAATATATCAGCACAATATTACAGAAGACGGTTTATATACAACATGCACAAAGTGACATCTTATTGAAAGGTTTCAGCAAACGAGAGCTGTAGGTGCTTGGTTGCGGTTGGATTGTGTCTAGTTAATCGGACTCAAAACTAGCGCTATTCTCACTGAACATTTCATTGTGTTGCTATTTCTGTATTTGCTGTACAAACAAATATCGCCGATTTTTACTACAATAGAATACCTGAGGTTCGAAAATGTTGCCACAATCTTTACAAGACGAAAGCTGACCGTGTAAATACCTGGTCATCCATATCTGGGTTTTATATGTCTCCAGCCAGCTTATGAGTCTCCATTGCAATTTTTTTTCCTTTTTGCTTATGGCGTGAGGTAATCAGAATGATACCTGTTTGCATGTAGTAGTTCCAGATAGGCCTGCCATCATAATGGCATACTGCTTTAATTTTAGCCTGTTTATTGATCTTCGTGATAGACTCGACTTAATGGAAATCGTGTAAATCTGAATGCTCCTTCAGTTCATCAAAGGAGATGTGGAGCTTTTTCAAAAACTGCCCTTCCTTCCTTGGTTCTTTATAATTGCGACATCACAACAGCTTTCTCTTCTTTCTGAAAATGAATCACCGAATAACAGGCAGATTATTTGCTGCGAGGACTGAATTGAAGAAATGTGCGCGAGAGCGATGAATCCTCTGTACGGCCATCAAGTGGCGAGACGTAAGTGGTAGTTCCTTGCGGAAAAAAACAACTGCAAGTGCTATCGTCATGGTTCCATCTGTCTTTTGCCGTATGAAATTATCTGAAACAATTTATCAGGGTATTCCAAAACTGCCACGCAGATTAGGAACGATGGTAAATTATCTTTTAAAACGGCAATGTCTTACACTCTATGGAGGAATATAGAGCCGCTTAGCTTGTGCTGATGATCATACCTTAGGTTTCCCACTTTATCTATATCCGTTACGGTGAAAGACGAAATGGTTTCTAATAAATAAACACTTCTCAACTAGTTCCCCATCCTTACCCTAATCGAACTTTCGCTCTGTCTTCAATGGCGTAGTCGCCGATAGAAACTTCAACACTAACATTCCTTTAACTTACATTGAATGTCACTTGTCGACTCGATGGACATCACTTGTTGCAAACATGAGCAGTAAGTACTTATTGTCAACCATGTTATATTTATACATACGGTTGAGCGTCAGGAGTGAAGAGATTGTCCAAAATACGTAATTAATTTATATGTCATAGTTTATGTATGGATATTTACTTGTGATTTATTGAGTACATCTCCATAGACCGTAAGATACATGCACATAGTTTAAAGAATAATCCGTGAACGTTGCCAGCAACACGGAATATGAGGGAACAAAGCAAGTTAGTGGCACGATAAAAGTGGCACGAAAACACAAGTTTCCGTGGGGTCGTGAACAGAAGCAAAAAAGTTGTAATGAATATATGCGGACTGAAGCAACGAATGAAAATTTGTACGAAGGCCGGGATTCGAACTCACGTTTGCTCACTAGACAGATGCAGTAACCACTACACCAAACTCGCACAGTGGCTTTGCAAAACAGCACCGACTACCTTAGTACGCCGCCTTTCTCAGTCCAAATTCCGCTTCACGCCTCTGCCCATTTTGCATTCTCCCGAACTCGAACAGCATTCCAGTGGCTCTCCAACTGACTTATGGCCAAAGATTGAATTAGAAACAACTCCCCGTCAGTCCCAGAACACCAAACACAGCGCCTTCCGCGCCAACAGAGTCTCCTTGGATTTCGTCTCTCAGGGAGAGCCGCTGTGACATGAATTCATTGGCTGCTGCTTGGTTTCTGGACTAATATGTGAAGCCTACGTCTCATCACCTGTGATCCCGCGGTGCACCTGTGATTATGCTGGCCAGCAACTCGTCGCCATCATGGTTGTTGTTGTCGTCTTCACTCCTGAGACTTGTTTGATGCAGCTCTCCATGCTACTCTATCTTGTGCAAGCTTCTTCATCTCCCAGTACCTACTGCAGCCTACATCCTTCTGAATCTGCTTAGGGTATTCATCTCTTGGTCTCCCTCTACGATTTTTAACCTCCACGCTACCCCCCAATACTAAATTGGTGATCCCTTGATCCCTTCTTCTAGTCAAGTTGTGCCACAAACTCCTCTTCTCCCCAATTCTATTCAATACCTCCTCATTAGTTATGTGATCTACCCATCTAATCTTCAGCATTCTTCTGTAGCACCACATTTCGAAAGCTTCTATTCTCTTCTTGTCTATACTATTTATTGTCCATGTTTCACTTCCATACATGGCCACACTCCATACAAATACTTTCAGAAACGACTTCCTGACACTGAAATCTATACTCGATGTTAACAAATTTCTCTTCTTCAGAAACGCTTTCCTTGCCATTGCCAGTCTACATTTTATATCCTCTGTGTTTCGACCATCATCAGTTATTTTGCTCCCCAGACAGCAAAACTCCTTTACTACTTTAAGGGTCTCCTTTCCTAGTCTAATCCCTCAGCATCACCCGACTTAATTCGACTACATTCCATTATCGTCGTTTTGCTTTTGTTGATGTTCATCTTATACCCTCCTTTCAAGACACAGTCCATTCCGTTCAGCTGCTCTTCCAAGTCCTTTTCTGTCTCTGACAGAATTACAATGTAATCGGCGAACCTTATAGTTTTTATTTCTTCTCCATGGATTTTAATACCTACTCCAAACTTTTTTTTTTCCTTTACAGCTTGCTCAATATACAGATTGAATAGCATCGAGGAGAGGTTACAACCCTGTCTCACTCCCTTCCCAACCACTGCTTCCCTTTCATGTCCCTTGACTCTTATAACTGCCAACTGCTTTCTGTACAAATTGTAAATAGCCTTTCGCTCCCTATATTTTACCACTGCCACCTTCAGAATTTGAAAGAGAGTATTCCATTCAACATTGTCAAAAGCTTTCTCCTAGCCTACAAATGCTATAAACGTAGGTTTGCCCTTCCTTAATCTTTCTTCTAAGATAAGTCGTAGGGACAGTATTGCGTCACGTGTTCCACCATTCCTACGGAATCCAAACTGATCTTCCCCGAGGTCGGCTTCTACCACTATTTCCATTCATCTGTAAAGAATTCGCTTTAGTATTTTGCAGCCGTAGCTTATTAAACTGATAATTCGGTAATTTTCACACCTGTCAACACCTGCTTTCTTTGGGATTGGAATTATTATATTCGTCTTGAAGTCTGAGGGAATTTCGCCTGTCTCATACATCTTGCTCACCAGATGGTAGAGTTTTGTCAGGACTGGCTGTAGCAAGGCTGTCAGTAGTTCTAATGGAATGTTGTCTACTCCCGGGGCCTTGTTTCGACTCAGGTCTTTCAGTGCTCTGTCAAACTCTTCACGCAGTATCGTATCTCCCATTTCATCTTCATCTACATCCTCCTCCATTCCCATAATATTGTCCTCAAGTACATCGCCCTTGTATGGATCTTCTATATACTCCTTCCACCTTTCTGCTTTCCCTGCTTTGCTTAAAACTGGGTTTCCATCTGAGCTCTTGATATTCATACAAGTGATTCTCTTTCCTCTAAAGGTGTCTTTAATTTTCCTGTAGGCAGTATCTATCTTACTCCTAGTGAGATAAGCCTCTACATCCTTACATTTGTCCTCTAGCCATCCCTGCTTAGCCAGTTTGCGCTTCTTGTCGATCTCATTTTTTAGACGTTTGTATTCCTTTTTTCCTGCTTCATTTACTGCATTTTATATTTTCTCCTTTCATCAATTAAATTCAGTATCTCTTCTGTTACCCAAGGATTTCTAATAGCCCTCGTCTTTTTACCTACTTGATCCTCTGCTGCCTTCACTATTTCATCTCTCAAAGCTACCCATTCTTCTTCTATTGTATTTCTTTGCCCCATTTCTGTCAATTGTTCCCTTATGCTCTCCCTGAAACTCTATACAACCTCTGGTTCTTTCAGTTTATCCACGTCCCATCTCCTTAAATTCCCACCTTTTTGCAGTTTCTTCAGTTTTAATCTACAGTTCATAACCAATAGATTGTGGTCAGAGTCCACATCTGCCCCTGGAAATGTCTTACAATTTAAAACCTGGTTCCTAAATCTGTCTTACCATTATATAATCTATCTGATACCTTCTAGTATCTCCAGGATTCTTCCATGCATACAACCTTCTTTTATGATTCTTGAACCAAGTGTTAGCTATTATTAAGTTATGCTCTGTGCAAAATTCTATCAGGCGGCTTCCTCTTTCATTTCATAGCCCCAATCCATATTCACCTACTACGTTTCCTTCTCTCCCTTTTCCTACTACCCGATTCCAGTCACCCATGACTATTAAATTTTCGACTCCCTTCACTATCTGAATAATTTCTTTTATCTCATCATACATTTCATTAATTTCTTCGTCATCTGCAGAGCTAGTTGGCATATAAACTTGTACTATTGTAGCAGGCGTGGGCTTCGTGTCTATCTTGGCCACAATAATGCGTTCACTATGCTCTTTGTAGTAGCTTACCCGCACTCCTATTTTTTTATTCATTATTAAACCTACTCCTGCATTACCCCTATTTGATTTTGTATTTATAACCCTGTATTCACCTGACCAAAAGTCTTGTTCCTCCTGCCACCGAACTTCACTAATTCCCACTATATCTAACTTTAACCTCTCTATTTCCCCTTTTAAAATTTCTAACCTACCTGCCCGATTAAGGGATCTGACATTCCACGCTTCGATCCGTTGAACGCCAGTTTTCTTTCTCCTGATAACGACGTCTTCTTGAATAGTTCCCGCCCGGAGATCCGAATGGGGGACTATTTTACCTGCGGAATATTTTACCCAAGAGGATGCCATCATCATTTAACCATACAGTAAAGCTGCATGCCCTCGGGAAAAATTACGGCTGTAGTTTCCCCTTGCTTTCAGCCGTTTGCAGTACCGCAACAGCAAGGCCGTTTTGGTTAGTGTTACAAGGCCAGATCAGTCAGTCATCATCTAGACTATTCCCCTGCAACTACTGAAAAGGCTGCTGCCCCTCTTCATGGTACGCCTACAGAAAAGACAAAACTGTCCCCTTGGGCTTTGCTTTGTCTTCTGGAGTCAGCTGTAGCAACCACCTGAGCACAGTTTCTGGAATAACATGTGTTCCGTGCAATTTCGTGCAACAAAGAACGGCACGTCCGTGGAAACTAAATGCTGAGTTTAGTGATTCTCCATAATGCGTTCCCATACAAGCTGCACAAGGTCAACTGTAATGTTAGATGGCCTCCAAAATGTTCAAATGTGTGAAAATTCCTAAGGGACCAAACTGCTTAGGTCATCGGTTCCTAGATGTACACACTATTTAAACTTAAACTAACTTATGCTAATAGCAACACACACACACACACACACATGCCGGAGGGAGGACTCGAACCTCCGACGGGAGCGGCCGCGCAGTCCGTGACTGACGCCTCAAACCGCGCGGCCACTCCTCGCGGCTGATGGCGTCCCGCTGCGTTCCTCATCATGAAAACTTTGGCGACCAGCGACCCACCATTTGCTTTTTCGTGACGTTTGTAAGGTGTCAGGCAAATCCAACACCTTCCATGAAAACCCTGACATGTTAAGCAAATCCAGTAGTATGTCACATAGCTCCGAATAAATCGTGACATTAAATTAAGCAAAGTAATACGAGTAACGAGTGAGCAAATGGAATACCACAGACTAACACAAGAATGCCTAGATGCTTGTCATACCTTCCCACCGTGAGACAGACGCAGTTCCGAGGGGAGAAACGAGAACACAAGCCGAGAGCAGAACCGTGATAAGCTAGAAGGCCCTACGATAAGGGGCGGACTGGACACCCACGTCGCCAGGTAACCACTAGGACCACCCCAACTGCAAGTTTTAGCGTGAGACTTTTTCGCGTCTCTGTTAAGTCAGGACCACCCCCCCCCCCCCCCCCCAGCCCATGTTGAAAGCTAGAGCCCTCCAGAAGAACAGTATAGATCTTACGATAACACAAAAAGGGCCACACCACCCGCAAGTTTTAGCGTGACACTTTTTCGCGCCTCTGTTACGTCAGGAGCACCCTCCAGCCCATGTTAAAATATAGAGCCCTCCAGAAGAACAGTATAGATCTTACAATAACGCTAAAAGGACCACACCAGCTGCAAGTTTTTGCGTGAGACTTTTTCGCGTCTCTGTTACGTTGCAAACTTCAAAAACATTGCCCCACCACGAAAAGTATAACGTTTCTCATTGGATAGACAGAATTTTTGTAGGCGGAGCTTAACGTTAACATTGAGACCCTGATTGGTCAGATGAAAACACAGCCAGATAGTTTTTTTAAACCAACTTCGGTAAATTGTAGTAAGGGGAAGTTAGGAGAGAGTTGCTTCCGAGACGGCGAGGTGAGCGGAGCTGTGCTGCCCGTCGCCCCCTGACGAACACCGACAAGGTAATGAACGCACGCGACGCCGCATAACAGCGCATAAAGCTTCACTCAGAACTGCAGAAGTCTCATCTGTTACACCCCTTTTTTGCGTAATGCTAGTGTCGATCGTCAATTAAAGCTCACGGTGTTCACATTTGCCACTTGAAGTAAAAATCTGAAACTCGATGATTTTTCTGTTATATAGTTATTGAGAAGCCACATCAGCCACTGTAATTTACGACAAGTTAGATAAGTAATTAAAGATAATTGAGCGTCACTGTAGACAATTTCGATAGTTTTCTCTTTTGTGAAACAATTTAAACCTAGATTATAGATGTGATATGGCATAGGTCATCCTTCGATCCATTGTAGAACTTGGCAACCCATTCAAGGAATATTTGTTCACTTTTTTGTTGAACGCAGTTGGTTTTTACCATCCTGTATTAAAACATTTCCTTTTATCAATAGTGCAATTTATAAACAATGTTTATAAATAAAAATTCCTATGGTAAACTTAACTGCTTTTTCGACGTTATTTTACCAGCTAACTAAAAATAGGAAAGCCTTTAACCCCTTCCACTAAATTTAGTTAGTATTAAGATTCTTTTACAGGGAGTGCAGTGGAGCTGACGCTGAAATCATTAAGTATTTGGTTATATCGTCGCTAGTCTCACTGAACTCTTCTGAATTCTACATGTCATGTGGGGTCTGGCGTCTCCTTACCAGCAACAGGTCCCAGGTTCAAACTAGTCAATTCCCTAAAAAACACGCTCAGAGCGTCGTTGCGCGAAAGTGGTAGGAAGACACGATGTAGAACAACCAGACACCACGCAGAATGTTAGACGTTAGGCTCTCATAGATCCGGCACCGCTGACGACGAATTCCAATCGGCGCCCCTCCATTTACAACCGCTGTTACGAAGACACTGTGAGTTTTCGGGAAGTTTCCTTATCACATGAACCGTGCCACAACGTTACTCAGTCACGTACACGAGGTCGCTAACTGTGGAACGAGTGGGAAACTTGCTGTAAATGTTGCGGTTGGATCGAACCGAGTTATTCGGACTCAAACCTAGCGCTACTCTCACTGAACATTTCATTGTGTTGCTGTTTGTGTATTTGCTGAACAAATAACTAGCGCCGCTTTTTACTACAACAGAATATCTGATGTTCGAAAGTGTTGCAACGATCTTTACAAGGAAATACAGCGAGTGAGTCTGGCTCTGCTATTACCGTAAAGTTATTCGCTGACTGCCGTACCCCGTGAGTTTCCTGATAGAAAACGAAAGAGGTAAGTCATTTTTGTGAAAGCAGAGATCATTAAATGCTGAAATGTGTTTCCAGGTAGGTAATTCTTCGTGCAGCGAGTAAAAAAAATAAGTAACGTAATAGTTTAGACTTTCTCCTTAAATACAATAGTACACTCATGGAAATGGAAAAAAGAACACATTGACACCGGTGTGTCAGACCCACCATACTTGCTCCGGACACTGCGAGAGGGCTGTACAAGCAATGATCACACGCACGGCACAGCGGACACACCAGAAACCGCGGTGTTGGGCGTCGAATGGCGCTAGCTGCGCAGCATTTGTGCACCGCCGCCGTCAGTGTCAGCCAGTTTGTCGTGGCATACGGAGCTCCATCGCAGTCTTTAACACTGGTAGCATGCCGCGACAGCGTGGACGTGAACCGTATGTGCAGTTGACGGACTTTGAGCGAGGGCGTATAGTGGGCATGCGGGAGGCCGGGTGGACGTACCGCCGAATTGCTCAACACGTGGGGCGTGAGGTCTCCACAGTACATCGATGTCGTCGCCAGTGGTCGGCGGAAGTTGCACGTGAACGTCGACCAGGGACCGGACCGCAGCGACGCACGGATGCACGCCAAGACCGTAGGATCCTACGCAGTGCCGTAGGGGACCGCACCGCCACTTCCCAGCAAATTAGGGACACTGTTGCTCCTGGGGTATCGGCGAGGACCATTCGCAACCGTCTCCATGAAGCTGGGCTACGGTCCCGCACACCGTTAGGCCGTCTTCCGCTCACGCCCCAACATCGTGCAGCCCGCCTCCAGTGGTGTCGCGACAGGCGTGAATGGAGGGACGAATGGAGACGTGTCGTCTTCAGCGATGAGAGTCGCTTCTGCCTTGGTGCCAATGATGGTCGTATGCGTGTTTGGCGCCGTGCAGGTGAGCGCCACAATCAGGACTGCATACGACCGAGGCACACAGGGCCAACACCCGGCATCATGGTGTGGGGAGCGATCTCCTACACTGGCCGTACACCACTGGTGATCGTCGAGGGGACACTGAATAGTGCACGGTACATCCAAACCGTCATCGAACCCATCGTTCTACCATTCCTAGACCGGCAAGGGAATTTGCTGTTCCAACAGGACAATGCACGTCCGCATGTATCCCGTGCCACCCAACGTGCTCTAGAAGGTGTAAGTCAACTACCCTGGCCAGCAAGATCTCCGGATCTGTCCCCCATTGAGCATGTTTGGGACTGGATGAAGCGTCGTCTCACGCGGTCTGCACGTCGAGCACGAACGCTGGTCCAACTGAGGCGCCAGGTGGAAATGGCATGGCAAGCCGTTCCACAGGACTACATCCAGCATCTCTACGATCGTCTCCATGGGAGAATAGCAGTCTGCATTGCTGCGAAAGGTGGATGTACACTGTACTAGTGCCGACATTGTGCATGCTCTGTTGCCTGTGTCTATGTGCCTGTGGTTCTGTCAGTGTGATCATGTGATGTATCTGACCCCAGGAATGTGTCAATAAAGTTTCCCCTTCCTGGGACAATGAATTCACGGTGTTCTTATTTCAATTTCCAGGAGTGTAGTATATACTTCAGTAAGTGGTAGTATAGACTAATTCGAAAATAATCAAAATATCCACGGGTATGCTGCCGCTCTATAGTGTCCAACGGGCACAATATTTCGGCGATCATACATGTCGCCATCATCAGGTGAACTGACGGACTGAGCTCCTGTGAACGTGCCGGCACGGAGATCCGTACGCTATGGTTGCTCAGAGGGAACTGGGTTCGGTCGCGGCCGATATTTTGATTATCAAATACGCCGGGAGAAACTCAAGAATAATTCGAAAATATTTCGATTAACATGAGTCCAGTTTTTATCGGTTCTATAGAGCTGGTTGCAAAAATAAGGTTCAATTTTACATGTTGGAAATCCAGCTGCTATGGGTTTATTTATCCATTCTCATTTTCTGATCTGAAGTTCAAACTGTGAAGTTGTTGTGCTTGAATTTACATAACTGAATTTTGCAGCTGTTATCGTCTTTTGTTGGCCTGTTCTACTGACCTCACGTATTTAAGAACGCTTTGTACGCTGACACGGTATTCGTATTCGGTTTTTGCCTTGAAAATAGTGCTGCTTCTTGTGGAGAATAATTAGACAATTTCTTAACAACAGCGTACCAGAGGCGAGACTGTTGTTCGTGCTTTCACAACAATGCGTAACATTTTTACTACGGTCTTTCTCGTAGTCACGTCACGTCGAAGTTACTGGAGACAACAGCTGCCGTTCGGTTAGCGGTTAGCCCATCGCGGGCGGACACGAGTTCGTGCACTGGCAGTGTTGTGATGGGCGTGGACCCTTTCGAGGCCATGTAAGCTTTTCATTACTGACACCTCCATAGCAGGAAGTTCACCGTGCCGTCCGTGGCCAAGGTAATTCGCGTTATCTGATGAAAACGTGAGCTAGCTTCAGGCATTGAGGCGCTTAACTTCGACTCCCGTTGATTTCATTGGATGCCATTCCGGACATATGTTCTCACGGCCAAGTTGTTGCTCTAGTGCCACTACAGCCCCCCGAAGTATGTCGGTATCGATTTGTTACACTCTTTGGATGGAGTAACAGTAGAAATTTGTCATATGATGGTAATTTTATTTTATGCAACAGGTCTTTCCTTCTGCTGTTCATTTAACGGTGTATCTTCCACAAAACCCTATAAAATTTAATGTGATGTGGCGTCTGAAAAATGTCATATTACCGCCTTGAGCTTGGAACGGGACATCCTCCTCTAGAATTACTTTTCCTCAACAGTAGTCGATACCACTATTATTTTTCGAATTTTGTATAATCCAATATTATCTCAGTTTCTTTTCTGGAAACTTTCGTATAATTTTATACACAGTATGTTGTATTTCAAGCTAAAATTTACGAAAAGGAGTTACTTTATAAAATATTTTAGTTTCGATGTTGTAATCCATAAGTACTAGATCTGAATATACAATTAAAATTATTTTTTAGACACATTTGAAATTACGAATTTGTTGCACACTTAAAATTTCTATGATTAATTACTCAGTCCCGTAATGTTTACTATGTTTATTTCTGGATTCATTTATGAAATAATAATCGAAACTAATAACGTAACGAAAACTAATAGGGATTCATTTGTTAAGAAAAATTGTAAGCTCTATGGAATACTGTTATTTCCGCAGAGTGTGAGAATCGTAGGCTTTTTTCTGATATGATCGGACGTATTCTTGTATAATAGGTGCGAACAATGTAATTTCGGCTTTGGTAATGTGCAGAATCAAAATACTGTATGATACATTGAAATGTGAGGAAATCAGTGGAAAATACATTTATGTAAAAAATTCTGCAACAACAATATTCGAATTTATTTAGTTCAAATCAACTATGAGGACCTGATGTTACATCTTCAGCTTCAAGAATCAGACCCCTAGACAAGAAGAACTGCAGCTATCTCAACATGACAAGCTAAGTAAACTTAAAAATTTATTGAATCTTCGCTCCTTTCAAATCTTCATAAAAGACTTTGCTTATTAATTACTTGGACTGGGCATTGTTTAACGTGGGCAATAGATGGAAGAAGGAAGGAGGGGAAGATTACAAGCTGCTGGTAAAATGTTTTATTATACAACCAGTTTCAGTCGTCTGACCGTCATCGAGTCATAAAAGTGTTCACGGCATCATTTTAAGGCGAAATATAAAATCGTTATCGCCAGGTGATAAAACCATGAATAAAACGCTGTTATGGTATCCTAATATAAATTACGTCGTCATTCTTTGAAAACTGTGCTAGGGAGTGTAGTTATTGTTGTTAAAACTGTAATCAGCGTCATTTATATTTCGATATGATAACAATTTATTATTCATGGCTTCATCACCTGACGATAACGATTTTATATTTCGCCTAAAATAATGCTGTGCATTATGAACCCTTTGCTGTCAGACGACTGAAACTGGTTGTATAAATAAAGTATTTAACCAGCAGATCGAGGCTATGTGATGACATTTTTCAAATATGTAAGAGCTGTGATGCATCACCACCTGAAAATCATATATTACTGTTGCTTTTAGTATCCCACGGGGTGGGTTTAGACGCCTAACAGAAAGGATGATGTTCTTTCTCTAGCAGAAAGGGTGTTCTTTCTCTGTGCACACTGGCCCCTTTCATTGAGCATGTGCATTTGTGGACTGTAGATGAGTGCATAGTGTACTGCTGTGTTTGCGTTGTATGATGATGATGAGAAAAGGAGAGGGTAAAACTCGGTACTGACACGTAGCCTACTGCTATCGAATGGCATCAAGGTGGCCGCCGAGTTTAATGTCTCCCTCTAACCTTCAACAGTGTCACATGCCCTTACTTCACGAGACGGTGTGGAGAGCTTTGGAATTTAATCCAGGAAGTTGGCGCAAAGATTGCAGAGGAGGAACTCCCCCGTGAGACCTGTACTTCTCACGGCGTCTACAGTGTTCAGATAACTCACAGGAATGCAGCCGAGTGAAGTCGTCGACAACAGCCGATATTTAGAAACGAGTCCAACCTGTCATATTCACAGCAAAACTGCAGCAGGAAAGGGCTGCGCAAAGAGGTTCAAAACTTCGGTTTGCAGTGCAGTTCCTGGAAGATAACACACACAAATACACACACGCGCGCGCACACACACACACACACACACACACACACACACACACAAGCATGCTGTAAATACTAGTGCCACGACACAAGCAAAAATGACCAACACCAGAAGTTTTCGAAAGTGAAAATTACTAACCCCTGTCCCTCTCTTTTTGACAAGAGAGGGAGAAAGAGAGAGAGATAGCAGGATTCCATAAGGGATTTAAGTGAAAACCTACATCCCTATTTACAAGGTGACTTGCTAATTTCAAGTGCTTCCTTAACAAATGGCTTGGTTCAAATGGCTCTGAGCACTATGCGACTTAACTTCTGAGGTCATCAGTCGCCTAGAACTTAGAACTAATTAAACCTAACTAACCTAAGGACATCACACACATCCATGCCCGAGGCAGGAGTCGAACCTGCGACCGTAGCGGTCGCCCGGTTCCAGACTGTAGCGCCTAGAACCGCACGGGCTTCCTTAACAATACTATTCTAATAGCTGGATATCCACGACAGAATAATCGAATTGTCATTTTTCATTGGATAACAGTGTTGTATTTCATAGCGTGACAGGTGTCAAGATAATGTTCTGCCATAGACGATTTGCTCGGCTGTTGTATGCGTGTGTGACGCCTATGCTCAGTGCACCCGTCCTCCACGGTCCTGACAGTCTGACGAATATGCGACAGGCCACGACTGTGAGGAATAAGAAAGACACATGCATTACGCAAACCAAGATCATTCTTAACGGAACCTAAAAGGACCCTGACCTTAGATGGACCCTGACCTTAGATGGACGTCGGAAAATTTGTTTCACATCATATTTCCGCAAAATACGACCAATTTCACTGGAAATGCTCCTTGCATAAGGCAAAAAGGCCGTAGATCTTGCTGCAAACTCAATATTATCACCAAGGTTGGTTGATAGCTCAATGCACATGTGGTCACTCTTTCACCATATGCATTCTGACGAAAGGTGAATTCAAGTTGGGTTTACTCACATGACCAGCTCTCAGGGTCTGAGATGATATGGGCCCTCTGAACCAAGCTACGAAGTACCCCTTCTTACTAAGCCGGATAATGGCAGCTATCAACCCGTAGGTACAAGTCAGTGTGAGTAGTCTTCCTATAAACAGCATGTCCCAAAATACTCTCAACCTTCCTCTTGACCAACACTTCAAACAAGGGAAGGTAGCCTTCATCTTCCACCTCCACTGTGAAAAGAATATTCGAGTGGCTTGAACTCAGGTGTTCTAATATGTCGTCCAAATTCTTACTGACATGAGGTCAAACAACAAAAGTATCGTCTACATACCTGAAAAAAGCAGATTTCAAAGCCGTCGATTCCAAGACAAGTTCCTCAAAGTCTTCCGCGAACAAATTTGAAATAATAGGTGACAACGGGCTTCCCATGGCAACTCCATCTGTTTGCTCATAGAACTGGTATTTGAATAAAATTTAAGTGGAAGTCAACACAGGTCGAAATAGGTTCGTATATTCAACACCATCCTAACCTCAGTTACGCGTAACTAATCGGACCGACAAATACAACTCTCCTTCTTTACAGTGCTACCACTGGCAGTGAAAATTTCACCTACCATCAGGATTCGAACCGGCGTAGCTCCGAGTCGAGCGCCACTGCACAGGTGTGCGTTAGCGACCTCTGTTACGGAGGTGGGACGAAACACTATGAAATTGACGCAAGTGTACCTTCCAAAGCATCAATCAAGAAAATAAGTGCTGTTGTGAGGATTGTATGCTCTCGACCAGAGAGGTCAGACGAGGATAGAAATGAAAGAAAAATTAGTACCAGAAGAAGGCGTGTCAGCTACGATCCTAATGACCTCAATTTCGGTCGAAAGTTAAATCTTTTTACTTCATTTGCTACGGCAGCCAGATACTGATAACCTGGCATGGGAAGGAGTAGATGAAGACTAAAATGTGCCTAACAAATAATGGAGAATGTTGGATGTCAATAGCCTATCCAGGAATGCGATGAGGGTGGGGTGAATGGTGCTCTGATAAAAGACAAAATTTACCTAGCTATTACAAAGTACCGTCTAGAACTTCCACTCGCAAGAAGAGCAGCGGAAAATTGCAAAATAGTTTTGAGATTTCATAGCACTTGGCTCTGGGTTCACTTGCTACTAGTCAGTATTCATTACAAGTTCTGCCTTAACTGGAACTGATACAGAATTAATACGTCTGTGTGATGAGTCAGACATCATTTTCGATTTGCAAAGAATATGTGTTTTTTTTACGTAGGTGAAGGAGCAATTAGCGTCCCATTCCCATCACTGGGTACAATCTTGTTGGATTTTCAAGGAGCGGACGTAAAATTATAATTGGAAAAATCAAGCCGCGATCATGAAAATTAATGGTTTAGCTATTCGCCTCCATATGTACATCACTCGCTCCCCAGTGGTGGATGACTTGGCACGGTTGGAGAATTGTGCATTTCGTCTGTTCAGGAAAAGTTCCACCTTGACGTTCACCTCGTCATCGCACTGGAGGCAATATCTGGCGGCACACAGAAGTAGAATGTGTGTCTATGTCTGTGCAGAATGATCTGTAGCGTCGTCTTGAAGCCAAGACGCCCACTCCGGCAGCTTCTCGCTACGTTTCATGTTGGCAGCGTCATGCAATCTCGTCAGGGGACGAGGTAGTATGCTGCTGTGACGGACCGCCCCTTGCGAGAAAAATTCGTTATCACACCTCTGTAGTTCCAAAAACCAGCATTATATTGCCCTATGACAGTTGAGTCTTCGGCTTTAGTGAATCGATATGTTTCCACTTCTTGTCTCGGAGTCATGGTTAAACACCCATACTCGTCCACACTGATTAGGCTAAAGCAGTCATCCGGGTTCGCCCGACACAGCTGTCACTTCCCCGCAGTTCGGCGGACTTTCTAAGTGGGTATGTGCAGTCGAGCAACCCAGCGGGACGCGACCTTTGTCGTGTTCAAAACGTCTTGCGAGTTGTTGAAAACTGATCCATCGCTGGTTTTCTCATTTTGCGCTATCGCTTCGATTGTGATACGCCGGTTATGCAGCACCAAGGCTTCCACTTCCCTCGTAATTTCTGGTTCTTCAGCGAAAGATGGTCTTCCATTTCGTTATTCCAAGTAGTAGAGGCTACAGCAATTAGCCACAAATAACGCTTATTGTATATCCAAAATCTGTATGACCACCTTCAGCGCTAAAATACATACAAAGAAATATTAACAATAAATGTCTTACTAAAATAACAGTTGTGCCACTAAATGTAATTTATGACATTAAAACACTTACGTATGCATGTAGTCCCAACCTGACTGCTCGTGTCAAAGGTTGGGTTCACACTGAGGACACTGTTTGCAGAGACAACACAGCTGGCTCAGTGTACGTCATACTAATCTACAGCGCCCTCTGTACACGTGTGTTGCGTAGACAGAATGCATTAACTTTGTTTTACAATTCGCATGTTTACTATTTTATACTTTTGCAAAGCTGATGTACATAAAATAAATAAAGTGATTGTAACAAAACCAGTGACGAATGTTTTACATGTGCATTTATTATAGTTGTGTGAACTACCCAGTGGCGTCGGCTATTGCTGCACGCTTTACAACTGAAAATAGTTTCAAAAATGCAAATCAAGTTGTTCAAAATACCTAGCTCAACAAATAATTTATTAAAATCGTGTTACATACTAAGCACGGTTCAAGGAATTGAAACACACAAGAGTGATATTAAAAGCTATCGTAACAGCAGAAATATATCAAATGGAACAGGTATCTTTCTGCTTTAAAATGAGCTCCTCAGTTTCACTTAAAATACATTATAATTTTTCACAATTTGGTGTTAAAACTAATAGACTTTCAACTAGATCGTATAATGATGTGTAAAATATATTTGTCTCCAAAACCTTTCTACTCATATCCTATTTAGAAGAAACGTATTCAAATTAGATCGTTATTGTCAGATCGGTACGTCTTTTGGGATCGGCCCGTAGTACCCGAAGCCCAAGGATTTTACATAGTTCCCAAAACTGGGAGCTTCTCGTGACCACCTGCTCATTAAGCAGTGTCACACGAGACAACGTCTAATGTCAAAAGATTTCAAGCTCCTGCAACACATCCATACGTCTTCCCTTCTCGTATGGACAGAGTATTCTCATACACATATCAGCCAGAACATATCATAATCTTCCTAATGGCCCGTATATCCACCTCTGGCACGGATAACAGCGTCGGCGCATCGTGGCATGGAAGCAATGAGGCCTTGGTAGGTCGATGGACGGAGTTGGCAAAGCATCTGCACTCACATGTCATCTACTTCCCGTAAGTTCCGGGGAGGGGAAGCGATGAGCTCTGACGCCATGTTCAATCACATCCCAGACGTGTTCGATCGGGTTCAGATTCGGCGAGTTGGAGGGCCAGTGCATCAATTTGAACTCGCCACTGTGTTCCTCCAACCACTCCATCACACTCCTCCCTAGTGACAACGCGCATTATCTTGAAAAATCCACTGCCATCGGGGAACATGATCCTAATGAAGGAGTGTACGTAGTGTGCAACCTGTATACGACACTCCTTGGTCGTCGTGGTGCCTTGGACGAACACCATTAGCCCCATGGATGCCCACGTGAATGTTCCCCAGAGCAAATGGAGCCGCTGCCAGCTTATCTCTGTCCCGCATTACGGGTGTCAAGGAGCTGTACCCCTGGAAGACAACGAATCGCACCCTCCCGTCGTCAAGGTTAAGGTCTCGGGATTCATCAGACCATACAACACTCTGCAACTGCACCGATAGTCACGTGCCCTTTTCGGTCGTAGTTGCTGACGTCATGGTGTTAACAGTGGCAAGTGCATGGGTCGTCGGCTGCGGAGGCATATCGTTAGGATGGTTCGGTTCACTCCGTGTTCAGACACACTTATACTCCGCCCAGAATTAAAATCTGATGTTAGTTCCTCCATAGTTCGCCACTTGTCCTGTTTTACCAGTCTCGCCAGCCTACGACGTCCGACATCTGTAATGAGGGGTGGCTTTCCAACCCCACGACGTGTGGACGTGTTTCATCTTGGTTTTGCCACGTGTAGAAGACATTCACCACAGCAATCCTCGAACGGACAAGTCGTGCAGCTTCCGAAATGCTCGTGCGAGCCTCCGTATCAGCACAATCTGTCCTCGCTCAAACTCAGATAAATCGCGCGGCTTCCTCATTCTACACACGGACACCACGCTCACTGGTACTATGTGCATCGTGCTTGTGTCTGACTAGCAGTCATTCCTCGTCATGTGACGCTGCTATCGCCTGGACAGGTTTTTATCGAAAGTAGGCCGGTGGTCATATTGTTCTAATTGATCAGTGTATGTGAGACAAAACTGCTGCCGGCCGCGGTGGTCTCGCGGTTCTAGGCGCGCAGTCCGGAACCGTGCGACTGCTACGGTCACAGGTTCGAATCCTGCCTCGGGCATGGATGTGTGTGATGTCCTTAGGTTAGTTAGGTTTAAGTAGTTCTAGGTTCTAGGGGACTGATGACCACAGCAGTTGAGTCCCATAGTGCTCAGAGCCATTTGAACCATTTTGAACCACAAAACTGGTGCACTATGCCCATCTTCAAGAAGGTGGGCAGCGAAGTTGATTTTCTAACTCATTTTTAGGATCGGATGCGATAAAAATGTTCACTAAACCCGGCTTCCAGTTGTCTGTTGCTTTGTTCCATATAGCAAACATTGCAATTGGGACGTTCAGTTCTGTAGGCACCTGAGCTACGGAAAAGATTTGTTATTTCAATACTACTTTTTAAAATTGTATCCACGGATGAAGGTGGGGTAGTAAACGTAACATTATCTTTTGTTTTCTAAAAACTGACGCCACCTTGTCACTAATTTTACACGACTGGTCATTAAAATTGCTAGACCACGAAGATGACGTGCTACAGACGCGAAATTTAACCGACAGGAAGAAGATGCTGCGATATGCAAATGATTAACTTTTCGGAGCATTCACATAAGGTTGGCGCCGGTGGCGACACCTACAACGTGCTGACATGAGGAAAGTTTCCTACCGATTTGTCATACACAAACAGCAGTTGACCGGGTTTGCCTGGTGAAACGTTGCTGTGATGCCTCGAGTAAGCAGGAGAAATGCGTACCATCACGTTTCCGACTTTGATAAAGGTCGGATTGTAGCCTATCGAGATAGCGGTTTATCGTTTCGCGACATTGCTGCACGCGTCGCTCGATATCCTATGACTGTTAGCAGAATATGGAATCGGTGGGTTCAGGAGGGTAATACAAAACGCCGTGCTGGATCCCAACGGCCTCGTATCACTAGTAGTCGAGATGACAGGCATCTTTTCCGTATGGCTGTAACGAATCGTGCAGCCACGTCTCGATCTCTGAGTCACAGATGGGGACGTTTGCAAGGCAACAACCATCAGTACGAACAGTTCGACGACGTTTGCAGCAGCATGGACTATCAGCTCGGAGACCATGGCTGCGGTTACCGTTGACGCTGCATCACAGACAGGAGCGCCTGCGATGGTGTACTCAACGACGAACCTGGGTGCACGTATGGCAAAACGTCATTTTTTTCGGATAATCCAGGCTCTGTTTACAGCATAATGATGGTCGCATCCGTGTTTGGCGACATCACAGTGAACACACATTGGAAGCGTGTATTCGTCATCGCCATACTGGCGTATCACCCGGCGTGACGGTATGGGGTGCCGTTGGCTACACGTCTCGGTCACCTCTTGTTCGTATTGACGGCACTTTCAACAATGGACGTTACATTTCAGATGTGTTACGACCCGTGGCTCTATCCTTCATTCGATCCCTGCGAAACCCTACATTTCAGCACGATAATGCACTACCGCATGTTGCAGGTTCTGTACGGGCCTTTCCGGATACAGAAAATGTTGGACTACTGCCCTGGCCAGCACATTCTCCAGATATCTCACCAACTGAAAACGTCTGGTCAATGGTGGCCGAGCAACTGGCTCGTCACAATACGCCAGTCACTACTCTTGATGAACTGTCGTATCGTGTTGAGGCTGCATGGGTAGCTGTACCTGTACACGCCATCCAAGCTGTGTTTGACTCAATGGCCAGGCGTATCAAGGCTGTTATTACGGTCAGAGGTGGTTGTTCTGGGTAATGATTTCTCAGAATCGATGCACCCAAATTGCGTGAAAATGTAATCACATGTCAGTTCTAGTATAATATATTTGTCCAATGAACACCCGTTTATCATCTGCATTTCTTCTTGGTGTAGCAATTTTAACGGCCAGTAGTGTACAATAGTATGGTAAGTGAATGCAGAGTACTTATTATTGCTGTAATCACTTGCACTTTATTCTATTCTTGTACATGTAGTGGTGAAATTATGCGGGTAGGTATTAAACCATTATTCATCATTCTGACTAGTTTGATCACCCTGAAAGCGCCTGCGAGACGTAAACATTGCGTCGTATGATGGGCTACTGTTCTCATATACTTGTATCACATTAGTATGGGTTGCTGCGGCCACGGTACTGTGGCACGGGGTTTCAGTGTGCACCAGTACTGCAGAAATGTGTCACATTTCTTTGTGATAATTGTCACTTTGTGAGTACTCCTCATAACTGACAGGCAGAGGACAAAATGAGGAGAGATGCAGGGGCGGCGCGAACATTCAGAGAGACTGATGATTTGAAATAGAAACCATACATAAATTATTTTAGCTCTCTAACAGAAAAGTGATCTCGCTGTGCTGTCGTGAAGCTTACGTGGAAATAGGAGAATTCCTTTGAGGCAGACGCGGGCATCGCTGCTAGGTCGCGGTGAATATTCATGCTGGTATAGCCACTGAGGAGCCTCGTTCTGAAGCGACGGTGGCTCAGTAGCCTGTTTGTAGGCGGCAGGGGGATGGAGGGAGTGGTGGGGGGCGTTGGGGAGGGGGCTGCATGACAGGCGCGGCTGCTCAAAGCCGGCGCAGCTGCCTGCTCCACGGGGCGGGGTTTGATGTGGAAATTGGCGATATCTCAGGGATAGAGCGCAGCGCCGCGTCCCGCCCGAGGGCTTCCCCAATGGCGCCCCTGACTTCATTAACGTAATTAGCAATCCGGGCGCGGCTGGGCGCGTTGTTCCCACTTAACAGTCCACACTGGGCGACCTAACAGGGTCTGCGACGAGTTTCCGGCGAAGACGTTCGCGGTGGCTCTTCGTATTAGTGCATGGGGGAGTCTCCACAAACATCTGATGATGTGATTATTGGTTTCCAAAGAGCTTAAATGGAACGATATGTGTATGATCTGTAGCAGAGAACGAAAGATGGCAGGGCGGAGAGGGAGGGACGTACATTTTGGTTGGAGACAAGAAGGTGATCAAATGGTTCAAATGGCTCTGAGCACTATGGGCCTTAACTTCGGAGGTCATCAGTCCCCTAGAACTTAGAACTACTTAAACCTAATCTACGGACAACACACACATCCATGCCCGAGGCGGGATTCGAATCTGCGACCGTTGCGGTCGCGCGGTTCCAGACTGTAGCGCCTAGAACCGCTCGGCCACTCCGGCCGGCCAAGAAGATGATCCACTCTGCCTTACACTACAGCGGTCACTCAAAGCGAAACAAGTTTCTATTGGCGCAATTTCCCATGAGTGTCGCTTCACGTTAGCAGCATCTATCGTCTTTGCCTCATCCCACTTTGCGACTTTTGCTATTATAGCGTGACTCAAGTCACGTGTGATATGTAAGAATAGAGACATGACTCCAAGAGCCAGGAGTGCTACAACGTGATTAAATACTTCTCCTCAGTGAATCAGAAACTCGTGCAAACACAGCTGTCCGCCTTCGGATTTGGTCACATGTAAGGAACACAATCTCCTGCATCGTACGCACGTTGTCGATGGGTGATATCGAAAGGATTAAGGTCAAGTTAATGCAAATCCCATGCTACTGGATCTAATCAACCACTACATCGCCCATTATATGTTTACGTTACGTACTGTTGTACGAAGCATAGAAAATGGGACCTTACTCCAACTTGCATAAAATATATCCGGTTATCTTGTAAAGCTGGCAACGTCCAGTAGCACTTGTGTTGGTGGTAAAGCTGATTTGTTAATGCATTTTTATGTCTGTTCGGTACAGATTTTACAGTTGCCTTTGAACTAACTTCCCGCTAAGCTAGGGACTTGAAATTTTAAAAATAGCTCAGAACTGGATTAAAATCCAATATTAATTCGCTTGCTTATCAGTCTCTTGGGTAGCGGTACAGGTGGAGCTGAAAAAGGCTGGTAGCGTCTGACACCATGATTACCCTGCAAGACCGTCATTTGTGCAGGTAGTACCGGAATGTGTTCCAGGCGGCAGTATGCGAGTGGATAGGCACGGGTGAGGAGAGGGTGGTGGGGGCAAAAGGAGATGAACAGAGAGAGAGGGAGGTAGAGATGTGTGTACATGTGTGTGTGACATGTGTGTACATGGACACTGTCCCGAGTAAAATGCTATAATATTTATAAATAATTGCTTACATTAAAATATTATTATGTCAAAACGTTTAAAACACACATACAAGACTAAAATGCAGAAAACAATTATTTCAATAAAAATGAATTTTTGTATAACATGTTTTTAAACCGTACTAAAAGTGTAAAATAATGTATCCTAGACCGACACAGAATCCTGCTTGTGATTTTTAATGGCTGTGGCAATACTTGTATGATTTGTAACGAAACCCGTCGGTCGTATGAAATAGATAGTGAACTACTTATGCATTAATTATGTATTGCAAGCTCCCTGCGGTTTTCGTTATATATCTTACAGTTATTGTCATAAGTATCAAAAATTCACAACCACTAATTTTGAGGACTGTCTGCATGAGATGTCTTACGAAAACCATGGGTCGGATGCAAAAGATAACATATGCACTATACATGCATCAGTTGTGCACTATCTGTCCGGCGTTAACAGTCTGTATAGGGTTTGCACAAATTATTATATAGATATTAGACCGATTTAAAACCGTGCTATATTCAACATTTATTCTTATTTAAGTAAGTACTCTTTTCTTCATCTCTGGCGTGTATTACGGTGAGGTCTACCGTTAAAATTCCGAGAGCTGCTACAGAGGAATGCTGAAGATTAGATGGGTGCATCACGTAACTAATGAGAAGGTACTGAATATAACTGGAGAGAAAAGGAATTTGTGGCACAACTTGACTAAATGATGGGATCGGTTGGTAGCACACGTTTTGAAGCGTCAAGTGCTCACTAATTTGGTATTGGAGGAAAGAGTGGAGGGTAAAAATCGTACAGGGAAACCAAGAGATGAATACACTAAGCAGATGCAGAAGGATTTAGGTTGAAGTAGTTATTCGAAGATGAAGAGGCTTGCGCAGGGTAGAGTAGCATGGAGAGCTGCACAAACCAGTCTCTGGACTGAAGACCACAACAACAACGTTCACAGAATAGTCAATTAACATAATTCGTACAATTTTACCATGAAGGTAAAATTAGAGAGATGGTGAATCACATGGAGGCTTACCAACAACCGTTCTTCCTGTAGACCATTTGTGACTGGAATCTCTACTCTACAAGGTACATTATGGTAACAGCTTTTGGATTATAGCTGTAATGTTTGTCGTATTCTACTTTTCTACTAAACTATTTTCAGTGCTACCCCGTAGCCCCTGAGCAACGCTTATGAAACTTCCACTTTCGTACTCTATTTTGTGAGTAAAAGCAACATAACGCCTATAAGAAATACACTATGTGATCAAAAGTATCCGGACACCTGTCTGAAAATGACTTACAAGTTCATGGCACCCTCCATCGGTAATGCTGCAATTCAATAACGTGTTGGCCCACCCTTAGCCTGGAAGACAGCGTCCACTCTCGCAGGCATACGTTTAATCAGGTGGTGAAAGTTTCCTTGGGGAACGGCAGCCCATTCTTCACGGAGTGCTACATTGAAGAGAGGTATCGATGTCGGTCGTGAGGCCTGGCACGAAGTCGGCGTTCCAAAACCTCCCAACGGCGTTCTAAAGGATTCAGATCAGGACTCTGGGCAGGCCAGTCCATTACAGGGATGTTATTGTCGTGTAACCAGTCCCTCACAGGCCGTGCATTATGACCATGTGCTCTACCGTGTTGAAAGATGCAATCGCCATCCCCGAATTGCTCTTCAACAGTCGGAAGCAACAAGGTGCTTAAAACGTCAATGCAGGCCTGTGCTGTGATAGTGCCACGTAAAATAACAACGGGTGCAAGCTCCCTCTACGAAAAACAAGACCACACGATAATACCACCGCCTCCGAATTTTACTGTTGGCTCTACACACTCTGGCAGATGCCGTTCAACCACAGCCTTCCACCCGATCGCCATATTATCTACCGTGATTCGTCACTCCACAACGTTTTTCCACTGTTCAGTCCAAGCGAGGCGTCATTTGGCACTTACCGGTTTGATGTGTGGCTTATGAGCAGCCACTCGACCATGAAATCCAAGTTTTCTCACCTCCCGCGTAACTGTCATAGTACTTGCAGTGGATCCTGATGCAGTTTGGAATTCTTGTGTGATGGCCTGGATAGATGTCTGCCTATTACATATTACGACCCTCTTCAACTATCGGGGGTCTCTGTCAGTCAACAGACGAGGTCGGCTTGTACTCTTTTGTGCTGTACGTGTCCCTTCACGTTTCCACTTGACATTAGAAACAGTGGACCTAGAAATGTTTAGGAGGGTGGAAATCTCAGGTACGCCGGCCGATGTGGCCGAGCGGTTCTAGGCGCTTCACTCTGGAACGGCGCGACAGCTACAGTCGTAGGTTCGGATCCTGCCTCTGGCATGGACGTGTGTGATGTCCTTTGGCTAGTTAGGTTTAGGTAGTTCCAAGTTCTAGGGGACTGATGACCTCAGATGATAAGTCCCATAGTACTCAGAGCCATTTGAACCATCTCGCGTACAGACGTATGACACAAGTGACACCCGATCACCTGACCACGTTCGAATTCCATGACTTCCGCGCAGCGCTCCATTGTGCTCTCTCACGATGTCTAATGACTACTGAGGTCGCTGATAGGCAGTACCTGGCAGTAGGTGGCAGCAAAATGCAGGTAATATGAAAAAAGTCCCCCCATGAACCATGGACCTTGCCGTTGGTGGGGAGGCTTGCGTGCCTCAGTGATACAGATGGCCGTACTGTAGATGCAACCACAACGGAGGGGTATCTGTTGAGAGGCCAGACAAACATGTGGTTCCTGAAGAGGGGCAGCAGCCTTTTCAGTAGTTGCAGGGGCAACAGTCTGGATGATTGACTGATCTGGCCTTGTAACATTAACCAAAACGGCCTTGCTGTGCTGGTACTGCGAACGGCTGAAAGCAAGGGGAAACTACAGCCGTAATTTTTCCCGAGGACATACAGCTTTACTGTATGATTAAATGATGATGGCGTCCTCTTGGGTAAAATATTCCGGAGGTAAAATAGTCCCCCATTCGGATCTCCGGGCGGGGACCACTCAGGAGGACGTCGTTATCAGGAGAAAGAAAACTGGTGTTCTACGGATCGGAGCGTGGAATGTCAGATCCCTTAATCGGGCAGGTAGGTTAGAAAATTTAAAAAGGGAAATGGATAGGTTAAAGTTAGATATAGTGGGAATTAGCGAAGTTCGGTGGCAGGAGGAACAAGACTTTTGGTCAGGTGATTACAGGGTTATAAATACAAAACCAAATAGGGGTAATGCAGGAGTAGGTTTAATAATGAATTAAAAAATAGGAGTGCGGGTTAGCTACTACAAACAGCATAGTGAACGCATTATTGTGGCCAAGATAGACACAAAGCCCATGCCTACTACAATAGTACAAGTTTATATGCCAACTAGCTCTGCAGATGATGAAGAAATACATGAAATGTATGACGAGATAAAAGAAATTATTCAGGTAGTGAAGGGAGACGAAAATTTAATAGTCATGGGTGACTGGAATTCGTCAGTAGGAAAAGGGAGAGAAGGAAACATAGTAGGTGAATATGGATTGAGGCGAAGGAATGAAAGAGGAAGCCGCCATGTAGAATTTTGCACAGAGCATAACTTAATCATAGCTAACACTTGGTTCAAGAATCATAAAAGAAGGTTGTATGCCTGGAAGAATCCTGGAGATACTAAAAGGTATCAGATAGATTATATAATGGTAAGACAGAGATTTAGGAACCAGGTTTTAAATTGTAAGACATTACCTGGGGCAGATGTGGATTCTGACCACGATCTATTTGTTATGAACTGCAGATTGAAACTGAAGAAACTGCAAAAAGGTGGGAATTTAAGGAGATGGGACCTGGATAAACTGAAAGAACCAGAGGTTGTAGAGAGTTTCAGGGAGAGCATAAGGGAACAATTGACAGGAATGGGGGAAAGAAATACAGTAGAAGAAGAATGGGTAGCTCTGAGGGATGAAGTAGTGAAGGCAGCAGACGATCAAGTAGGTAAAAAGACGAGGGCTAATAGAAATCCTTGGGTAACAGAAGAAATATTGAATTTAATTGGTGAAAGGAGAAAATATAAAAATCCAGTAAATGAAGTAGGCAAAAAGGAATACAAACGTCTCAAAAATGATATCGACAGGAAGTGCAAAATGGCTAAGCAGGGATGTCTAGAGGACAAATGTAAGGATGTAGAGGCTTGTCTCACTAGGGGTAAGATAGATACCGCCTACAGGAAAATTAAAGAGACCTTTGGAGAGAAGAGAACCACTTTTATGAATATCAAGAGCTCAGATGGCAACCCAGTTCTAAGCAAAGAAGGGAAGGCAGAAAGGTGGAAGGAGTATATAGAGGGTTTATACAAGGGCGATGTACTTGAGGACAATATTATGGAAATGGAAGACGATGTAGATGAAGATGAAATGGGAGATAAGATACTGCGTGAAGAGTTTGACAGAGCACTGAAAGACCTGAGTCGAAACAAGGAGCCGGGAGTAGACAACATTCCATTAGAACTACTGATGGCCTCGGGAGAGCCAGTCATGACAAAACTCTACCATCTGGTGAGCACGATGTATGAGACAGGCGAAATACCCTCAGACTTCAAGAGGAATATAATAATTCCAATCCCAAAGAAAGCAGGTGTTGACAGATGTGAAAATTACCGAACTATCAGTTTAATAAGTCACAGCTACAAAATACTAACGCGAATTCTTTACAGACGAATGGAAAAACTGGTAGAAGCGGACCTCGGGGAAGATCAGTTTGGATTCCGTAGAAATGTTGGAACACGTGAGGCAATACTAACCTTACGACTTATCTTAGAAGAAAGATTAAGGAAAGGCAAACCTACGTTTCTAGCATTTGTAGACTTATAGAAAGCTTTTGACAATGTTAACTGGAATACTCTCTTTCAAATTCTGAAAGTGGCAGGGGTAAAATACAGGGAGCGAAAGGCTTTTTACAATTTGTACAGAAACCAGATGGCAGTTATAAGAGTCGAGGGGCATGAAAGGGAAGCAGTGGTTGGGAAAGGAGTGAGACAGGGTTGTAGCCTCTCCCCGATGTTATTCAATCTGTATATTGAGCAAGCAGTAAAGGAAACAAAAGAAAAATTCGGAGTAGGTATTAAAATTCATGGAGAAGAAGTAAAAACTTTGAGGTTCGCCGATGACACTGTGATTCTGTCAGAGACAGAAAAGGACTTGGAAGAGCAGTAGAACGGAATGGACAGTGTCTTGAAAGGAGGGTATAAGATGAACATCAACAAAAGCAAAACGAGGATAATGGAATGTAGTCAAATTAAATCGGGTGATGCTGAGGGAATTAGATTAGGAAATGAGACACTTAAAGTAGTAAAAGAGTTTTGCTATTTAGGGAGTAAAATAACTGATGATGGTCGAAGTAGAGAGGATATAAAATGTAGACTGGCAATGGCAAGGAAAGTGTTTCTGAAGAAGAGAAATTTGTTAACATCGAGTATAGATTTAAATGTCATGAAGTCGTTTCTGAAAGTATTTGTATGGAGTGTAGCCATGTATGGAAGTGAAACATGGACGATAACTAGTTTGGACAAGAAGAGAATAGAAGCTTTCTAAATGTGGTGCTACAGAAGAATGCTGAAGATAAGGTGGGTAGATCACGTAACTAATGAGGAGGTATTGAATAGGATTGGGGAAAAGAGAAGTTTGTAGCACAACTTGACTAGAAGAAGGGATCGGTTGGTAGGACATGTTTTGAGGCATCAATGAATCACAAATTTAGCATTGGAGGGCAGCGTGGAGGGTAAAAATCGCAGAGGGAAACCAAGAGATGAATACACTAAGCAGATTCAGAAGGATGTAGGTTGCAGTAAGTACTGGGAGATGAAGAAGCTTGCACAGGATAGAGTAGCATGGAGAGCTGCATCAAACCAGTCTCAGGACTGAAGACCACAACAGCAACATGAAAAAAGTATGTTTTTGTGGGTGTCCGGATACTTTTGATCACATAGTGCAGAAACAACGCAATAGTATGCGGATACGAGACCAGTGGCGAACGTCTGGAGCGCGTCACAGCGTTCAAATATTCAGCGGCAACGCTAAGAAGCAATAAAAATAAGCCGGCCGCCGTGGCCGGTCGGTTCTAGGCGCTTCAGTCCGGAACCGCGGGGCTGCTACGGTCGCAGGTTCGAATCCTGCCTCGGCCATGAATGTGTGTGTTGTCCTTAGGTTAGTTCGGTTTAACTAGTTCTAAGTTCTAGGGGACTGATGACCTAAGATGTTAAGTCCCATAGTTCTCAGAGCCATTTGAACCCATATGAAATAATACGTAAAATTAATAAATTTAAAATTTCTTGGATGCATTCTGGGAACAGGCAATCAGTAAAAGATACGCTTAGAAAACACTAATGTGGCCAATCGCTCTGATGTTTGAAGTCATTATAACGTCGACATGACAGCAGTCATTGACCTGAAAAATCAACTACTAGGGTCATAACATGTCGGTGTCGACCATACGAAAGTTGGGAAACCTACATGGGAGTCTGTGGGAGACAAACGAAGTAGTTCTCTCGAAACCCACTTGGGTACTTTGAGGTAACCTATACGCGAGGATGACTGCGCGATAATTCTGCAATCACCATTGTATATGTCACACAGGGGAAGTGAGAACAAGCTAAGAGATGTGTTGCTTGAGTCTTTTCTGACCTATAACTGCTTCGTTGGCTTACAGGCGTCGCGTCGGATAATGTTGCGAAAGCCGTATAAGATTTCAACAAGACAGCTGTTCGTCATCTTCAGGTGCTTACCGATGAGTTGCTGCAGTGGCTCGTCAATTTATGAGCTGGCTCGTTAGAACAGAGCAGGTGCCAAGGAGTGGGGCCATAACGTCATTGTCGGAAGCCAGTCGAAATATATCGTATATAAGTAACGATATTTCATAGAGACGCGGGATTTAAACTCGACAAGGCATGGGAACCAGCATTGGCGGCATTAAGGCATCGTCGGCCGCAGATGAACGGATCCGAGTCAACATAGAGAGGGATCGGAGTCTGCACTCTTAAACAGGGCGTCAACACTCTTCCCGAGAGCACTCGGGACCGCGATAAGCGGCAGCGCTTTATCCCACGTCGCGCATGCGAAGCCGCGGTCCGCTTCCCCGGCAGGGGGAGCTGGATGTCGCCGAGCTCTACGATTTGTCTACTATGACGTTATAGCCCCGCCCCTTGGCACCTGCGCATCTCCAGCGAGCCAGTACATGTATTGGCGGGGCCACTGAAGCTAAACATCCATGCTTACGTCACATGTCGACCGATATCCCTCAAGGTTCTATGTTGTCTCCCATCCTCTTTAACATTTATGTCAATGATGTGCCAGTCATCCCACACAGCCACTTGGCACAATGCGCCGATGCTACTGCGCTCTATACGACCGGCTGCATCGCGGACCAGGTCATTGCTCGTGGACGGTGGGCGGTGGACGCGACAGTGACCTAATAACATTCAGACAAGATTGTCCTCAACGCTGCCAAAGGTACAGCGGTCTCCTACACCAAACGGCTCCCAATCATCCGCCACAACATCACTATTGCAGACGTCCGAGCCCATGGTCCCCTGATACCAAATATCTAGGTGTCCGGATGGATAAAAAAAACTGCTCTTCCATCGACATGCAGAATACGTCACCCAAAAACGTTGTACCCATTGTTCAACAGCAGAGAATTGAACCTAGAAAGCAAGCTCTGACTATATGGGATAGTTGGCCACCCTTCCCTCAGCTAAGGCTGAACTCCGTGGGCCACGATTAGTGACTCCAGAATGCAGACGCTAATGAAGTGTTAGTTTCGATACGACCACTCGATATGTGTCGACCATCATACGACCACCAATTACAGTATCTAACGTATTCTGTTACCTATTGCTTGCCACCTTGAAATTCCACCGTCGGAGGGAAGCATGAGACTTCAAGTCCTACCGCCACACCTTCAACGTGCACTCCAATGATATCCTTGGAATGACATCACTGTAGAATAGAACAGTTTTACCCTTACACCAATACAGTAAGACCGAGATCTACCTGTGAAGCTGCACTTTAACCTATAACAAGAAAAAAGCAAAACATCAGTAAACACCTGAAGATAACGAGAGCTGTCTTTTTGGAATATTGTGCAGCTTTCACAATATGATGCGACGCGACACCCGCGAACCAATGAAGCAACCTAAGAGATGTTAGGAGGCGTACCAAGGTTTATTGCCATTTCTCCCTCGCTCCATACGCTAATGAAACAGGACAGCAAGTCAGTAATTTTTGAACGAAATAGCTGCCATCAATAACTATGCAGTGGCTTGACGAGTGTGTACGTAGATACAGAAAGATGCGTCACAATAATCTTACACAGTAAGTGTGTAATTATACAGCTCAGATGGTTTTCATAACTTATTATAGGCCACAATGTTTCCTTATGCAAGCGCTTGTTCTAATAATTCGTATTTTCGCCTACACTTGGGGGCGAATGCTGAATTTAGATATTTAGTTTCATTTGACTGTATATGCCATGAGGTTTAGTAGAGTAATACGAACAGTAAATACAGTATGTGATCGAAAGCATCCGGAGACCTATTGGTGGACCTTAGTATCGGGTGTGTCTACCCTTCGCCCTCATGAGGGCTTTAAGTCTGCCGGGGACACTTTTAATCACCTGTCTGAACATATGTAGAGGAATGGAAACCACTTCTTGCTCAAGAACCGAAAGCAGAGAACGTAGTGATGCTGAAGTATAGGGTGAAGTCGGCGTTGTAACTCAGACCAAAGTTGTTCTGTTGGGTTCCGGTGGGGACCCTGGACACTTTAGTCCGTTTTAGGAGTGTTATTGTCCACAGACCTTTACCTCACATATTGTACTGTATGACAGGGTGCGTTCCATACACTCTTTGTCTTTCAACCGTTCTTCTACTGTATGCAGCACACATTGCTATTAATTGTCCTCATTTCCTTCCGCATTTAGAATTTCCTTATGAGCAATAGAGGCATCACGAAAAACACTCCCGTACCACAATACGACCTCTTCCGTGCTTCACTTTAAGCTTTACACATGATGATTGGTAACGTTCTCCAGGCATTCGTCAAACCCAAACCCTTCCATCGGATTGGCGTAGGGTATACCGTGGCTCATCACTTCAAATTACTCGTTTCCTGTCATACATCGTACAGTGGCGTCGTTCTCTCCGTCACCACAAGATTCATTTAACACTGTCCACAAATATGTGTGGCCTCTGAGGAGCTTCAAAAATGGTTCAAATGGCTCTGAGCACTATGGGACTTAACATCTGTGGTCATCAGTCCCCTAGAACTTAGAACTACTTAAACCTAACTAACCTAAGGACATCACACACATCCATGCCCGAGGCAGGATTCGAACCTGCGACCGTAGCGGTCACGCGGTTCCAGACTGAAGCGCCTAGAACCTCACGGCCGGCTCTGTGGAGCAGTTCCACGACTGGACCTCATTGTTTTTAATTCCCTTCGCACACAGATATTCTGATAGCTATACTGCTGATAGCACTTTGGATAGCACGAGTAATTGCTTCCGCTGATTTCATGCAATTTTTCACACCCTCAGTCCGCAAAGCTCAACGGTCTTTTGTCCTCTAGTACACGAGGTCTACTTGGTCTTCTTTAGCTGTGGTTGTTCCTTTGCGTTCCACTTCATAACCAGGCCACCAGTAGTCGACCTGAGCAGTTTCAGAACCGACGAACTGTTTCTGGTGTATTTGTCACTAACTGGCATCTAATGACTAGACCACAGTCACAGTAACTGAACCATCCTAACTGAGCAATTCTGCTGTTACTGTTTCTCCACTGGCAGCACTATACCCTCGCATCTTTCTATACTGGCGGATCCTTCTTTGGTGGCATGCAGTGGTGAACTGCGCATTAGATAGGGATGCCCGAATATACTTTCCTGTAGATAGTGTATAACCTGACGCTGCTACAACTCTACTCCAGAATTCATCAATAGTAGCTGCAGGTGAATGGTGGCGTGTCAGTTTCTGGACGACGTCTGCATCGAGGTTGATAGCGACAGCACGGGAAGCAATCGGTCTCGTGTTATCTTGTTGAAAGGGAACGCCACAGAGATGTCGAAGATAGGGCACTAACAAAACCGTCTTCAACATGTCAGAAATGTAACCCCTGCTCTCCAAATTGCCGCCTGAACGAACCGGTAGTAATCGTGTTGTGTACCCAGTGGCACTCCAAACCATGTCGCCAGATTAGGGCTAACACAGCGATGACAACTGTAATCAGAAAACGTTCGTTCTCCTCGGACCTGCCACACATGCATACGTCCGTGGTAATGCAATACGCAGAAACAAGACGCTTCTTCAAAAATGACGTGTTGCTACTCCTGCGTCCAGTTGTGTATTTGTTGCACCATTGTCGGTGCGGCTGTCGTTACTGTCACGTCGAGGGAAGCCGAAATGTTAGTCGCCGTCTTGACTACCGATGGTGTCGCCCTGTTCACAAGGATACTTTCTGCAAACAAGCACATTTCCTGAATCGAGGTACGTAAAACGGCTGCAGTATTCTGCACGGGCGAGCGTGGTAGTCGCAGGCTTGGCTGCTCTTTAAACACAGTGATCTGTGGAAGAGTACAATGCCGATACAGACATAATTATTTCGGAGCACATTGTTCCGTGAACATTGCTGAACATTTGGGTCTGCAGCACACAACTCCTACGTGTTCCCATATTGACCCAAGAATATCGTAATTACCACTGCAGCGGGCACAAGATCATCGAGGTTGGACCAATGATTAACGGAATGTGTCGGGTCTTCGAATAAATTACTTTTCTCGATACACCAGCCGACAGGATTTCTTCCAAGCAAACGGCTGCTCGAGAAATGCACCCCGCCCGCTGTGGAAGCAGTAGTATATTATGGGGGACATTGACCTGGTCTTACATGGCAGCTGTGGTAGCAATCGAGAACACCGCGACATCTGTCGACTAATTGAACGTTACTGTGGACTACCTGCATCCCCACAGGCTTGAGGTCTCCTTCAGTGGTGATGGCTTCTTCCGATAGCACAACTGTCAACGTTACAAGGCCAGAATCATATGTCTTCTCAAGCGCCTTTCGAGTGACGCTTTGAGCGCCCTCGTGCCTTGGATTCCATGTAAGCAAGACAGTTATGTGATCCCAACAGGCGTGAGCAGCAATATCGTGGAACGATAAACCACATGTCAGTGTAATGAACCCACTCTTAAATGTGCCACGATTATTCTTCCTAATGTCCGCCTGCTTAGCTGGGTGGTAACGTGCTCACCTCCCAAGCAAGCGGGCCCCGGTTCGATTCCAGGCTTGGTTGGAGATTTTCTCCACTCAGGGACTGTGTGTTGTGTTGTCCTTATCATCATTTCATCTTCATCACCGGTGTGACGCCCTCTGAAATAAGACTTGCATTTGGCGGCCGAACTTCCCCGCATGGGGCCTCCCGGCCAACAATGCCATACGATCATTTCATTTCATTTCATTCTTCATAATAACAGCGCTAGGCGATGGTTTTTCGTGTTGAAGTAATTATTTCGTAGGTTAAGGATAGGATTCAAAACAATCCAATAATAACTGGAACTAATCTTTTCAAGATCACATCTGTGTCTGGGTCTCTTCTCCCGCTGCATAATATTCTGTAAAAGGAGGTCCTGGGTGCTGTGTACTAACCGTATCTGCGTAATTAAATATTTCAGTTTACCGCAGCTGTTTAATTTTATCTTATCATCTGAGCACCCGTATCTTCACAAATACCGCAAAAACATTTTTTTTAAAAAAGAACACACTGAAAACGATGAGCTGTGCACAGCTCATGTTCAACCCATTAATTGTTTGTCATCTTCTATTACGGTACTGCTGCCTCTTTTTCTTATTTCATTTACTGGCGTCACTAACTTCCTGCCTTACTTGCCCGCATTCGGAAGGACGACGGTTCAATCCCGCGTCCGGCCATCCTGATTTAGGTTTTCCGTGATTTCCCTAAATCACTCCAGGCAAATGCCGGGATGGTTCCTCTGAAAGGGCACGGCCGACTTCCTTCCCCATCCTTCCCTAATCCGATGAGACCGATGACCGCGCTGTCTGGTCTCCTTCCCCAAACCAACCAACCAACTTACTTGCCCGTGAGTGGCAGCAGCAGCGCCTATCGATAAGCGCACTGCCGTGCCGTCTCTGGAGCGACCGATAGTACACTCCTGGAAATTGAAATAAGAACACCGTGAATTCATTGTCCCAGGAAGGGGAATCTTTATTGACACATTCCTGGGGTCAGATACATCACATGATCACACTGACAGAACCACAGGCACATAGACACAGGCAACAGAGCATGCACAATGTCGGCACTAGTACAGTGTATATCCACCTTTCGCAGCAATGCAGGCTGCTATTCTCCCATGGAGACGATTGTAGAGATTCTGGATGTAGTCCTGTGGAACGGCTTGCCATGCCATTTCCACCTGGCGCCTCAGTTGGACCAGCGTTCGTGCTGGACGTGCAGACCGCGTGAGACGACGCTTCATCCAGTCCCAAACATGCTCAACGGGGGACAGATCCGGAGATCTTGCTGGCCAGGGTAGTTGACTTACACCTTCTAGAGCACGTTGGGTGGCACGGGATACATGCGGACGTGCATTGTCCTGTTGGAACAGCAAGTTCCCTTGCCGGTCTAGGAATGGTAGAACGATGGGTTCGATGACGGTTTGGATGTACCGTGCACTATTCAGTGTCCCCTCGCCCCTCGACGATCACCAGTGGTGTATGGCCAGTGTAGGAGATCGCTCCCCACACCATGATGCCAGGTGTTGGCCCTGTGTGCCTCGGTCGTATGCAGTCCTGATTGTGGCGCTCACCTGCACGGCGCCAGACACGCATACGACCATCATTGGCACCAAGGCAGAAGCGACTCTCATCGCTGAAGACGACACGTCTCCATTCGTCCCTCCATTCACGCCTGTCGCGACACCACTGGAGGCGGGCTGCACGATGTTGGGGCGTGACCGGAAGACGGCCTAACGGTGTGCGGGGCCGTAGCCCAGCTTCATGGAGACGGTTGCGAATGGTCCTCGCCGATACCCCAGGAGCAACAGTGTCCCTAATTTGCTGGGAAGTGGCGGTGAGGTCCCCTACGGCACTGCGTAGGATCCTACGGTCTTGGCGTGCATCCGTGCGTCGCTGCGGTCCGGTCCCAGGTCGACGGGCACGTGCACCTTCCGCCGACCACTGGCGACAACATCGATGTACTGTGGAGATCTCACGCCCCACGTGTTGAGCAATTCGGCGGTACGTCCACCCGGCCTCCCGCATGCCCACTATACGCCCTCGCTCAAAGTCCGTCAGCTGCACATACGGTTCACGTCCACGCTGTCGCGGCATGCTACCAGTGTTAAAGACTGTGATGGAGCTCCGTATGCCACGGCAAACTGGCTGACACTGACGGCGGCGGTGCACAAATGCTGCGCAGCTAGCGCCATTCGACGGCCAACACCGCGGTTCCTGGTGTGTCCGCTGTGCCGTGCGTGTGATCATTGCTTGTACAGCCCTCTCGCAGTGTCCGGAGCAAGTATGGTGGGTCTGACACACCGGTGTCAATGTGTTCTTTTTTCCATTTCCAGGAGTGTATTTCTGGGTCGTCGTGTTCGGCTAGTCAGTGAGTGGCAGACGCATGAACAGTGCAGTCGCGACGAAGCAGCAGTCGCGGAACGGACCAGCAGTCCAGTCGGTCGGTTGGCGTGGAGCAGCAAACAACACCCTGCCGCGCGTAGTCGGGCTGGAGCCTCTGGCGGTGTGCACGCGCCGTTGGAGTGTGAGGTGCTGCTCGCGAGTGCTACGAAGTTCGTCGCCCACCGATCTTAGACATGAAAGTTGATTCCTCAGTTAACTTACTATCGAGCCTGAACATTTCTTCGTTTGATCCTGGTTGTCGCTTGTGGGACATTCCCGCGAGCAAAAACGTGTGTGTAATTAAGTCGGCTAAATTTCAGCCATCTTCTTGTGAAATTTAACTTAAGTTATTCCCTGTTATGGTAGTTCACCAGCGATATCTTCTGCCTTTTGGCCGTTGACCGGTTATCTGCCCCGGTCGTTGACGTAATTTTACGCAGGGTATTTTCCTCGTCATGTTGTTGCTTTCCAGTGTGGCGTGTAGTTCGACAGCTGAGGTGTTGTTGGTCGTTGTGGGCGCCAATATTCTGTGCCGTACATTGAAATCTTGTGGTCGTTTTGCTTGTTGCGTGGAGCGGAACTTATTTTGTTGATAGGTCGGTCAGCTGTCTGTCGGTTGGGTTGCCTCCAGATTAAGAAGTCGTTGGACAAGCTGCCTGTCTCACCTAAACGGGCGTTAGTGTTACAATCCCAGGACGACCCTTGGAAACTTCTGAGCGCCGTTCCTTGTGTGTTATGTAATAATTTCCCTGTTTGGGTTTTATTTATTTGGTTGATGTGTGGCTTTCAGCCGAGTATCAATATCTCTTAAATTAAAGTCCTTGTCTTGCCCTTAAGGTATGAGATTGTTATTCTTTATATTACATAAAATGTTTTAAGATACGGCCTTCTGCCCTTTAAAATTGAAACTCTTCTTCTCGGGCTTAAGCCGTTAAATTATTTGTTGCTGAGCGGCCTTCAGCCGAGTTTTAATATCTCTTAAATTAATTTTATTCTCTTGCCCTTAAGGCATAAGTTGTTATGCTTTTGAATGGAGCCTTCAGCCCAATTTCCATGAAATGTTTTAAATATTTGCGACGGTTCTAAGATGAATTTGTTTATATTCCACTATCGCTATATAATATTAGGACTCGTTATAAAACATCTGAAGATGGTCATTAGTGACCGAAACCGATATTCTGAGGACCATTAGTTTTATAATACTTACGGAGATAATTGAAATTTATTCCATAGCTTTCATTATTGAAAAGGTTTGTCGGTTTTGATTTATACATTGTTTTGTTAAAATAATTATTTATGTGAACATTTACAGGCTCCATGGTTAATAACAAAGGCTACAAATTTTGAAAATGTCAAAAACAGAAGCTTCCTGTTATTTTATAATATCGATGTCACTATCGATACTAAAATTAATGAAACGATGAATGGAGACAGATATTTTGTTTGTAGTTAACACTGAAAAATACAAATTATTGTATCTAACACATTTTTTGTTTATCATATACTCTTAAAATTGTAACTACTTATTTTGATTGTGTAAGATCGATACCTGATAATGTATCAAAATACAAGTCGAAAAACATATTTACGGGAAAAATGTATTTGACAGTTAGGAAACTTAGCCTTCATAGACAAAAAATAAAAAATATACTTTATGAAGTCAGTTTCAGTCAGGCGGGAACTTAGATGATGTCGAACATTTCATTACTTGAACAGAATTTCCGTGGGGGCAAGAATGATTATAACAGTATAATAGTACATTCCATGCCAATTTGATGTTTTTGTATGTCACCTTTGATGCTGGAATCAACGGCGTCAGCAGTGTATATCAGTAGCACCAGAACAGACTACCACTTACGACGGTACCTTGAATGTCTGATGTGCTGTGGTACAGCAAAGCTAACAGTCACCCCACACATGGACAATCATGAAATTCATGAACTACGTCACTCATGCTCTAGAGAGGTTTCGTTGTACGCTTACCTTTTGGCTCAATTAACACAAAATACACGTGGCATGCAGAATATCAAATTATGACTCTTGATCACCAAGCAGTTGATCAAGTTATACAGCTAAAGAATTAATAAGATGATGACATAGGAAAATTTATCGTAAGGAATAAATAATGTTGGTGAGTACACTAAACTGAATGTTAGCTTGTAGTAGTTTTATGGCAAGTGCAATAACCAAAGAACGATGTACTTACTGTGGCAACATATTTCTACAACGATTACAAATCTCTGAATCACTGATAAAATAAATAAACCCGTGCGTAACAAGCAGAGCGTCAGGCAATGTTTCGTGTACTATTTATCCTAAACTTCGCACCACAAATAACTCGCTTTAGAAAGCAGTTGTGTATGAAAACTGTTAACCACATTTTCAGATAATACTTTCACTGTTACCCGCGAAAGTTCTGTCAGTCATACTCGGACTCCTTAGTTCAGTGCGAACTGGAATTTTGGTGCAAGTCCGTATTCTAGCACTACTAAACACACTTAAACGCGTGCTGCGCTTTGACAGCCCCAATCTCACCAAGCTCACCATCATCCACAGCCAGAAGCACAAGACGAAAAGAAGAAAAAGAAAACGAGACTCGCTCCGCCTGCTTATTTAAAGTTTCGGTCGCATGACCTGCTACTGTATTCAAGACACAAGGACCCCTATGCCGTGGCAGTACTGTACTAGTCACACCAAAAACAATTAACATTAATAATTATAACAAAATCTATTTGTACAAATAATTATTACTCTGTACTTACTGCAAATGGAACATGGTTGGTTGGTTAATTTGGGGGGAGGGGACTAAACAGCGAGGTCATCGGTCCCATTGGATTAGGGAAGGAAGGGAAGAAGTCGAACGTGCCCTTTCAAAGCACAATCCCGGCATCTGCCTGAAGCGATTCATGGAGAGCACGGAAATTGGATGGCCGGATGCAGGGTTGAACCGTCTTTCTCCCGAATGCGAATCCAGTGTGCTAACCAGTGCGCCACATCGCTCGGTTCAAATGGCTCTAAGCACTATGAGACCTAACATCTGACCCAGCGAGGTGGCGCAGTGGTTAGCACACCGGACTCGCAATCGGCAGGATGACGGTTCAAATCCGCGTCCAGCCATCCTGATTTAGGTTTCCCGTGATTTCCCTAAATCACTTCAGGCAAATGCCGGGATGGTTCCTTTGACAGGGCACGGCCGACTCCCTTCCCCGTCCTTCCCTAATCTTATGAGACTGGTGACTTCGCTGTTTGGTCTCTTTCCCCAAATCAACCCAACCAACCCAACATCTGACGTCATCAGTCCCCTAGACTTAGAACTACTTAAACCTAACTAACCTAAGGACATCACGCACATCCATGCCCGAGGCAGAATTCGAACTTGTGACCTTAGCAGCAGCGCGGCTCTGGACTGAAGCGCCTAGAACCGTTCGGCCACTCCGGCCCGCCATAGCTCGGTAATGGAACATGATGCTGCTAATTTATGTTAATGTGGAGAAACCTGATTTGGTCAATGTCTCGATAGCAATAAGAAATACTTTTTTAAATATTGTATTTATTCATTAACTGCATCACCAAGCTCTCTCAGTTTGCAGCTGACATCAGTACTTTTTCATTTGTGAGCCATATGTTTCCTAAACTTATCTGTATACAGTTATAACATAGTTATAAATAATAATTGTTTAAACAATAACAGTTCCCTTAATCGTAAATCGAATGACTTCGGCGATAATTTTGTTCGAATCTAGAGCTTCTGCCGATTTCAAAAGTGAATTTGGATTCCATGTAGTACACGTGCAAGTATTTTTAACTTTTTATATGAAGATATAGTATTTTCACCCCAAAAATTTGAATTGTTAATTCATGATAGCGCTCACTTGGTACTCGAGCGGCACTTCCCGCCAAGCCAGTACCTGGAATTTGCATTCAGCGGCTGGTCGTTTGCTGGCTCGTTTCCAACCACAACTTCTCCACGAGACACGCAAACTTCCTGGTCCAGAAAAACGTAGCAAACACGCCAGTTCTTGAAATGCTTGTCGACATACACTACTGGCCATTAAAATCGCTACACCAAGAAGAAATGCAGATGATAAACGGGTATTCAATGGAGAAATATATTATACTAGAACTGACATGTGATTACATTTTCGCGCAATTTGGGTGAATAGATCCTGAGAAATCAGTACCCAGAACAACCACCTCTGGCCGTAATAACGGCCTTGATATGCCTGGGCATTGAGTCAAAGGGAGCTTGGATGGCATGTACAGGTGCAGCTGCCCATGCAGCTTCAACTCGATACCACAGTTCATCAAGAGTAGTGTCTGGCGTATTGTGACGATCCAGTTGCTCGGCCACCATTCACCAGACGTTTTCAATTTTTTATTTTATTTATTTATTTATTTATTGTTCCGTGGGACCAAATTAAGGAGAAGACTCCACGGTCATCGAACGAGTCAATACATGAAATTATAACACGATATTAGAAACAGATAAAATGAAATATAAAAAAACATATTCAGGTGACAAGTCGTAAGTTTAAATAAAGAAAATCAACAATGTAACACTGGAATTTGCTTAATTTTTTAGCTCTTCCAGGAGCTCCTCGACAGAATAGAAGGAGTGAGCCATGAGGAAACTCTTCAGTTTAGACTTAAAAGAGTTTGGGCTACTGCTAAGATTTTTGAGTTCTTGTGGTAGCTTATTGAAAATGGATGCAGCAGAATACTGCACTCCTTTCTGCACAAGAGTCAAGGAAGTGCATTCCACATGCAGATTGGATTTCTGCCTAGTATTAACTGAGTGAAAGCTGCTAACTCTTGGGAAGAGGCTAATATTGCTTACAACAAACGACATTAAAGAAAATATATACTGTGAGGGCAATGTCAGAATTCCCAGACTATCGAATAGGGGTCGACAAGATGTTCTCGAACTTACACCACATATAGCTCGAACAGCCCGTTTTTGAGCCAAAAATACCCTTTTTGAATCAGAAGAATTACCCCAAAAAATAATACCATACGACATAAGCATATGAAAATATGCGAAGTAGACTACTTTTCGTGTTGAAGTGTCACTTATTTCAGATACTATTCTAATGGTAAATAAAGCAGCATTTAGTTTCTGAACAAGATCCTAGACATGGGCTTTCCACAACAGCTTACTATCTATCCGTACGCCTAGGAACTTGAACTGTTCCGTCTCGCTTATAACATGCCCATTCTGTCTGATTAAAATGTCAGTTCTTGTTGAATTGTAAGTTAGAAACTGTAAAAACTGAGTCTTACTGTGATTTAGCATCAAATTATTTTCTACAAGCCACGAACTTATATCATGAACTACATTATTTGATAATGTTTCAATATTACACACAAGATCCTTCACTACCAAGGTGGTGTCATCAGCAAACAGAAATATTTTTGAATCACCTGTAATACTAGAAGGCATATCACTTATATAAATAAGAAACAGCAGTGGCCCCAGCACCCACCCTTGGGGAACGCCCCACTTAACAGTGCCCCATTGGGACTGAACATCACTACCACTCTCAATATTGCGGAGAATTACCTTCTGCTTTCTGTTCTTAAAGTAAGAGGCGAACCAATGTAAGCTACTCCCCTTACTCCATAATGGTCCAACTTCTGCAGTAATATTTTGTGGTCAACACAGTCAAAAGCCTTCGTTAAATCAAAGAAAACACCTAGCGTTCGCAACCTTTTATTTAATCCGTCCAAAACCTCACAGAGAAAAGAGAACATAGCATTTTCAGTTGTTAAACCATTTCGAAAACCAAACTGAACTTTTGACAGCAAATTATGTGAATTTAAATGCTCCAGTAACCTTGTATATACAACCTTCTCGATAACTTTAGCAAAAACCGATGGCATAGAAATAGGTCTAAAATTGTCAACATCATCAATGTCTCCCTTTTTATAAAGTGGCTTCACTACCGAGTACTTTAATCGGTCAGGAAACCGACCACTCCAAAAGGAAAAGTTACAGATATGGCTAAGTACTGGGCTAACATACATAGAACAATACTTCAGTATTCTGCTAGTTACCCCGTCATATCCATGAGAGTTCTTGGTCTTTAGTGATTTAATTATTAACTCAATCTCCCTCTTGTCGGTATCATGGAGGAGCATTTCAGGTAACAGTCTCGGAACACTTTTTTCCAAGAGCGCTATATGATTCCCTGTTGGGACTAGGTTTCTATGTAGTTCACCTGCTATATTCAGAAAGTGATTATTAAACACTGTACATATATGCGACTTATCAGTAACACGGACATTCCCACTACGCACTGATTCTATATCCTCGACCTGTCCCTGCAGACCAGTCACTTCCTTTACGACTGACCATATGGTTTTAATTTTATCCTGAGACTTAGCTATTCTATCTGCGTACCACATACTTTTTGCCTTCCTAATAACATTTTTAAGCACCTTACAATACTGTTTTTAATGGGCTGCTGCATTTAGAATTTGACTGTTTCTAACGTTTTGATATAATTGCCAATTTGTTCTACAAGATATTCTTATCCCTCTAGTCAGCCACCCAGGCTGCCTGTTTGTGCTAGTACCCTGTTTTGAACGTTCTAACGGAAAGCAACTTTCAAAGAGCACGAGGAAAGTCTTGAGAAAAGCATTACATTTATCCTCTACTGTATCATCGCTATAAACATCTTGCCACTCTTGTTCCTTGATAAGGTTTACAAAGGTCTCTACAGCAACTGGATCAGCTTTCCTAAACAGCTGATGACTATATTTAACACGTGTTGCAGCACAAAAATCTTTTAGAGTTAAAATTTGTGCATCATGATCTGAAAGGCCATTCACCTTTTTACTAACAGAATGCCCTTCTAGTAATGAGGAATGAACAAAAATGTTGTCTATGGTTGTTCTACTGTTCCCTTGCACTCTCGTTGGAAAGAATACGGTTTGCATAAGATTATATGAATTAAGGAGGTCTACCAGCATCCTTTTCCTTGCACAATCACTTATACAGTTAATATTGAAGTCACCACATATAACTAACTTTTTGTATTTCCTATAAAGTGAACCAAGAACCTCCTCTAGCTTTAGCAAAAATGTTGTGAAATCGGAGTCTGGGGATCTATAAATAGCAACAGTTAGAAGTTTAACTCCGTTAAATTCAACCACACCTGCACAACATTCAAACACCTTTTCAGTGCAGTACTTTGAAACATCAACTGATTCAAATGGGATGCCGTTTTTCACATTCATGGCTACTCCCCCACACCGCAAAGAGCTCCTCGAAAAGTTGCCTGCCAACCTGTATCCTGGTAAAGGAAGACTCTGAATTATCTCTTTATTTAAGAAGTGTTCAGATATACCAATAATTTCAGTGTCAACATCTATAAGCAATTCACTAACTTTATCTCTAATACCTTGTATATTTTGATGAAATATACTAATTCCCTCATTGCTCGGATACCTAAGCTTTGTCAAAAGTGGTTCCTTTGTTAGAGAGACTTCCCTTAAGCAGGAATACCTATCAGCTGACTTCAGTCTAAAAAAGGTACAGCTCTAACACCCACTACTGCAGGAATTTTCCCATGAGTGATCCCACCAACCCCACCTATGCTGTCACCTATAAGCTTTGCCAACCTACCCTTCCCATACTTGTTGAGGTGCATGCCATGTCTAGTGAAACCCGTCCTGCTGATAGACTCCACCGACACCACTGAAATATGACCCATGCTTTCTGTCATCAGCGCCCCCAAGTCTCATGTTATTACGCCTGACGGCTGTATTAAGATGAGGCCGATCGTGACGCTGAAACAGTTCGACGAAATGCACATTTGTGTTGCCCGTCTGAGTGGCTATCTTTTCCAGGTCACCATCTATGTCATACTCCTCATCCCTATCAATACTATTACCAGCCCCACCCACAATCACTACCTGATCCTCTTTAGTAAAATCCCTACATAATCCCCCTATGTTAACAGTCACCTGAGCCAATCCTGCATTAGGCTTCACATTGCTGGTGACCTGGTACTCACTCCCCAGCACTTCCTGCAACTGCTGGCCTACACCTCTGCCATGAGAACTACCTAACAGCAGAACCTTCTTCTTCCTCTTCGACTTTGCAACTGTTCTAGCCACCATACCTACTGACGTCTGCTGCATACTTCCTACATCTACAGCTACTAGAGATTCCTCTCCACTAGACTCTGACAGTTGGTCATATCTATTATAAACACCAATAGTAAAACTATCTGAAAATCCTCTTCTCCTAGCAGATCTCTTGCCAACAGCCAGCTCCCATTCCCCAACCCCCTTCTCCCTCCTCATCCTATCTAGCTCCTCCTGTGCGTTTTTCAACTGCACCTGAAGGGCACAGATCTTACGCTCCTGCTCCTCTATCAACTTACTCTTGCTGCATAACCTGCAGTTCCAGGAGAGGATCTCACCAGAATGCCTACTGGCTTCCCCACTGCATTCCCCCCCAGTGAAAATACTTCGAACAAGTCTCACACCGCAATCCACTACTCACGAACCTACGGCAAAGCCCACACTTCTCACTCATGGTAAAATTTTACTTTTTCTAAGTTCCGCTACTACAATAAGAAGATGTTAAAAACCTGACTACAATAATCACAAACTTACTCTACAAGGGAAGTAACTATTATTATTAACAGTATTAATAAACAACAAACGTGAATATAACAAAAGGCTAATACAGAAAGAGAATCAAACGTCTAATCACACAGTACCGAAGCTGGAAACAGTTCCCAAAAGGTTCTTCTGAAATTATTTCACCAGAAAACACAAAAAACTCCGGTTGAAGACTACTAAAGTTCCTAAATAAACCACTATACACAAACAATTAATTTGTACTTAGCTTTCGATGCGCCGCTACAGCTGCAACTGGTCAGCGCGGAATGTAAACACAGGTAAGAGGTTACGTTGCTCGATACGAAACACTCACAAATATCGGATCACAACACAAGAAAGGCAGAGGTGAATGAAGAAACCACTAATAAGCCACTTATATAGTAAATATTATCACAAAAACCGTTAAAATATGTATCTGAAACCTAAAAATATATAAAAGCTTGAAGAGCGATCTCACACGCAGTCACTCGCTTATGACGTCACACCAAATATCACCAATTGGTGAGAGATCTGGAGGATGTGCTGTCCAGGGCAACAGTCGAACATTTTCTGTATCCAGAAAGACCCGTATAGGACCTGCAACATGCGGTCGCGCATTATCCTGCTGAAATGTAGGGTTTCGCAGGGATCGAATGAAGGGTAGAACCACGGGTCGTAACACATCTGGAATGTAATGTCCACTGTTCAAAGTGCCGTCAATGCGAACAAGAGGTGACCGAGACGTATAACCAATGGCAACCCATACCATCACGCCGGGTGTCACGCCAGTATGGCGATGACGAATACACGCTTCCAATGTGCGTTCACCGCGGTGTCACCAAACACGGATGCGAGCATCGTGATGCTGTAAACAGAACCTGGATTCATCCGAAAAAATTACGTTTTGCCATTCGTGCACCCAGGTTCGTCGTTGAGTACACCATCGCAGGCGCTCCTGTCTGTGATGCAGCGTCAAGGGTAACCGCAGCCATGGTCTCCGAGCTGATAGTCCGTGCTGCTGCAAACGTCGTCGAACTGTTCGTGCAGATGGTCGTTGTCTTGCAAACGTCCCCATTTGTTGACTCAGCGATCGAGACGTGGCTGCACGATCCGTTACAGCTATGCGAATAACGGGGCCGTTGGGATCCAGCACGGCATTCCGTATTACCCTCCTGAACCTACCGACTCCATATTCTGCTAACAGTCATTGGATCTTTACCAAGGCGAGCAGCGATGTCGCGATACGATAAACCGCAATCGCGATAAGCTACAATCCGACCTTTATCAAAGTCGGAAACATGATGGTACCCATTTCTCGTCCTTACACGAGGCTTCACAACGACGTTTCACCAGGAAACGCCGTTCAACTGCTGTTTGTGTATGAGAAATCAGTTGGAAACTTTCCTCATGTCAGCACCTTGTAGGTGTCGCCACCGGCGCCAACCTTGTGTGAATGCTCTGAAAAGCTAATCATTTGCATATCACAGCATCTTCTTCCTGTCGGTTAAATTTCGCGTCTGTAGCACGTCATCTTCGTGGTGTAGCAATTTTAATGTATAAACTGATCCGGCCGACCGTCTCGTAATGTTATACAACGCACTACAATCAAATTGACTACGAGGACGTTGGTGTCTACGTAAATCACGAAGACAGTGCATGAAGAGTGAGCAGCATGTAAGGAAGACGCTTGCTTGTGCCAGAGGTGGAAGCAGCACGGAGCTTTCCACTAGACGCCGTGTGGGCACGGGGAGCCGCGGGCAGCTTACAGCGGCGACCGCCGAGGCGCATCTCATATTGCGGTCCGCCACGGCCTGTGATTGCGCTTCTTTGGAGAGACGCGGCCCGCGGCGCACATATTGGCAACCGGCGACCGCGGGCTCCGAAAGCCAATGAGCTGCCCGCCCACTCCGGGGCCAGCTCCGCTCCGCAGCCGTGGCCCGCCTCGCCTTTCACTGCCTTCCGCGAAGTACCCCAAGCAGGATCAGCCGCAGTCACAAAACCCTGAGAAATTTCGTCCTCTCATGTGCATAGCATCCAATTAAAAGCATGCGTCTAGAACTCTGCTGGGACACTTTCAATGTAATGTCTGAAAGTCTGTTGAGAAACGACTCCCCTTTTTCCTCAAGAGCCGAAATGTAATGATGCTCAACGTTACAGTCTGGAGTGATGTCGAGCCTACAACTCATCAAAAAAGTGTTCCATTGGGACTCTAGGTAGGTCACTGTATTTCAGGAATGTTGCTGTCCGCATACCAAGTTCTCACCGACGCTGCTTTGACAAACTGCGATGTCACGCTGATACAAACAAGCCCATCGTCTCCGAAATCTTCGTAAAATGTGTTCATATCCTTCAATATTTTGCGTTTTCTTAAGGGGAGTTGGAACAGAAAATTTTTTTCACATTTTCGATCTCATTATAAAATTTGCACTTTTCCGAATAAAATCATACATACATCACCTATAAACTCACATGGGAAGTATTTTACTTTATTTTTTAAATATAATCTACACGGGTTGAAAATGTAAAATTTTTTACGTGGATTACTTTAAGATCTAATAAAATCGATAAATTGTTATACAGAACGCTGTGGATTGCTCCGTTATAAAGCTTAAATGTCATGTCACGTCCAGAAGAGGATGGGCACCAGGTTGAGGAAGTTGAAACGAAGTTTGAGAGACAAGAAACTTTCTGATGGTAAAACCATATGAGGCAGGCTGACCGACAAAATGATCGATGAACCACAGCAGTATTATGGGATGACCATTAGAAATAATACTGAGGATTTGTTGAAAATGAAGCAGGCAGTATGGGCTACCTTCATGCACAGACTGTCAACTGATGAAAATCCGGTATACTACCTTTTTGCCCTCCTGGACATGATTCATGGTGCAATTACCGCAATGTCCACAGTTCATTCAGCCATAAACATTCCATCCCAGGAGCAATCATGGATATCATAAGACCTATTTACGGAGATCTGGCAAATCCTGAATTACTGAAGAAGTGTCTGCGTGGTCATACTCAAAATCCCAATAAGTGATTCAATGGTCTTATATGGACTCGCTTACCAAAAAATGTTATTGTTAGAATGGAGACACAAAAGTGTGAGGTCAGTCATGCTGTTATTGGATTTAATGATGCCAACATTGGTATAGTGAAAGTGCTACAGCATATTGGAATTGATCCTGGAGGAAACTACATCAGAGAACTTGAACGGATGGACAAGGTTCGCATTGATAAAGTAGAGTATGCACCACAGTCCAGAAAGAAGAAAAAACTTGGAAAAATATCAAGAGGATGATATACAGTATGGTGCAGGGTGCTTCTGAGTGACTAAAATTAAAATGTTAAGCATATATTACGTGAATTACAGCTTTTTGGAACTTAAGAAGCCGTTCCTGAACATTTACATTTTCTGTTGCATTTTTCCCCAAATCTCAGAAACCACTGCGACTAGAGTATTCAACTTTTCAGGGAGTAATAACATATACATCCTGAGTCTACTGAACTAAAAGAAGAACATAATTTTATGTATAATTAAAATTATTTAGGATAACGTACAAAAAAAAACACAAAATTTTAACCGTGTAGTTAAAAAATTGTATTTCCGAAAGAAGTGGCTGAAATGCAATTATTGTAGTTCAGTAGACTCGGAACGTACAGTTTAATGTCCTGTAAAAGTTTCATGTCAGTGGCTATAGTTGTTCCTGAAATCCAAGGAAACCAAGTCACTAAATTTAACAGTGTCAGGATAGGGCGTTCCAACTCCCCTTCAGCGCAATAAGCACGAAAAGCAACCCCGTACACTAGCAACTGCTCCTCCGCATTTCACTGTTGGCACTAAACATGATAACAGGTAAGGTTCTCCAGGCATTCGCCAAACTCAAAGCCTTCCACTGGATTGTCACAGGACACAGAGTGATTCATCTCTGCAAATCACTTGTTATCATTCACCCACTCTTCACTGGTGCTGCTCGTTACACACTCTGAAGCGTGGCTTATCATTGTTTACAGAAATGTTTACCAAACCAAGAGCTGGTCTACCATTGTACACACGTGAAAACTGTGACAACTGTACTGCTGACAGCACCTTGTAAACAATGTGTGATTCCGTCCCGCTGATTTCATGCAATTTTCTACAACCACAGTCTGCAGTATTCGATGGTCCCCATTCACCAGTACATAAGGTCTTGTGGATCTTCGTTAGCTGTGATTGTTCCTTCGACTTCCCACTTCACAGTCAAGTCACCAACAGTTGACTTGGCCACGTTTGCAACGGTTGAAATGTCCCTGATTGATTTGACACGCAGGTGATATCCAATGACAAGTCCAATTTCAAAGTCACCGAGCTTCCTGACCGACCCATTCTGTTGTTACAGCTTCGCTGGTGACAACACAATATTCTCCATCGCTTATCGTGACGTGTAGTGGTCAATAAAAATGTATACGTATATGTATACAGGGTATTGCGGGTATAAATACAGGTATTGTGATCATTGGTGCATTAATATGTACCCACTTCAGTGTGTTAGTGGTTTTTTTTCCTTCTGCGTCTAACAGTCTTCCCGCAAACAAGTCACTTAATTTACTACTTGGTCTTTTCTGCAGGCTCTTAACTGCACCATTAAGTGGACTACGCCTGTCAATATAGGCTGTACATCTTGCGTCCACGCAGCTACACTTCAATACCGGAACAGTATCCCAGAGGAAAATAAGCATTAATGCCTCGATCTTGCTACGTTTACTTGGAGGTACTAACCAACCTAAAAACATACTACAGCTATACAGTTATAATTATTAGTCCGCTAATGTAGTGAATATTGACGTAAAGTTCATTACACTGTTCTCAGTCACCAACAAAAATACGAGGGTTGTCCAGAAAGTAAGTTCCGATCGGTTGCGAAATGGAAACCACTGGGAAAATCCGGTAAAGCTTTGGACAGATATGTTGGGCAGTGTCTCTAGTATTCCCGTCGATCGCTTCGCATCGCTCTTTTCAGTTTTGAGCGAACAGTGAGCACGTAAAGATGCATAGCGTTTCCCGCCAAGTATGAGGATCTGGTTAGAGATTTCGCCTGTGTCATGCAGCCCACATAACACAGCTGTCGAGCAGTTCCTTCTTCGTGCCAATTCTCGGCCGCACACTGCAGGGGCAATAAAGACGCTTCTGCAGCGTTTCCGATGAGAAGTGTTTGATCATCCACAATACAGTCCGTAATTGGTTCCCCTTGAGTCTCATCTCTGCTCACAAAAATCGTTGGCTATGAAGACAAAATTTTTCCACAGAGAACGAGCTGCAGACCAGTGCAGATAACTGGCCGAAAGCACAGGCGGCTGCTTTTTATGACTAGGATCTTGGAAAGTTGATACAACACTACGACAAACCTCGAAGTTGGAGCAGCGATTACTTAGAGAAGTAGGTGGAAGGTGTACCTAACTGTGGCAAATTGTGGTTTTCACTTCGCGACTTTTCGGAACTTACTTTCTGGACAACCCTCGTATTTGCACTTATACCCCTATCTGCACATTCTGCACATAAACAGGTGATAACAAAATATTATGGCCGTAGCTCACGACGGGGGTGAATGCCCTACCGTAGCATAGGTGGCACGTGACGCAGCAACGAAAGTGGAGCAGAGACGACTGGGGAATCATTCTAGCAAAGATATGCGCCGTAAATGAAGAAAACCAGTGAAATAAGTGACTTTCTCAAAGAGCAAATACTTTATACCTCGGAACGTACATCTCTGAAAGAGTGAAGTTGGTCGTTTGCTTGCCTGCTCCTCTCTAGGCATCTATGGAAACCCACTGAAGTGCTGTGCTACTAACTATGCCAATAACAGTTTATCCCAAATGAGACACATCCATTTACAGTGCTGTCTGTTGCTTGGAAAACGTTATTAGTCTCCAATCGAGATCAATGAATTACTACGAAACCAACAGACGGTAAGTGTGCGAACTTAAATTTCAGAGTGGCTCGCTTAATCACAGGAGTCGATCATCCACTGTTGTGTTTCAGCTCTAAATCGATAATAAAGCTCATTCATTTGAGCAAAAATTAGCGAACACGAAAACGAATAAATAAATAAATAATAAATGAATACTGAATGCTGGAAGGTAATCAGTATGAAATGATCCTGTGGGGTAATAATGTGAGCTACAACTGATGTTTTAAACTTTTGACCGTATGTTTATCGATTTTTTTTTTTTTTTTTTTGCCTTCCACAACCCCAACTCCTCGTCCACGCCGTGGGAGCCGTGCAATGGCATGAAGTAAGGAATTGCATGTAGGGGCGACGTACTGTGTTGTCTATGTATGCCCCGAGACCGCTATGGTAACTTTCAGGATCCAATAGGAACCCTGAAAATTATGGCCAGCAGAGCGTTGGCGAAGCTACGACAGGCCCAGCAAGTCAGTAGGTTACTATCTGCTTCAGAAATTAACATAATAAAGAAGTGAATCATGCCATATTTTTCATTTTCTATAGTGAATTTTGAGTTGGAGAGCCCATCATTAAAAAAGATGTATAATTCTTGATCATCACCATCACGGTTTACCAATATTATAGTATCATCAACATACTTTTTATAATATACCACCTTCCTTAGTAATTATGACTTCCTGTTCAATACTTCATTCTGCACACAATCCATAAAATGATAGCCAAGGCACCAGCTAAGCAACGCCCCATGTCTAATCTTTGTAAACTGTTAAACCGTGCCGGCCGCGGTGGTCTAGTGGTTCTAGGCGCGCAGTCCGGAACCGCGGGACTGCTACGGTCGCAGGTTCGAATCCTGCCTCGGGCATGGATGTGTGTGATGTCCTTAGGTTAGTTAGGTTTAAGTAGTTCTAAGTTCTAGGGGACTGATGACCACAGAAGTTAAGTCCCATAGTGCTCAGAGCCATTCGAACCATTTTTGTAAAACCGTTGCGTGTGTTTAATTGCGCACACTGATTTCCGATACCACTACACGAGTTTTCATGGTGCTTTCGCATGTAACCTGAGCCTAGCATCAGGCAACATAAGACTAAATTTCATCAAATCGGATCATGAAAAAGAGATATAGTAATTTAAAATATTATGTAAAACCGTCATTTCAGTGTGTTTGGACACGCTGATTTCCAAAGCCGCTAAGTGATTTTTCATAGGGTTTTCACAGGTAATTTGAGCGTAACTTGAGGCTACATACAGCCTTTATTTCATCAGAAACGGATAACGGGGAAAAAGATATCATAATTTCAAATGTTATGTGAAGTTCTTATGACTGTACGTTTGTCTGTTTGAGCAAACTAATCTCCAAAACTGCTAGACCAATTTTCGTGGGGTTTTTACAGATGACGTGGGTGTTGCTTGAGGTAAAATGTACGCTTTATTTCAGCAAAATCGGATCACAAAAAACATATATCGTAATTGAAAGTATTAGAAGTCTGCTCAGTTCGGGTGTTTACCTTAATGACACGAGTATCGTAGTGTGGTACACCAAAGAACCAATAGATGATGCTCTTAGTTTTTCTATCTCAGTGACAGAAGTATTTTTCAGAAGTTCACGTCATGTACAGAATTAAGAGCTCTTAATTCTGTCAGTATTTACTTGGCTAGGACATAGGATTTATTGATTTCGCTTTCTGTATTTAAAACTTAACGAAATTACCTGGCTTCTTTCGATAAGTTTTATTTATGTATGATTTCTTTTCTAGGAGTAATGAATTTACTGACAAAGTGGTACTATTTTTACCGCTTGATGTATGAAATCCTAAGGAACGATGGTATGCAGAGGCCCTTCTTTAGCTTTCATTGTAAAGTAATCTATTAATTTATTAGAAGTGAAATAATTATGTGCATGTATAATATTCAATACAGCAATGAGCTCAACACTCTCTGGTATAGGAAGGCTATTAACTAAAATTAAATTCTTTCTGACCAAATCAATGGTTTCAGACACAAGGACATTTGTAAAATGTTTATTAACTAGCGACCTTACTTACTAATGTATTCTTGTGGGCTTTCGATTCTGCTAGTGATCAATAAGAACTTTTTGTATGAGTTATCTGTTGCTTCAACATTTTGCAACTAATTCACAACTCAGAATTACTTTTCACCCCTTTTGTAATAGCTCTATTTCTTGTGGTGAAAATACAACGTCAGTGAGATTTATTACCTTACCATAGAACTGAAGGTTATAAACTGTGACACCAACTCGTAGAGGTTATTGTCTCTTTCCTAATCTCTCAGTTTTCTTATTATCTCAGTCTACCATTACTTGTGTTTCACAAATGAGGTAATCCTTTATGATATTATTCACCTCTTTAAGAGAGTCATAATTAATCAACTCATTTAACTGAATGTGTGCTAAAAATATAGTTTCCTATTCAAAGTTTTATGGCACTTTTACTTCCATTATTCTTCTTTTTTAGCCATTTCCTTTCATTATATTCCTTCGCTTTTTGTGTACCGCTTTACTCACCTTTTCAAAAATTGGAATGATTAATGTGCACAAATTATTAATGTCAGCTGGCAGTGATGATACTGAAGGATCACCATATGTGCTGGGTTAGACATAGTATTAATTCATGTTTTAGAGAAGTGTCTCACTTCATTTGTCATATAATTAAGAGGAAAAGTTACTTCACCAAGCTAAACTGACAGTTTTCAATGATTTTCACCACAGGAAGTGTTAACAGTAAAACACTGAATTTTTTCACATTCATTTACACTATTTGAGAGTACTCTGGTATTTTTTTAGACTAATGTATTAAAATCGTAATTTTGAAAACTGTTTTCATAATGACTCGTTTTTATGGCAAATTCTTAAAATGAAAAGCATCATAGGTTCCCTAACAAAATAGCTATGAACCTAAAAAATGTCACTTTATGCTCGTGTACTTAGACAATTGGCTTAGAATTTCATTGTTCTGCGATAAATGGTTTCAGACAAAAGATACATTACGATAGCCAAAAAAGGTATAGGAAACTGTGTGTAAAGTTTTAATTTGCTTACAGTGTCTTAAATGCATTGTTCGTATGCACTCATTGTTGAAACTCACAGCTTGCTTCACTGCATTTGTCATGGATTCCTCCACCACTGTTTTGCAAGCAGCATGTTGTAAAGGATTGTATTGTTAAAATTTTTAGAAGAGCTTGGTAAGTTGATAATGCCACATAAAGTTTACTGTGCTGCTAACCCAGTCCTGATAGTACGCATGCAATACACAAACCTAAGAGTGTTTTAATTGTATCCACTGTTTTCTTTCTTACACGTACACCACAGCTTTTCTTCACAAGTTTGTGCATCAGTCTCAGCATTTATTTACTCAGAAACAGAAAACACATGTGTTATGTTATTATGATAGGAAACAGTGGTGTTACCAGTGGTTGAAAGGTCAAATCAACAGAAAACGAGGCGCCTAGGGTTATGAATAATAGAATAAAACAAATGGCCATGTATCACTCTGCAAACTGACATTTAAAATGACATTTAGAGTCTTAAAATATATATTTTGTCCAAAATACTTTCATATACGCACAAGGCATACTTCAAATAACTGTAATCACCAGTAAAAGAAAAATGTCATACTTTCATCGTTTTCAATGCACCTTCAGCCAAAAGCAGCCACCAGCTGTACAAATAAACCTTTCTTCTCTACCAATATTGCTCTCTCAGACCAGTACCACTGGGAGACTAGTAACAAAAAAAGGAAAAAAATTCAATGCACATTTTATATCCAGCAAATAAAGTCAATGCAAAGGTAAAGAAGATATATAAAAGTGCTTTCAAAGGCAAAACATCAAATGGACAAGCAGATTTTTTTCTCCATCAGATGGTTCAATAGTCCATAATATTACAATAACTATACATGACCCTCTGTCATACACCTAAATCTTAAACAGATCTTCCAATATATTTGGGCTAAATATGAAGGATCTGTTATGAAGAATGGTCTCAGTTGAGTAGAGAACAACAGTAAGAACTCCAAAGGATACAATGCAAAGTATGTCCTATCATATGCAATACAGGTTCCATACAAGGAAATACAGTGTGTAAAGTCAGCAAGAATATAGTATTACATTGCGACTATTTTCTCAATCATTTGGAAGACCTATAATATTCATGAAAACAAGCTGAAATTGTCACTCAGAGGGTGATGAATACAAGAACAGTAATGTGTAAAAAGAAACCAAATGATGTGTAAATCTTAAAATGTCAAAAAATTCTTTGTAACTAACAAACACATTGCATAAGGACACTGTTACAAAAGTTTTAACTACAATGTTGTGTCGAAATTAAAGTAAGGACACTCAAACCATTTGTTAAATGCAAGAATTTTTAATTTACATGTGTGTGCTGTCATGTATGAAAACAAATAAATATATATCAGTTGATCCCTAGGGAACCACACTATTGACAGCCAGCATAGGGGCATTATCAAAATTGTTGTTAAATGACCCATATCACAAGCACTAGTTAATATCTGTATGCAGCCAGCTGGGGTGGCCGAGCAGTTCTAAGTGCTACAGTCTGGTACCGCGTGACCGCTACGGTCGCAGTTTCGAATCCTACCTCGGGCATGGATGTGTGTGATGTCCTTAGGTTAGGTTTAAGTAGTTCTAATTTCTAGGGGACTGATGACCTCAGAAGCTAACTCCCAGAGTGCTTAGAGCCAATAACTGTATGCTATAGACCTTTATCAGCAACCATTTTGATTCATGCTTGTCTGTTAACCAAGGCCATAGTCACTGCATGACTTACATCTCAGGTACTATAAACCGTAAGAAAAATAATGTACAGCATCTGTTATAGATATTACAAATGTTAGAACATAATCTCTTATATACCTGCTCCTAGGACACCACAGTAAAAACTTCAACTTCAGTAACTGACGATACTGTATGTGGATGATATACACAATGGCACCATATAACATCAACAGTATGAAACTTTGTTGAGATAGCAATATAAACCTCTTGCAACAACTGCAAGTGGCAATATTACACCTCAAAATCTGAAGAGTAATTTTCAAACAATAACCTCAGGCACTAGCCCATTAGATAGAAATATTAACATAATTTAGACTTCAATATACAGGAGACCTAATTAAGCATTATTTATCACACAAATCAACAACATGAAAAAATATGTTACACTGTTAATGTAGCCATCACACAACAGCCACAAACTGATTTTTACAAACCTTAAACATCATATGTTCGTCAGTGATCATGTAACATAGATCTAGAGCACTAACCCCAGAAACAAATAATAATTAACCAAAACCTCAGTACACAGATGACTAAGCATTGGGTACAATGCAGGAAATGTATGTATGATACAGAATCTAGGAACATAGTTGCATATCAAAAACATGTTAAAGCTTGCATATGGTATCACTGGAGAAATAATAGTGTTGACACATAACAATGGCATTGAAAATGTTTTATCATGTGACATACAACATGAGTGTAAAGGTACAAAAGCAATATGCTTCATCACGAAAGTCATTTCAAGAAACATCATTCCAACATTGGCGAAATTGACAGTTAAAGTGAGTAGTGTTGCGGCCAGAAACGTGAAGGAAGATGGTGAAAGGAAATAGCTGAAGATGAGTTATAATGATATCATAAGTGTCAATAGGCAAGTGTATTTTGAACATACAAGTTACTTGAATTGATCAATTATGATACCCTTAATAAGGTGATTAATGTGAAGCTTATCAGCTGAAAAAGCTAACTTTACAAAACCAAACCTCTTGCTTCAAAAATGTTTCTTATTACCATTACTGTACTGCTTGGACACTTTAGCAGTAGTATAATCTTTTACTTTAATGCTTCTACAACAATAAAGTGTCTCGATGCATTTAAGGTAATGTTACAAGACAAAACCTCTTGCTTCAAAAATGTTTCTTATTGCCGTTACTGTACAGCTTGGGCACTTTAGCAGTAGTAAAATCTTTTACTTTAATGCTTCTACAACAATAAAGTGTCTCGATGCATTAAAGGTAATGTAAAAAGCCACAGCTCTAAAAAAAAAAAAGTGAATGGGTTCTGATCTAGGACAGCCTTAGCTACTTTGCTTTTGAGTATGAACATGGATTGTGCAAATTGCTTTCGATGTGTGTCATGCCAGTTAATCTCAGCTGAATCTATTTGTCAATGAAACTGAATACAAACAATGGATTTAAAGAATGTATAGAATGGCTTTTCCATCAAATAATCACAACACACTGTGTAACTATTGTGTACTGAAACTGTGTCCTGTTACAAAATGCATCCACTTTATTGTATGAAAATTTTGTAAGCGAATGCTGTCCCTAGTTTCATCCTAACACGTTTGTGTGGCCCCTCCAATTGATTCTTATCTGTTCAACAGAAAACTCAGCTCTGCTCTGTCTGCATAACTGCATAATGTGAAATGTTGAACTCCATGTACCTAAAATAAATCATTGCAGATTTAACTGCCTCGATTTTTTACTGTTGGCTGCTTTACCAACTTATAACATCGATATCTCGCTGTCCACGGAATTGTGCAAGATGTGAGTGCAGTAATTTTAGGATTTTCGTTGAGAATGTGTTAGTATTATTTGATGAAATATTTGTAAAGGAATAAAAGATTATTTTGAGATTGAAAATGATATTGCAGTCTATTTAGTGACACAGAATTAAATCAGATTAACTTGAAGCCATGATTTTTTCTCATCACTATTCTACATCATAAGAACTAGGTCTAACAAACAATATTTATGGTAGGTACAATTTACTCTTTATCCTTCAAATGAAACACATTTAACTTAAAGTGGAGGGTGACAAATAATAATTAGAATTCTGAACATATGGCACATAATTTGCCTGGATACCAAAATGTAGATATTGTTAAACATAATGTAATATTAAAAACTACAGCAACTACTCAGCTAGTACTTGCAGCAAATAAAAACTCGATTCATGTTACCTTTTTCCAAATGTCTCATATTTCTGTGACATCTTTTCAGAATCATCATATACCCTAAATACACCATGGAGCATCTCAAAATTCCTCCTCTATTCGGAACATCCACCAGCAAAGCTCCTTATGCAGCAATAACTCAACACCCCCCCCCCCCTCTCTCTCTCTCTCTCTCTCTCTATATATATATATATATATATATATATATATATATATATATAAAACTACTCTTTGATTGTATTACTAGTATAAAATAAGTGAGTGACGAGCTGGCCCCATTCAGGGAAGTTCGGCAGAGATATATATATATATATATATATATATATATAGTCCCCCATTCATGGAAGTTCGGCAGATATATATATATATATATATATATATATATATATATATATATATATATATATATATATATATACCAAACTTCCCTGAATGGGGGACTCCTGTCCCACAATGCCATATGTTCATTTCTATTTCAGCATCCAGCTCATCACTCGCTTATTTTATACTAGTAATACAATCTTTAGTATCCAAAGAGTACTTATCACTCATGTTTTCATGCATTCCAAGACGCTCACAGTGGCAAACATTCCAGATAAACAGCCACTCATGATATGTACATCTTTCAAGTGTCATAAATGATTATGCCACTTGTGAAATTCAAGTAGTGGTAGACCAACATAACAAGAAAATTGAGAGACTAGACAAAAGAAAAACCCTCCACAATATAGTTTCTACCTTTAGTTCTCTGAGAAGGCAATTTATCTCAATTTATCTCACCGACACCGTATTTTCACAACAAGAAAGAGAATAGTGAATTATATGTAAAATGTGTAACTCATGAAAACTGTTATTGATCAATTAGTAGGATCAAAAACCCAAAAAAATACAGTAGTAATTAAGATCACTAATTTTTCTTATGAATATACACACAATTAATAGTAAAGAAGAAAAACATCTGCTATAAATGAATTGGTACAAATAAAATCAATTAAAAAGAAACTCATCAACAATGATAGACTACTGCTCTAGGCTGATGATGAAAATTCAATTGTAGTTATGTAAGAATTAAGTTTACACAAGTCTTCTAGTTTCAGAGGTAGTTGAGCTCATTAGTGGATTGAACTGCACGCAACTACTTCACTTTTAATAATTTATTTGATAAGCAGTCACAACTGTTAGCTTTAGAGTGTTACTGGGCTTGTACTTTAGCTAACGTTTTTGTGGATTACATAGAGAATGAAGTACTGAAGCCAGAATCAGTATAAGGCAGCATATTGTAAAAGGTATGCTGATGATGCTGTAATGCTATTACAGTGATGATGATGATGATGCTCAAGAATGATACACCTTCTTTAATAGTACACTCCCCAAATTAAAATTTACTATAGAAGATGGAAAATATGGTTTACTTCAATTCCTTGATCTATAAATTTCTTAGGTAGATATCAAAACATCTTCAACATTCTTCAGAAACTAATCACCACTTATCTTATCAATCATGACTCATCATGGCGCTCAATTTGATATAAACATACATACTTTCATTCCATGGTAAAAAGGTTACGTAGAAGACCAGTGTCTACAGAAAGTTTTAATAAAGAATTTGATATACTCAGCTATCTAGCCTTAGGTAATGGCTACAATTGACAGCTAATTAACAGTTTATTAAACAAAAAGGTAAAAAAGAAGGGTGCAAACAGAAATGAAGAAAACATTCTTACAGAAGATAATAGTAACATGAGAACTATGTATGGAACTTTCCCTTATGTAGGTAAAGTTTCTAACAAGATTAATCAAGTTATTATAAATATTAATGTCAGAATAGCTTTTCAGACAGGGAATGAGATAAAGACTAGACGCCAAAATAGCTTAGAACAGAAGTCAGCATACGGTCAGGAATTTGTATACAGAATAGGCTGTCACCTATGTCGAGTTCTACATTGAGCAAGTAGGCTGTGTGAAGACGACTAAACTGTCTGCTGCAGATCCTTGTATGACAAGTACCGTCGATCCTTCAAAGCTTTCCCTAATGGACCAAAGGCATGACAATCACATGGGGCAGATCTGGACTATAGGGCAGGTGCTCGAATATCACTGGCTTCATTTGACGCAACTTCTACATTACACTTGCGAAGTATCATGAAGCAGCAGCTGCCATCATGGAACTTGGTGCACCATTCCACAATAGTGTTGTTCGAAAGACATGTTTCCCCAGACACATTCTTCACCCTCTAATGGATGTGTACTGGTGTCAGCCCCTTGGCACCAAGTAAAAGAATTACAGCATCTTGGACCTTTTTGGACGCATTTGGTAACAACATCGTCATAGTTCACATTATCCCATTTGCTGCACACATGTCGGAAATGCACAAATGCCATAATAATCCCTTGCCTACATGTCAGTGCCTATACACCCACATTATAGTCATGTTACGTTACAAATACGCTGCAGCAACGCCCTCAAACGGAAACGTTCTGATCACCACCTATAGAAAACAAAATGAAACTGATACACAAAATTAGTGATGGTTTAGGTTTGAATCTGCTATAAGAGACTGAGATTTCCTGTAAATTCAAGCAACACCCTGACAATATTTTCAAATGAACAAAAATATTTTAAAAAGTTCTTAGGAAGCTTCTTTGAGATACATCTAAACTAATTAGCTTTGCAGCCCTCCTGATCCCTGACAAGTAAGACATTTGCACTTGATGATTGAGTTATTGTATATCCACATCCTCATAGTTGCTGTATAAGGACTTGGTTTATACTATAACAAAGGTGAATTGTTTTCCTATTTGTGCACTTCACATTCTTCCAGACAGACTAGACTGACATATTTGATGGATGACTTAAGGAGGAAAATATAGTGTTGATAGTGTTTGATACCTGATGTATTCTTACACCAAGAGTTATATTGAATTATGCCTGAGGTTCAGCTGATAAGATAACTATGTAAAGTATATGTTCTACTGCATTGTTAACACAGCTTCAATATTATTATTATAGGGCACCATTAATGCATGTTCATTGTATCATATATATATATTCCTAGATAGTAAAACAGTATGCTGATACACTTTTGTTCTTGATATTGTCTGTGGTTGAAGTGGACATATTGAGTATTATACTATCAATATCTTAAGATTATTCGTTTTGTTTTTAATTACATATACAATGGTTCTTACATATTACTCATACTATGACATATGTTGCCTGAGGCTCTGTATTGGTCCAAGTTTGTTTTTTTCAGTAACTTTTACTACGAAGAGAGAGGAAGGAGCAGGTACTTTTTATTAACATTTTAAATAGGGACTGATGTATAAGTAGGGTCCAGAATCTGAAAATATTTTTAGCACAATCTTAGCATTACCGGAGCATTTTCAGTGTAGTTTATATTGAGGGGCCACACTTTAGGAGCGCCACAAAATTTTTCAAAGACATAAATTTCGTTAAATGTAGCTGACTTTGATTTATAATGTACTTTGTAACGATATATACACATGTAAGCAGGGTCCTTAACCTGAAAATATATGACATGACATTTGTTGAGAAAAGCTACACTCACTATTGGAACTTAAATTTTTGGTTAAGTTTTACTGGAAATCTTAAAACAATATGGAATTTGATATGAGAATCATTAAAAACAATAAATAGTATTTTCAATATTTTGAAACGTAAAATATATGAATGGACTGCGATATTTGGTATTGTGGGGGTTAATGCCTAGAGTCGAAACACAACTGATCGCTGGAAGCTTTTCCTTGCCTGGATGGAACTATTAATGAATCAGGGTTGCCACAGGGAAAGTTGCGATACTATGAAGACGTGTAATAGGCCCCCTTCCTAATTCCATCTATTATCCACATTTGTCTTTTATGAAGATTTGAGAGGAGCGAAGATTACAATAAACTTTCTGGTTTACTTAGCTTTCAGGTAGAGTTGGCTCCAGTTCTTCTTGTCTAGGCGTCTGATTCCTGAAGCTGAAAATCTCACATTTTAGGTCCTCACGGTTGGATTGTTCTAAATAAATCTGGGGGCTGTTGTTGCAGAATTTTTGATTTTACGTTAATACGTTTTCTCACATTTTAATGTAGCGTACAATCTTTTGATTTTTCACGTTAACAAAGCCGAAATTAAATTGTTCGCACAAAATACAAAAATACGTCCGATTACGTCAGAGACATGCTTACGAGTCTCACACTCTGCGGAAATAATGATATTCCAAAGGGCTTACAATTTTTGTTAACAAATGAATTTCTACTATTTTCTGTTACATTATTACTTTCGATTATTATTTCACAAATGAATCCAGAAATAAACATAGTATCCAGTAAAGTATTGCGTAATTAATATATAAATTTTAAGTTTGCCAACAGTTCGTAATTTCAAATGTTTATAAAATATTATTTTAAGTGTGCATTCAGAACCAGTACTTATCGATTATAACATCGAGACTAAAACATTTTCTAAAGTAAATCTTCAGGCTTTCCCGGCAAGGCGTTGTCATGTTGATTAATCGGGTTCCTGCCGGTTATTCGCTTCTTTCCTGCACGATACTTCGACTGCGTGACTCTCAGTGTTCCTCAGGTGCTGTCTGACAGCACCTGAAGCAGGATGCGGGTCACGTAGTTGAAATATCGTGCAGGAGAGAGACGAATAACCGGCAGACACTCGATAATCAACATTTTATAAAGTAATTAATTTTCATAAATTTTAGCATGAGATATAACATACTGTTTATAAAATTACCTGCAAGTTTTCAGAAAAGCAACTGAGGTAATAGTGACCTGTCCAAAATTCGAAAAATAATACTAGTATCGACAAATACTGTTGAGGAAAAGTAATTCTAGAGGAGGATGTCCCGATCCAAGCGGCACAACTGAACTGATACTGATATTTTAGAATTACGTAAATTTTAAGAAGAGGAAGAAAGCATTGCAATAACAACTTAATAGTTTTGTCATTCTTATCTAGCCGCTATGTGAATGGTGAAAAAATTGTTTTTCTGTAGATGAATCCTAACCTGTTAATAAATTAATAGGTGGCATTATTTACTTAATAGGTACGATTCCGTAACAGTGTTGTTCAGTAACAGTGTTGTTCCCCTTTGTGCAATAGGTTACAACTCCAGCAAAAGGAATGGGTACTGTATGTAACAGAGAAGAATGTTCGTCAGTAACTCATGTGTTTGCAGAGAACACATTATTTCATATAACATTATTGGTCTATTTTTGTCGAGTCTCATTCGAGTAATACATCAAATTTTCTACAGTCACCACCTTCGTCTACGTCAGAAGCATGTAAATATTGTGACTGCTGCTGTGAAGGTCGTAGATGACTTGCGATTGGTCAGTGTTCGTTACAATTGCCTAATGCTCGCAGTAGTCTAAGTGGTATGTGAAAGCGAGTTCTCGACAACGGAATTAGCTACGTTCCTGTGGAAGCGGTAAGCGATTGAGCCACCAGTGCAGGTCGATGACACAGTTTATACTTTCCTTAACACATCACGTGTCCGATAATCCGCCAAGTGACCTTCAGTCTCGCGGTGTACAGTGATCACAATGTTTCGTTTCATTAGTGTCATTACGACAGTGGTTGTCATAGAAAGGCCGGCCTTACTGTAGTTTTGTACGCGGTTTCCATCGTAACCTAGTGGTAACTGTCTTCCCTGTCTTCATTTCACAAACAGGACATATAAGCCAAATACGAATAATTAACTTCTCGTACCTTCCCAGAATGAAATTTTCACTGCGCTGTTTACTAATATGAATTTTCCTGGCAGATTAAAGCTGTGTGCCGGACCGAGACTCGAACTTGGGGAAAGAGGAGGTACTCACAGAAGTACAGCTATGTGGACTGGTCGTGAATCGTGCTTAGGTAGCTCATTTGGTAGAGCGCTTGCCTGCCAAAGGCGTAGGCCCCGAGTTCGAGTCTCGGTCCGACATACAGTCTTAATCTGCCAGGAAGTTTTTCGTATCTTGACTTGGCAGTCATGTAAAATTTTGTGAAAACATCATGGTCGCCTTCGAGTGTAGTTTCTTTGATTAACCCACTGTTGCAATTTCGGACGTATAACCATTATCAAGCGGAAATAATATACTTTAGCATATGACTTTTTTGATTTTTCCATGTGCTAAATGGCCATATGGTCGAAACGGCAACAGTAGGTTGATCAGCTGAAGAATTTTAATGTTAAACGCGATCATGATGTCATGCTTAAGAGCAAGTTTGTACGTAGGCCCAAATCAATTACGACAACGTTGTTTCTGTTAAAACTTCGAGGTCGAGAGCCCATTTTATATGCACCGATCTGTTCAGTGACGTTTCGATCGCACCTGCGAGTGTCATCAGCTGAGATGAAACGCTGACAACTGTGTCAAAACCCCAGGTAGCGGAATTTGTTGTGGCACTTTGACTGTATAGTGGGCACCAACATTCATCGCTTGGTACCGAATGGGCAAATTTGTCTCTGACAGACGAAATAAATCGCAATAATTAGTAAGACCACCTTAGAAGCTCTTAGGTTTTGATAGAGCTATGCTGTCATCATCGGATCTGCCTGAGGATGAACAGAAATTGATAGGAAAAACATTTTGCAATTATGATACCATAACTCGGTAAACCGTGTTGTAACACAACCCATGGAATTACAACATACCTTATGCTTTAAACCAACAATCTTGCCGCATTGGTAACACCGGTTTCCGTCAGATTACCGAAGTTAAGCAGTGTCGGGCTCGGCTAGCCCTTGGACGGGTCGCCGTCAAAGTCTTCAGAGTGCACTCAGCCCTTGTGAATTGAGGAGCTACTTGACCTCAATGTAGCCGCTCCAGTCACGAAAACTGACAACGGCCAGGAGAGTGATGCGCTGGCCGCATCCCCCTCTATGTCAGTATCCAGTGACGCCTATCAGCTGCGGGTGATACGGCGATCGGTCGGACCACTGGGCCTTCCGAGACCTATTCGGACGGAGTTATCTTCTAAAATAGTACAACATACTGCCCATCAGCGTAGTTAGTCGTTTCACAGTGCATATAAACTACCCACTATTATGAAGCTCGCTACAAATTAGCATGTCATAACCCAGTCGAACGTCAGAGTACCACATGGTGAACGTACTTCATGATCATTGTGTTTACATCACTTTTCTGTCAGTCACCTGTTGGTGGTGAAAATGCATACTTGTAATCGATCCAATGCTGTTATGTTTGTGTTTCTACATAGTGATTTTACATCTGGCGTGCCGATTTGTAGTGAACTTCGTGCCAGTGGGAAGTGTATATGCAATGTGAAACGACTTGCAACACTGACGGATAGTATGTCGTAATATTTTAAACCGTAAGATATGTTATAGCTCCATAGCTTGTGTTACAAGACAATTTATCAAGTTCTGATTCGTCGTTCAAAATTTTTCTCATATCAATTTCTGTTTATCGTCTTTCAGATCCGATGATGACATCATAGCTCTGTCGAAATCGGTCATCTTTGTTAGCGATCTTGACTTCTGAAGCTTTCTTCGGTTACCATAATCTGCACATACTGAACACACATAAACGTCTTCGTCATAATCGTCCCCTAGACCCACACATTTGTTGGGTGAGCACTGAAGACAGAAACAACACTGTATCGACTCTGCTCCAGTACACTTCTGTATATCTTATTCCGAGTGCAAGCTGCACACGGAACATATTGTGTTGTCATGAAATTTAGCGCTTTTTCCCCATTTCATACATTTCTTTTTAGAAGATGAGCGAGGTGCAGGATCAGCACTGCGCGTTGTTGAGGATGTGGTATGGAATTGGACGGACTGTGATTTTCTGCTAGTGTTGCTCTCTGAGGATGGTACACAAACAGGAATGAGGTCTGCTGAATTTCAGAGACTAAAGAAGGTGCTAGAGCTTATGGTGGAATTGCGCCTCAAAGAGTGTACTACGGCCTTAAACTCATTATGGCACAATAAGGTTTATTCGACAATATTTTCCATCGTTTTAACAACATAAGAATTAATGAAAATTATATATTTACTTGTGAATACGCTTCACAGTATGTAAAGTGTGTCTAAAAACGACAGATTTATTTATCTGAAAAAAGCAAACACAGCACACCGTTCTCTTCAGGAGATGTTGAAGTCTAAACGTGCAACACAAAGTCAGACTTATGACCCACCCCCCGCTCGCCCTACACGCGATAACTCATTCAATGAAAGTAACTACCACCCGCTCACACATTTCTGCATCAACTTCGTCGAGCGCACGTCGAATTTCTTGTTTCATTTTCAGCAGATTACGGGTTTTGTTCTGGTAAACTTGTGACTTAACATACCCACACGGGAAACAAGCTGTCAGGTTACAAAATCGAGGTGGGTAGGTTTGTTATCCTTGTAAAGAGATTATTATGTCCAGGAGATAAGTATGTCACGCAACACAGCTATTGTGCCACCTCAAGTCTGGCAAGTTTCACCGTCTTGTTAGAATCATAAATTCTCGATGTTCATGTGAGACAAATGGGACCAAAGGAAAGCAGTGAGCTTTTCGGGATAACGAACTCCATTCACCGTGACAGTCCTTCCTTGTTCATCTTCAAAAAAGTAAAGACCGATTAACCTCACACTGCAAATCCCATACGAAACCGTAACTTGCTGAGGATGCATGCCTCTTTCGTGAATTATTCCTGGGTTCTCTGAACCCTATATTCGGCAATCACGTTTATTCACAAAGCCCTATAAAACAAAGTTAGCTTCATCTGAGAAAATGATGCGCTTTGTGAAACCACTTTTAATCCCCAGCACAAATTTTCGTCGTTTTCCATGACCCGCAAGTTTAAGCTCTTGTGTTAAATGAAATCTCTACGGGTGCACTGCAGATCTTTTGTTAAGGTTCTGTACATTGTTGGTGGACATATGAGCATATGTTGAGCACGACAGCGATAAGATTTTCCCGAGCTCACAGTAACAGAAACACGCACAGCAACATTTGCCTCACTCGGGCCACATATTCTATTTCTTGATCAACCTACTAACAATGGATTCATTCTCAAAACCAATACTCGGTGTTCCGTACTGTACCTTTCCATGCCGTTACCCCACAAACACTGACCTGGAAAGAAAAACCACAGTATCAAACGTAACCTCAATGATCACTGATAACAAAAAATGCAAAAACAATGTTGCCAACACCAATAAACAAAAGTAATGGGCTTTCCAAATCCAGCTTTATTTTTGAGCAACCCGTTATATATTCACTTAGCACCACTTCCGTGAACTATTTGATTTAATCACGTATTTTGTCTATATTTACTATGGTACCTTTGTTTAGATAAGAGGTCATATCGCAGAAAATTCGAAATGAAAGCGTGAAATCGGAAAGCTGTTCCAGCACTGTGTAAGCACAAGATTATTATAATAATGACATGCACTGATTCCCTGTAGGTTTATCTTTATTACGAACGGATATTAACGTTTTTGCGTTGATATTTACCTCTCAGTGCAGTATTTCTTCATCCGTCGTTACAAAGCACAGAAAATCTCGTGCGTCTCAACAACGTATAACACGTGCTGTAGTCATCCCCCTTCCCACAGAGCGCTGCGATATACATATAGAAATGTGCTAGAAGCATGTTGGAGTCTTCAGAAATTTTAACTAACACCGCGTCGGTATTAGCGGTCTCACGGAATAGGCTCCCTTACACTACTCGTACATCCCGGCGGAGGTTCGAGTCCTCCCTCGGGCATGGGTGTGTGTGTTTGTCCCTAGGATAATTTAGGTTAAGTAGTGTCTAAGCTTAGGGACTGATGACCTTAGCAGTTAACTCCCATAAGATTTCACACACATTTGAACATTTTTGAACTACTCGTACAGATCATAAACATCACCAATGTGTCACTGATATTAAAAGCACCGTGTACCATGAGTGAAAGTAATGTAGCGATTTCAACAGTACCGTCTCAAAGCGACCTGCCATATATGATACGAAGCGGTTAGCTGCGTCTGAAGCTTTCCCCGTCTACGGAAGCATCTGTGGACGTGTGTGGTTTACGATGGTTCACTCGAGACGCATTGGATTTGTACTTATCGCATTCGTAATAAATGTGGCGACTTCCATTCAGTTCTGTCTCTCAGTAGTTGTGTAGGGCCTTGAGAAAGTGAAACTAAAGTTTTTCATACATTACAGCACACTGAGACGATGATCAGTTCAGGGAGCACTATAAATTAGCGTATGAAGGCCAACTTTGGACAAAAAGAAGAATTTTAACAATCGATTACCTGTAATCGAGAATGACGTCCCTGTCAGAGTCAGCTTGAACATTCAACATCAGGAGACAACTAGTGATGCTCTCACACATGTTAGAGTGAGGTACCATAGTATAAAACATCCTACCCTCCCTCCACCTCCACAATCTACTGGTCCTATCCAGAGGTAACTTCAGGAGGCTCACATCTCCTGACCCAGAAATCCAACCTCAAATAAATCCAACACGACCTGAAGTACACCCAACCCTGCTACCGCCCTAATCCCCGTATCATCTTCTTAGATCAAGGCTCCAATACCTCTCACGACTACTGGCCCACCCTGTCTCGTCCCCATCCAGCTCCGGCCTTCTTTTATACATCCGACTTCCAAGCCCATAACTAAACTGTTTTTGTATTTCCTCTCCTGTGCCATGCTTTTCAGCTCACAGTAGCAATTCAACCAAAGCCCTCAGTTGTTTGCTGGATGTATCCCAATATCTGTCTTCTTCTAAAGTTTTTGCACTCTACACCTCCGTCTAGTACCATCGAAGTAATTCCCTGATAGCCAGCCGGGGTAGCCGAGCGGTTCGAGGCGCTACAGTCTGGAACCGCACGACCGCTACGGTCGCAGGTTCGAATCCTGCCTCTGGCATGGATGTGTGTGATTTCCTTAGGTTAGTTAGGTTTAAGTAGTTCTAAGTTCTAGAGGACTGATGACCTCAGCAGTTAAGTCCCACAGTGCTCAGAGCCATTTGAACCATAATACCCTGATATCTTAACGGATATTCTATCAGCCTGTCTCTTCTTCTTGTCTGCATTTTCCATACATTTCTTGCCTTGCCGATTCTGCGAAGGACCTCTTCGTACCTTATCTTGTCCTTCCACCTAATTTTCAACATTCTTCTGTAGCACCGCCTCTCGGGTACTTAGATTTTCCTCTGTTCCAGCTTTTTCCAAGGTCCGTCACTACCATCCAATATTATGCTGGCTCTGGCTCTGAGCACTATGGGACTTAACATTTAAGCCTTCGGTTCCGTAGAACTTAGAACTACTTAAACCTAACTAACCTAAGGACATCACACACATCCATGCCCGAGGCAGGATTCGAACCTGCGACCGTAGAAGTCGCGCGGTTGCGGACTGAGCGCCTAGAGCCGCTCGCCCACCGCGGCCGGCGAATGCTGTGCTCCAGACGTACATTTTCAGAAATTTTTTCCTCAGATTAAGGCTTATGTTTGATACTAGTAGACTTCTCTTGGCCTAGCCATCTCTTTAACTGAATTGTTCTACTGCCTTTCCATTCTCTGTACCCGTCTGAACATAATTTATTTGGAGCAGATCTCAGGAAACTTTCTGAATGTCTCGCCGTCATCGTGACAGTAAATGTTACGCCACTTTCAACATCTTACTTATTTTTTACAAAATCACCATTTTATTGTATTTTATGATCATATTTCAACTGTAAAAGGGCCCCCCCCCCCCTCGTGTAGGGAGAGGGGAGGGAAAATGCAATCAGCAGTAACAAAGAAAAAGCATCCTCGACGGTCGTGGATAGAGGTGGTCGAAAGCATGAGGTTTTTTTCAAAATTTGACAAGGCAAGCAGACCGCGAATAATTCACATAAGAATACGGTCGAGAGAAACATCGTTTTCACAACAGTCTCCGTCCCCTGACAAAAACAACTGCCTCATTCAGAACTGTTTTTCTGGTGGATACTTCGGACTGATCACTCGGCTTGTTTTTCCCCGTACGCTCCCACGTCATTTTACTGCAGTCGTTTCCTCAATCCGAGGAAGAAGCGGGCGGCGGACCGCCGGCTGGGCCCGCGGCTCGCTTTCGCCGATCGTTACGGCGCTGGCGCGTCCATCGCAGCGGCGGAAGGGCAAGGAGAGGAGAGGAAACGTTGCCGCTCGCTGCCGCCGTATTTCCGGCGCCGGCAGGCGGCTGCCAATAAAAGCCGCGCTGGCTCGTGGCCCGCGCCACTCAGGCACGATTGAACGCGGAAGCTGCTGCGCGCCTCACCAGTTCGCGAGTCACTCGCGCGTCCCAGGATTTACTCGTGAGTCTTCCCGCTCTCCGGTGGCCTCCTCCGTCACTTCTTGTCTTTCGTTTATCTTTTCTTCTATACATACATAACACTAGTACTGGTAGAAACCGATCTGTTAAGGGGGAACGTATGCGAAAGTGACCAAAATTGTGAACATTTTTTATTGGAGCTTCATTTACTACCATATTCAATAACTGAATATTACGTTCCAATTCCAATCGCAATGTGTGATAAAAATAACAATTAACTGAAGTTCGCACGAGGCCACGCTCCTTTATTGTTCTGTATTTCCTCATATTATTTATTGATTCAAATGGAGTACTATAGGACAACATCTGAGATCAGTCCCCTAGACTTGGAACTACTTAAACCTAACTAACCTAAGGACATCACACACATCCATCCCCGAGGCAGGATTCGAACCTGCGACCGTAGCAGCAGCGCTGTTCCGGACTGAAGCGCCTAGAACCGCTCGGTCACAGCGGCCGGCTATTATTTATTCCTGCGGTGTTTTCTTCCAGTTTTACGCAGTCACAATGTGAGGAATATTTCGGTGTTACGCAAATACAAAGCCGGCCGCTGTGAGCGAGAGATTCTAGGCGCTTCAGTCCGGAACCGCGTTGCTGCTACCGTCGCAGGTTCGAATCCTGCCTCGGGCATGGATGTTTGTGATGTCCTTCGGTTAGTTAGATTTAAGTGTTTCTAAGTCTAGGGGACTGATGAACTCAGATGTTAAGTCCCATCGTGCTTAGAACCATTTGACACATTTTTTTGTTGAGCAAATCCAGAACTTCAACAAAAGTATGTGCTCGGAAAAACACAGAATCATAATGAAAGTGACAACTCTCTGATTGGAAACCCCGCCCCCATACAACATTTGTTTCCACAAGTGCTGATGAAGTTGCAGAGTGTTCTCGCGGACACGGGCTCTACAGATGCTAGGATTAGATCACGCAGCTTTCACATTCACATTCAAGTAAATCGATGTCAGGAGAACTGATGCAGCTGACATTATTGTTACTTAATTTGATAATCATGTTAATCTAAGAGCACAAGCAAAGAAAAGACTGCTTCAGGATGAGGAGAAGAATGCATATGAAATGATAATTAAATCAAGACTCTAAGTTGTCGACAGGCGTTGATATACATCAACGAGGACAGTTGAAAATGTGTGCCCCGACCGGGACTCGAAACAGGGAACTCCTGCATAAATTGTAGACGCTCTATCCATCTGAGCCGCCGAGGGCACAGAGGATACTGCGTCTGCAGGAATTTGTACCTTGCACTCTTCCCGTGAGTCCCACATTCGCAACCTAATGTTCACACTCTACATTCGTAGTGCCCCTGCCCATTACACTCATTACTCGCGGCAGACAATCTTACCGATTCCCGTAAGAGTTCGGGCAATGTGTTTGCATCCAGCACAGATGAAGAAGGTCAATCGCCGGTTAGCCTTAACTATATCTATATGAAGATGGTATGTGTTCTTTCGGACATGCCCGAAAGAACAGATACCACCTTCATACAGAATGCATATGCTTTGCACAAGTTGACTCAGATAAGGTAAGGTCTAATACAAGTCTTTGATTCAGGTTTGCTGGAACTTACATTTTCGTAACTTTATCCACCTTTTCCTCACAAATCACTGACATTACAGTACTTAAATTTGGCATGTCATTAGCCATTACTATAGTGAACATTCTATGGAAGAAATTTTCACTTACAGTAATAGTAAGGCACTTATGTAAGATAAAAGCCATGAGATTTGGTTTTTTTTTCACAGAAATTTAGAGAGCTGTAAAAATCTAGCAAAAGAAAAATATTATGAACAACTGTGTTGTTCCACTTTTCAAACACACTACAGCATATATTCTGCTTGGCACGGATACTACAAGTCCTTGACAGTAATCCAGAAGTATGTGGTACCAGATGTTTACGCACAGGTCAAGCAGTTCCCGCAAATTACGGGTGGTGGTTTAGGGGCGCGCAGCTGGCGCGCGATATGTGTTCCAGTGGGTACAGATCAGGCACATTTGCTGGCCAAGACATCAATGTGAGTCCACAATAATGGCTTTCAAAACACTGTAGCACGAGTCTGACCTTGCAACACTGACAGTTATCAGTTATCCTACTGGAAGATGTCATCACCATGGGGGGGGGGGGGGGGGGGGCGTGTCTTCAAGCATTAAGAGATGAGGATGGCGAAGTTCACTGCAGTCATGATGCCTTCGATACCACCACAGATCCCGTGGAAGCCCAACTCAATGTATCCTATAGCATGATCCTGCCCTCATCGGCCTGCATCTCCGGCGCCGAGCACGTTTCGTGCAGCCGATCTCCTGGATGACAGCTTTTAGGGACTCAATCAACCACCTGGTGTAACAATAAATGCGATTCATTTGACAGGTGACACGTTTCTATTGATGTGCGGTAAAAACTCGATGATGTTGTGTCCACTGCAGTCGTAACTGACGATGTCATTGGGACAACACAGGGACACGCAGGGGCGTCTGATGCGGAGCTCCATGTTCAACAGTAACCTTTGAACGGTGTTCTACGGAACACTTGTGCCTGCTCCAGCACTGTACTCTGTCCTCAGATCTGCCACAGATCGCTGCCTATACTGAATTACACAGTGGCATATCCTCAGACCTCTTCGTTTTGCGATGAGACGTGATCGTCCAATACCATATGGCCAACTCGTTATTTTACAATCCTTCAACCACTTTCCACAGATGCTCATGACATTAGTACGCCAACAGTCGACCAGCTTCGCCGCTTCTGAGGTTATCGTTCCCAGCAGCAGCACCACAAAATGTGCCCTTGTATTGTATTGTATTGTATTGTATGTTAACCGGGGACCTGGAAACGACGGAGAGGCTCCATCCCCGCCGCAGCCGCAGTGGTCCACAACCCCATGACGACTACCGCAGTCCACTTCACCCCTCCGCCGCCCCACACCGAACCCAGGGTTATTGTGCGGTTCGGCCCCCGATGGACATCCCAGGGAACGTCTCACACCAGACGAGTGTAACCTCTATGTTTGCGTGGTAGAGTAACGGTGGTGTACGCGTACGTGGAGAACTTGTTTGCGCAGCAATCGCCGACGTAGTGTAACTGAGGCGGAATAAGGGGATCCAGCCCGCATTCGCCGAGGCAGATGGAAAACCGCCTAAAAATCATCCACAGACTGGCCGGTTCACCGGTCCTCGACACAAATCCGCCGGGCGGATTCGTGCCGGGGACCAGGCGCTCCATCCCGCCCGGAAAACCGTGCGTTAGACCGCACGGCCAACCGGGCGGGCAAATGTGTCGTTTGTCAAAACCACTTATATCGCTATGTGGCCCGTATCTTCGCTCCCTTCCGCTTACGTTCTTTCCTTACTGCTTCACGTGCCCGAAACACCACCAGTCTCGCGTTGGGCAGTGGTCATTATATTTTGGCTCACGAGTGTATTTGTAATAATGGTACATCAAACTTTGTACAAAAATACATTACTTTCGTTGTGAAAACTTCTTCAAAAAAGGAACATTTGTACTCACCTTGTTGAAAAAATTTCAGTAGTTTATAATGAAATGGCTCAAATGGCTCTGAGCACTATAGGACTTAACATCTGTGGTCATCAGTCCCCTAGAACTTAGAACTACTTAAACCTAACTAACCTAAGGACATCACACACATCCATGCCCGAGGCAGGATTCGAACCTGCGACCGTAGCAGTCGCGCGGTTCCGGACTGAGCACCTTAACCGCTAGTTATAATTAAATCATATAGCTTCAATAAGCATGACACCTTTTGTGTTTGTGTCGATATAATATTTATTAACAACTGTGTCAAATTAGCCGTAGCAGAAGTGCTAAAATTTTTCGTTTTTAAATAAATCTCTTTTTAAAGAACAAGTAAGTTTTACTCGAAAAAAATTGCATTGTTTTGAAATCTTGCGTTTTTACAGAAAATTAGGAAAGCGATCAGCGCTATTTTAATAACAATGCCGACAGATATGAGCAACAAACATGTATCATAAAAATTCGTGCTGTACTGCTGAGGCCATAATGTGCCTCCTGTTATGTAGCGTGGCCTGTTAGATGGTACGCGTGTGCATGCAATCTGCAAGACTTGCCCCAACTGGTCTGCATGGTAGTTTCTCCCTGTCCTCATCGGACATCAGTTGTACTACAGAGTGGCACCGTTCCCAGTACTGAAGGTATTTTACGAAGTGCGGTATCAATAAAGTACAATGCTCCATTTGCTTCAAAAGGTTAAAAACTGGACACACCACAACAAACTTGTCACATAACATAAGGAGAAAAGTTCAAACTTAACCGTTCATTCTTATTTAAAATAGGAAGCAGCTGATGTGCTGATTCGCCGGCCGCTGTGGCCGAGTGGTTCTAGGCGCTTCAGTCCTGAACCGCGCTGCTCCTACGGTTGTAGGTTCGAATCCTGCCTCGGGCATGGATGTGTGTGATGTCCTTAGGTTAGTTAGGTTTAAGTAGTTGTAAGTTCTAGGGACTGATGACTTCTGATGTTAAGTCCCATAGTGCTCAGAGCCATTTGAACCATTTTTGATGTGCTGCTTCTACATAAGATGTCTTTATTTGTTTGTAACCTTTGAAAACGAATAAATTAATACGTAAAATAGCGTTCTTCATCCCCTGTTTTCGCCCTTTAGCACTGACTACTTGTAATGCCCAGTTACAACATGATCTTCGAGCAGAGTTTCAAAAATTAGAATCAATAGGAGAATACTGGTGATTTTTTGTAATAATCAGCCACTTGTAAGTTTTCGAAAAAAGCAGTTAACAGTAGACGGACTAAGTTTTGCTTTATTTGCCTGTTAAGTTTAATATTTTTATTCTATGTATCTTTAAACTGAGAGAGTCAAAATTTTTCAATCTTTGTTCGATTTCTACGTTCACTAAGGAAAATACGAAAAATAAAAAAGCGATAATCGATTATTTCAGAAACCGATTATTTTGAGCGGTTTTAACAGGTCGGTTAAACTGGCGTTGAAGAAAAAAGGATATAACCGAAAACCAGATGTTTCGGCGATAACAGCCGTTCCTATGTGCTGCTATGTGTGCATAGTGCTTTCCGGTGTCTGCATAAAGAACTTTCTTCGTACGTGAAACGACCAATAGTTAGCAGAGAGCACATCCGGAAAGCAATCGTCATTGTTTCGAATTAGCTGATGATGTTTTGTTAATATGGGGTGAACCCGAACTCCACCAATAATAATTCGGACCTTGTTCGAGTCTGTGTTCAGCGCATTTTGATACAAGGTACTCGCGGTTTCCAGTTTTCCGTTAAGGACTAAGTTACTTCAATTCTTATCCAAAATCGACAGATGTAAAGGTTGGTTCAAGGATATCATAAATAAGTGTGGTAGGATCGTTACTGTTTACAATAAGTAGAGGGTGAATCACAATTTATCCAGCAAACTACTAGATGTTCTTCAGGAATACCGTCTGAGTATTTTTTTGTAAGACACCCACAGTACCCGGCGGCTTGTTGCATAGCTACAGTATTTCTTTGACGAAGGATTTTAGCCCTCCAGGCTGGGTTTTAAATATTTTATTTTCACTGCTAGTTGCGGGCATTTCTCATTCTCAAGAGCTTCTAAAAAATGTAACACATCATAAAAAAAGAGAAGAGGGCTAAAACATGAAAATCATAAGACTACATTGGATACAGAGTTAAACATAGTTGTTACATTTAATAAGAGATATGAATATATCTGCGTCGTTACATTAAAAAATCGAGTGCCATACACATGTGTTTACAGCTCGTCATCATCTTACTCCTTACTCCATAATGGGAAGGTGCATCACGTGTAAGTGCTTTCCAGAACAATAGCATTACTACATTATTAAAATCCCACATTTGACTAGAAGCACCAAGGAAACAGACTTACAATGTCTAGCAGAAATCACACTATATACAATTGTTCATGCAACTGTCATATGTACGTCATTGTGTGAGAAAAACCCTAAACCAGAGAGTACAGTGCAAGGCTCCTACTGTACTCTTGATACGATTTCGGAGTAGATCTCTGTCTTACGCTAACAGTTACAGGGAGACATACGCACTTATGTACACAAATCTGTGTCACAAACAACCTCCTGTAAAAAAAAAAACTTTTAATACAATTATCAAAATAGATTTCGTGGACAGGACATAAATATTTATATCATATATTCGGGACAATATTGGTAAGTGACGTATATAGCGTCGAATCTCAAAACAGTATCTAAAGTTGAAAAATGTGTGAAATTTTACTTGTGTCTTTACCGTGAAGAAAACTGTTCACATCACAACATAGCCGCGCAGAGTAGCCGCGCAATCTGAGGCGCCTTGCAGGTTGGCGTGGCTCCCCCCACCGGAGGTTCGACTCCTCCCTCGGGCATGGGTGTGTGTGTTGTTCTTAGAGTACATTAGTTTACGTTAGATTAAGTAGCGCGTAAGCTTAGGGACCGATGACCTCAGTAGTCTGGTGCCATAGGAACTTACCACAAATTTCCAATTTCACAACATAGAGAACATACATCAGAAATTAAGTGTGTGCAAAATGAACTTGTTAGGTCTCATAGATAACTAACGTCCGCACAGAGAATAATGTAACGACACCGACGTATCCACAACTTTTACTACAGCTAGATACTATGTTGGTTTAACGCTGCATCCAATGCAGTTTGATTTTCTTGTCTTAGCTCTCCTTTCTTTTTTATGGTGTGTTATGTTTTTTAGACGTAGTGCCATAAACTAGTAGTGCAAATAAAAATGGCTCTGAGCACTATGGGACTTAACATCTGAGGTCATCAGTCCCCTAGGAGTTAGAACTACTTAAACCTAACTAACCTAAGGACATCAAACACATCCATGCCCGATGCAGGATTCGAACCAGCGACCTTAGTTGTCGCGCGATTCCGGACTGAAGCGCCTAGAACCGCTCGGCCACCGAGGCCGGCAGTATAGCAAATAAAACTTTTTAAAAACGGCCGGGTGAAAAAATATCGTTCTTCAAATTTATTGAGGCTGTGGGGCCCACTCAGAAGAAAATGGTTATTGCATTTCGTTTGGTTTCTTGCCCCGGTTAACTTTGTTTCTGAAGATGGTGCACAGCAGGGCAAATGACGCCGGTGAAAATTGTATGTCCTGTTTGGAAACAAACTTGTTCTATTCAGTCATGGCACTTGGCTATTGACAACACTAAGGCCTACGTTACTCTTCGCCTTCAAGCTTGCATTTAGTTCCTTTCCGTGCTGTCTCGGATCTGTTTCCCGGTAGTATCAGTTGCACGTCAAAACTAATCGACGTCAGTATGGACGTATTTACTGCTGAAGAGTTGCCCGATATGACCTCGTGTGTGGGTTCACTGAATACAGGGAAAGAGCGACACTGTTCCCGCAGCGATGTACTTTTGCAGCTATCGATTACTCCCAGTTTTGTTGTGCACGTGTTGGTTGTTGTGTATTACAGACTTTTTCACTGTTGTGAAGGTTTTTTTCACAGGAGCAAGGGTAATGTGGTAACAAACTGAATAAATCATAATTAACTTTAAATGCGAACATTTTAAATAAGGTTTACCGCCACTGTTATTGATATCGATTGAAACAACAAGTTTACTGTTGTCAGTCGCTGTTAATTTATACTCACAATCCATTTCAGGTGGATTCAAATGTGTTAACACGACATATTGGGTGCTGTGTTGCGACTCTGGGCACTGTCTAGAGGAGAAACAAATCTCTGTTTCAGAACATGGCTCTGAGGAGGTCTTTGACTAAGTGTAAACGCGAAAATAAACAAGTAAAATAGAATAACTCCAGTGTTCAGAGGTTCCTCTTTCTGTCGTAAAACGCTAACGGAAAAAATTTGAACACCATGAAGGAATTGTACACCATGAACTAAAGTTGTTAGGTGTGTTTTTACATCTGAAAGATGAATTTCGAGCCAGTGGCATACAAGAAGTGTTAGTAGCGCCACTATGAGGATGCAGATCGAGTTTACTTTAAATACACGCTGTAGCGGTCGCGGGACTTTTGTTAGTTACCTTTGATATTGGACTTGGTGAGATGATGTTAGTGAAGAATGCCTTTAAGCCTGCAAAGATGACATTATCAACATCTTACTGAGTATGATCGAATTCGTGTAATAGGTTTGCGAGAAGCTGAATGTTCCTTCTGCGAAACTACAGGAAGTCTTGGCTGCAATGTTGCCACGTACATGCTTGCTCACAGCGGTGGTCTCGATAATGTAGGGTCACAAGAAGATTGGGCTCCGGAAAGCCATGTGACACTACCGAGAGGGTCGACCATCGTGTTCGGCATGAGGCTCTTGCGCATCGTACGGTTACTACAGCAGCAATCTGAGCAGCATTTGGCACCATAGTGGCACAACGAACTGTTACAAATCGGTTACTTCAAGGACAGTTCCGAGCCAGATGACATGTAGCGTGCATTCCACTGATCCCAACCACCACCATGTGCTACTTCAATGGTGTCAAGCGAGCGCTGATTGTTGTATCTTCTGATGAAAGCTGGTTCTGCCTCTGTGCCAGTGATGACCATGTGTTGGTCAGAAGGCGGCCAGTTGAGGGCTTGGAACCACCCTATCTGCATGCTAGACACACTGGACCTATACTTGGAGATATGGCCTGGGGTGCAATTTCATGTGGCAACAGGAACACTCTCGTTGATATCCCACGCACACTGACTGCAAATTTGTACGTCAGTAGTGTGATTCGACTTGTCGTGCTGCTATTCACGAACAACACTCCAGGGGGTGTTTTCCACCGCTGTTGCAACCCAACATGTTCTGCAGGGTGTCGACATGTTGTCTTGGCCTGCTCGATCATCAGATCTGTCTCCTGTCGAGCACATTAGGGGCATCATTGGACGACAGCTCCAGCGCCATTCACAAACAGCGTTAACAGTCCCTGTGTTGACCGACCAAGTGCAACAGGCATGAAACACCATTCCACAAACTGTCATCTGGCACCTCTAAAACACAATACATGCACGTTTGCATGCTTGTGTTCAACATTATGACAATTACACCGGTTATTGATGTACCTGTATTTCACATTTGCAATGACTTTTGTCATGCTTACGTTAACCGGTAATCTTGCAATGTTATTCACTTAAATATGTTACCTAGACAAATATATTCCCGAAATTTCATTATTCTACATTAATTATTTTACTTCTTCCCGTCAGTATATGATAAATATTCACTCATACTTTTATAAGACCAAAGTACTCACTCTGTTTCTCTCTGTCTCGTCGTGAAGAGAGAAGTGAGGCGGGGAGAAATGGGAATGCGGTCGCTACGGTCGCAGGTTCGAATTCTGCCTCGGGCATGGATGTGTGTGATGTCCTTAGGTTAGTTAGGTTTAAGTAGTTCTAAGTTCTAGGGGACTGATGACCTCAGATGTCAAGTCCCATAGTGCTCAGAGCCACTTAGAAATGGGAATGCATGTACCGCGGAGACTACAAACTGAAGATGAAGAACAAAGGCAATTTACCACACACACACACACACACACACACACACACACACACACACACACAATGTGTATCTACAAATTCCAGGAACCCTTACTCACTATTTGGTGAAATAAGAACTTCTTCGAAAGCAGTCAGCAGTGTTACAATAGGACGCACAATTTTGGATCTAAGTTCCGTGAATTCATTGCTAGGCCCAGTTTGTAAGTTATCCGGTCGGGATTATGATTTTTACTAACCGCCAATTTGCTTCACCTGTTGTTTGCTGTTGAATTAATTCTGCATCGGACTATTTTTGGACACGTAACTAACGAGATGCGCGAATCACTGTTATTATTTTCTGTACCTTGTGTCTGTGTGACACGTGTCCTCTCAGCTTGCTCCTGCCACTCTTCAGTAAACATGTCACGATGAAAAGCGATATTCAAGCTGAACCATGGTTAACTCTCGCTTCATTATCTTGAGTTAATGAAAAGTCCCTATGTCGATTGAAATCCACTTGCAGTACATGAACACTCTCGCTATTCATATTTTCAGTGGCGTCAGCTAATACCTTTTTTGATTCGTTTGCCCTAAAAGAACTGTTTAATACTGCACAATAAGAACCATAAAATAAATTCTTCGTGGCCCCATTCACGTTAAGTGGTGCCGCGCACCGCGTCGGACTTGTTCGAACGTGAGCCGATCTCGCTTTATTCACAGGTCTACATCGTGTTTTTCTGTAGGACACCACTACCTTCAGAAACTTTCGCCACAACGAAAATCAGTCAGCATAACCCGTAAATCGTAATCCGAATTTAATTTTAAACGTGAGTAGCAGATTCATAGTGAACCTGTCGGTTCGAAACCGGAAACGGCTATTTGTCCTTAATAAATAGAATTATTAACATTGGCTAGTTTCTGTTTTGTTTTCTTATTATAAAAATTAATCTGTCTGTTCCCAAAGCCACGGTGTCACATCAGTTTCCGAGTAAACAGCATGTTGAAGTGAAGTTTGACAAAGAGTTCGGACGAAAGGAGAGTTGCTCTGTCGGCAAAGAAGATGTCCTTGTTTTGAAGAATACAGATTGGGAAGATTTCGGGACGGGAGCGTGTCCTAGAAGGAATGGTCACTATCCGGACATTTGACAAGAGCTATCACTTGAAGCAAAAAACTACATATGGAACGGTCTCCGAGGGAGATCACATTTAATCTATAAGGGGCGATCAAAACTTTCCATTCGATCCTTTGCCAATATCTCGGTGCTTAAATACCCTCAAAGGAGTCGCGCTAGGTTGCATAGACGCTGCAGCAACGCCCTAAAACAGAAACATGTTGATCACCCGTTTTACATTGTTACTTATTTTCTCTATAGTTAAACACATTCTCAGTGTTATGTACACGTTTAAAATAGTTAGTGAACATTACAACATGTGTTCCACAAAGTATCAATTGAAAAACTGTGGTAAGCCGGCCGCGGTGGCCGAATGGTTCTAGGCGCTTCAGTCCGGAACCGCGCGACTGCTACGGTCGCAGGTTCGAATCCTGCCTCGGGCATGGATGTGTGTGATGTCGTTAGGTTAGTTAGGTTTAAGTAGTTTTAAGTTCTAGGGGACTGATGACCTCAGAAGTTAAGTCCCATAGTGCTCAGAGCCATTTGAACCATAGCCGCATATTCTTCAGTCTATAAACATAGCTAACCGATGCTTCTCCCTGATACACTATCAGCGCCTCACACTACTACTCTCGCAACACACCAGGGACAACAACGTTCAACGGGCTTTGCTTTCAACCTCTTTGCTCGGAAAGTCTTTCTGTCACTAAAGCAGTGACAGAAAGACTTTCCGAGCAAAGAGGTTGAAAGCAACGAGGACAGTTGAGCTAGAATAAGAAGTCAAAAAGGATGCGTGGTTAGAACACATATGTGCGTAGCACTAGTCCAAAAATACAGAGCTTATCCGCCCTCTTCTGCAATATTACTGTGCGATGTGGGATCCGCATCAAACAGGATTGACGGAGGATATCGAAAAGGTTCAAAGAATGGCCACTCGGTTTGTATTATAGCGCAGCAGGGGAGAGAGTGCCACTGATATGATACACCCATTGGGGCGACTGTCGTTAAAATAAAGGCGTTTTTCGCTGCGGCAAGACAAAATGGTTCAAATGGCTCTGAGCACTATGGGACTTAACTTCTGCGGTCATCAGTCCCCTAGAACTTAGAACTACTTAAACCCAACTAACCTAAGGATATCACACACATCCATGCCCGAGGCAGGATTCGAACCTGCGACCGCAGTGGTCGTGCGGTTCCAGACTGTAGCGCCTAGAACCGCTGGGCCACTATGGCCGGCGCAGCAGGACATTCTCTTTAAATTTCAATCTCCAACTTTCTCCTCAGAGTGTTTTGTTGGCGCTCACTTGACAGGACAATTGATCATCATAATAAAGTAAGAGAAATCAGATCTCGCACGGGAAGATTTGTTTATCCGGCGCGCTGTTCGAAAGTGAAACGGTAGAGAAGTAGCTTGAAGGTATTTCGATGATCCCTCTGCCAGGCACTTAACTGGAACTGCGGTGTAATAATGTTGCTGTAGCTGTAGAGCTTCAGAAACTATTCGGAATAAGACATATGTCCTCGTGAAGTTTTTTACTTCAAATGCGCGTTCTTGTAGCATCTCTGAATATTGAACTTTCCTCCTTGGACACCCTCTGTAGGATATAAAGCGTTTTCAAGCGAATGCGGTAGAAGAGAAAGCAGAGACTGGTGAAATCAAGAGCTGTTAAACAGAGCTGTCAGCCAGAAGCTATCAGAGCTCTCGTCGCTTGATAAATGTGACAACTTCCTCTTTGTCTGGGGACGGCGCGATGACTTGGCGTTGGCAAATTTGCAGAGAGCAGGGCGGTGCGGCGCGGCGGTAATCCGGGCAGAGGAGGACTCTAGCCAGGCCGGCCCAGGCGCTGATAGCGCGCCGCTGTTTACCGTAACAGCCAGTGCCTCTGCCGGCGGCACCGCAAATTAAACTGCGCCTGCCAGATTTCATTTCAGATACCGACTTCTCTGTTTGTTCGGAAATGAGCACCTCCTTAGAACTTAGCCAGCCGGTGTCGCGAATATGGTGCTTACAGAGTGTTCGGGACCTGCCAGACTTCCTCGTAGCATTCTGGCCTCGCCGTGTGCATAGGTTGACGACTCCAATTTCCGAAATGAGCGATGCCAAAATCTCATGACTGTAAAATTGTGCAGTATGCGGAAAACTGGTGTGCTGGGACGGCGTGACCAGGTGCGCGTATTTTGACCAAGAAAACGTTAAATGTAACTAGCTAGCTCCTCCCTCCAACTAACCATGTAAAAATACGAGAAGTAGTCAGTTTTAATTATCACTTCGAGAACTCAAGACGTAACCGAAGAAACTGAATGGCTTCTTCATCCGACAAAAAATAAACAGGTCACTGGTTGAAACAGGGGGTGCATAAAAAGTTAAATGTTCTTCTATCATAATTGAAACCGACTGCGAGGAAGAGAACAAAACAGCACACTTTTACAGAACACCTATACTAATATACATGTACTTTTGTGCATTTTAATATTTTGTCCATCTTTACCAACAGTAATCTTCTGTAATGAAATATTAAGCAACCAGTTGCACATAAGAAATTTAAGAAGATTTTACCTGACACATTATTTGCGAGTCTCAATATTATTATTGACACTCGCAAATAATGCGACAGGCATAACCTTCTGAAAAAGGTCACTAAGTGCCTGAAACCGGTCAAGAAATTAAATTTCTTGTATACAACTGCTTGATTATTATTTCATTATACTTTTGTGCATAGAGTTGTTATTTAAAATAATGCGGAATGATTATAATCAAAGTTAAACTTTCAAAACGCTGTAGAAATAACAACACTGGTCAGAATGACGTCAAACGCAGCGGGATATTAGCGTAGAAGGGGGAAAACGTATGGCAGGAAAAAAATAGTGTGGAACTTGATCAATAGATGGTGGAGTGGCCGCTCGGTTTGAGGCGTCATGTCACGGACTACACGGCCCCTCCCGCCGGAGGTTCGAGCCCTCCCTCCGGCACGGGTGTGTGTTGTCCTTAGCATAATTTGGCTTATCTTAGTTTACGTAGTGTGTAAGTCTAGGGACCGATGACCTAAGCAGTTTGGTCCCTTAGGAATTCACACACATTTGGACATTTGAACAGATGGCGCTTAATGTGTCAGAATACATAAATGAAAAAACCTGCCATGCGCACGACCCGTTGAAGTTTGTATAAACACGCCGGGCGTACGACTTTTCCTCCTTTCCCGTCTGCGACGTTCGCCATGACTGTCTCAATGCAGGATCGCGCTCTGCTTGTAAAGCTGTATTACGAGAATGATGGCTGTGCACACGTCGCTCTGCATAAGTTCCGGACACTGAAGAGTTTTGGAAAGAAGCGTTGGTCCGATGATTGCGTTGGGTCTGGAGGAAATGATTCGGAAACTCGAAAGGACGGGTTCTTCTGGTGTGCAACATATCGAGGAAACGAACTGATTCCACGTCAGTGTAAGCAGTGGCCATAGCAGTGCAGGAGGAGACGAGTGGTGGTGTGCAAACGTGTAGTGTACGGAGAATTGCCCGAACATTGGGCATACCCGTGAGCGCGGTGCGTAAAATCCTACGAAACATCCTTCTTTACCACCCATTCAAAATTATCCACGTGCATGAGTTGCTTCCTGTTGACGTGCCATCAAGAGAGAGCTTTGCTGTAGAATTTCTTGCTCGCATGGAAGTGGAGAATGGCTGGTCGTGGAAGTTTTGTGGACAAACGAAGCCAACTTCCATCTGACAGGATAAGTCAATGCACACAACTGTCGAATATGGGCAACGGAAAATCCGCACGCTAATCGGTCAGTACCACTTCATTCTGAAAAGGTCATTGTGTGGTGCGAGTTTACGGCACAATTTACAATAGGGCCATAGTTTTTCGAAGAGACAGGTGCTTCCGGTCCTGTTACCGGTACCGTCACTGGTAAGCGCTATGAGTGTCTTTTGCGCAACCACGTCATTCCAGCTGTTCAAGAGCGTGGATGTCGGTGGGATCATTTTTATGCAAGATGGCGCACCTCCGCACGTCGAAAATCAAGTTAAGCAGCTACTGGAGCGCCATTTCGGGAATGCTAGAATTATCAGCCGACATTTCCCTACAGCCTGGCCGTCCCAATCACCTGATCTTAATCCGAGTGACTTCCGGCTGTGAGGCTATGTGAAAGATGTTGTGTTCGGTGTTCCAATTGCAGACTTAGCTACATTGAAGGCACGCATTGCGCAACACATTCTGAATCTGACCCCGGAAACACTTCGATTAGTTGTGGAACATGCTGTTTCTCGATTTCAACTTGTTGCAGGAGACAGTGAAAAGCGTATTGAACATGTTTTGCGCCAGTCACACGGAAATGAAAAGTCTGATTTGATTTTGATTCATGCTTTTTATGCGGCTTTTGGACTCAGGACAATTAAAAACCGAGATGATTGATGCTTTTATGCGGTTTTTGGCCTCAGGTCAATTAAAAACCAATTTTCCCATCCGATGTGATATGACCTTGCCGTGGTGGATGGGCTTACGTAACTAACAGTATCGCACCTGTACACCCATGCACACTGAGTAGTACAGTTTGTTTAACGTCAATCGTACACCTTAGGCATTGTTGTATGATTCATTTGTCATTTTTAGTTGACCACTATTAAATTATGATGCTTACAGCGCCACCTATTGCTACATTTTGTAACTATTTATTTTTCCTTCTGCAATGCGTTTTCCCCCTTCTCCGATAATATTCTGTTGCAATTTGACGCCATTCAGGTCTAAGCTTAACTTTAATTATAATCATCCTGTATATACCCTATGTCCTAAGAGTATAGAGCGTTATTTTACTATTGTGTGGCTGGAGTTAGTGAAAGAACAGATACAAATTGCCACAGCAAAAATACTCTGATCATAAATCAGTTCCAACATATTTGACTGTCTCACCTTGAGCCATCTTAATTGTTATTGCAAACCAAATCTTAATTTGCTTAAACTGAATGGATAAATCGATTGCGATCACTGGTCTACGAGAGATCTCTCCAGCTGCTGGTTTTGTGAGGAGAGGAGCGTCGTTGAAATTATTTTGTATCGTTTTAATGTGCAAACGAGTAACATCCAGATGATTCAGATTGCTTAGTAGTACTCTAATCACAAGTCGATAAGCCTTTTTTTGTGGTGGGTTGAGGTACAGCGTCACCTGTGGATGTCGGTCCTACTGTCCTGATGTAAAATTGTTCTATCCTAGATGTCATTCCAATGACATCATTGGAGTGCACATCGAAAATGTGGCGGTGAGACCACTATCCGACGGTGGAAGTTCAACATAAGCCATAAATACATTTTCCGTAATATACAGGAAGGAAGCTGTGAGAAAGAAACAAAACAGCGCATTGTTATGCATACAATTTTTTGCTTAACATCATATGTGCAGAGAAACAAACTACATATAGACATATAAGTCTAGTAAATTTATTTTGTTGTTCTCTCGTTGTTCGATTGTGAAAGTGATATTTAGATTCAGTTTGTTGATTTGCGACTGGAGTGTATATACCTCTTGTTTGGTTCCATCAATCAGAATAAAAGTGTCATCATTGTATCTTCAGTAGTGTAGGATTATCTCATTGCATTCCGTGTGTTTACTGAAGAAGTCATTTACAATTTTGTCAATGAATAAGTCTGCTAAGGTGCCAGCAAGAGTGTTTCCCATTAAAAGGCTTTCCTGTTGACTGTAGAATTGGTTATTGAAAACATAATAGTTATGAGGTAATTCATGTTTGAGAAGTGAGACAAATTCATCTATTTCTGCTCCCCCGCCACCTATCCGTCCAGTTTCCAAATATTTCCTTTGATAAAGTGTTAGTTTCACAGACTTGGGCCTCAGTCTACAGACTGGTAATGTCTAATGAAATAATTACGAATTTTCTGCGATTTTTATGTCTTGTTTGATGTGTAATGATTACTGAATTTTTTACTGTACATTGTCTGTCATAAACGTAATTTTTATTAAGAAATTCACCTAAATTTTTGATTCAATGGAAAGCATAGCTCCACATACAGTTCACGATAGGTCTCATTGGTACATTTTCTTTGTGCGTTTTAGGTTAAACTCGTAATATGCGAACAGATGGATTCATCAATGTACACCATCAGTCTTCAGTCTTGTCGAGTAAAATGTCAGTTATTTAATTTTTTGAATAAGCGCTTGAAATCGGTTTGTTTTGTCTCATTCAATGTATATCATGCAATTCTTGTTAAAAAAATTCCTGTGTTTTATTTGTGTTTCCTAGTTTGTTTATTATTACAACGGTGTTTCCCTTATCTGTTTTTAGAATCAGCATACATTATTTTTATTTAGTCGTTTATTGTGTGTAGAGTCTGAGTTTCTGTTGTCAGTTTACTTTTATTGTATTGCTTATTATTACGTTTCTTGATTAGTTTGGATAATTTACTAACTACGTTGTTGCGTTCTACTATTGAAAGCTTTGCTGCATCTATTATAATTTTTATATGTCCAGTCATCTCTGCTGCACTATCAAGAAACAGTTTTTGTGTAGTGCTAGAATTTAAACCTTTCTGTAATAGTTTGCTTCTCTGTGCCCAAGTTAATATTTGTAAGGTTTGACACTCTCTTGTAGAACTAAAATGAAATATAATTGTTTTCTTCTTTGATGGTGTTCTTCTTAAACAGTAAAGTTTTAATGTCTTACTCTGTCGATTTCCAACCATTTTCTGTTCGTATCTGTTGCGTGCAATGATAATGTTCATCATAAGGTCAAATATTAGGGTCTAAAGTACTTTACCTATTTCAAAGTGCATTAAGTATAATTAGTATCCAGATATTCGCTTTTGTTATATTTTTCTCGGATATCTTCTTTCACTCACATCACTTCACTTCCTTGTTTTATTCGTCATACACAAGATTGGCTTTATGTTGACTTTAGAGTATCTTTATGTTGACTTTAGAGTGTTTTGAGATGTCTTGGTTGTTTAAGCACTTTCTATTAAGACATTTATCTTTTTTATACCGTCTTCTGATAGGACAATATAACACCATTTACCTTATAGATTTAGAGACTTTTGCATTCACAGTGTCATGTACCAGTGTGAAGTTGATTAATGACGTAGTATATTCATACAAAATGCTGCCTGTTTAAACGTTTATTTTTATTTTGGGTTGACCGGTATCATGCCACATGCTATTCTTCAGTGGTCCTGTAGAAGATACACAATATGATACACAATGCACAATACTATACACTATTTAATGCACTCACAATCTCATTTTTATGTTTTAAATTTCAGAATGATAATTAAAAAAGTCTGATTTTATAATTTAAGATTGCGGAGTGGATTACTATATCCCCTACCATTAAAAAATAATGAAATTACCACATTCAGATTATATAAGAAATAATCGTTTACATCATAGTTTGAAAGTATTGTTCGCAACTGAATAAAGATCAAAAGGCAGGTTTCAAGTATTGTGCCCAGGACACGTTTTTAGCATCGATGAGTTATCTATGAAGGTTACAAGAACATCAGGTCTTTCTACTAACATACCCGATGCTCTGTATCACGTCACTTCCTAATATACCTGATCTGTGTCACGTCAGAAATAGCATACCATGGCGTATCCACTTTAGTGTCCTGCCCAAATTGTACTCTATCCGACAAATGCACATCTAAAAATTGCAGAGAACATATAACAGATGTTCCAAATACCTCTAAAAACTACGATATCAAGCAGAAATTCAATACACTCGAAGAGAAAGTTACGAAATACACCCCCCCCCCCCCCCACCACCACCACCAGCCATGCACTGCTCATCATCTTTTGAATATATTTATCACATAGTTGCTTTCAGCATTAGCATATTTCCTGGTCATCCTAATTACATAATTATCATCATTATAAAATGTTCTACCTGTTGGTAGTTTTCTGACACCACTTCTCCCTCCGCAACTCTTCCAGACCAACTGCTTCTTAATCTAATATCTTGCTCTTTTCACTTCATCCAGCATTTTTATTCTTCTACTTCGCATTTTGATCTGTACTTCCACTGCAACTTCGATAGCAGCTGTTAGAATTTCTCTTCGTCACAGTAGGATTACGTATCCAATTCAGTTTTCTTTCCTACTGTAAACGGTTTATGATATCTAATGATGAACTGTGGACCAAAATGGTTGAATAACAAATTTTTGTCAGCACCTTTTGGCAATTAATCACGACGTTTTATAAAGGACGGTCTTTACTTGTGACCTTATTCTAGTAGTCAAAGAATATCACCCTTTTACACTATATGAAGTGAACATTTTTGCATTTCCCTATAATTTTTACGAAATAGATTATGCTCATCGGTAACTGCATCATCTGAAAAAAGTTGAAATTGCTACTTTCCGACATCAACGATACAATCTGTGTTGCCCTTTATCCATTATTTCCTACTCTCACAGCACTTGTCAGCAGCCGCAAGTTATCCACATTCCAGCAGCAATCACGTCATCGCCATGTGTTTTTATAGTAAATCATCAATGCAAACATTTTTTGTTGTATTTAAGTCACATATATTTATAACTTGAACTATATAAAAACTATTTGTGTATTTTAGCATCATTTAGCCAAAGATAATCAATATCTACATCTAAATACACTAGTGAGACCTCCGCCCATCAGGCGACCTTATGCCGCGTGATGGCACTGTGGACACGTGACACGGTAGCGAAAGTATGTAAGCGGAGTAGAGACGAATGGGAAATCATTTTAGCGACTAACGGGCCGCTAATTGTGAAATCCACTGCCTTAGTCCTCTTTGAAAACCGGCGGGTTTTTTTTTTTTTTTTTTTTTTTTTTTTTTTTTTTTTTTTTTTTTTTTTTTTTTTTAAGATTGGTCGGCTGGGAACGGGAATCTCGGAAACGGCGAAACCGGTCGTGAGCATTTATGGAATGTGGCTGAAGAACAGGGAAACCTCGTGAGGCGACAAGATGTTGGAGGTCCACGACTCATCAGAGAAAGTGGAGGTCGAAGGCTTGTACACTCTGTAAAGCAGGTTACCCGGCGAGTTGTGGCAGACATGACGACACAGCTCGATGCTAGAATAATAACAAGTGTTTCAGAGCACACCGTCAAGAGCTTAGTGTTGAACGTTGTGATCCACAGCAGACTACCTCTACGCGTTACGCGTTCACATGTTGTCCCAACGCCATCGTCAGTAACAATTTAACGACTACAATGGGTACGAAACCATTGAGACTGGACTGTGGATCAGTAGAAACATATCGCCTGATGGGATTCATGATGTTTCTTTTTATACAAGGTCGATGATAGTGTTCACGTACGTCGCTATACTGCATGTCTGCTCGAAACACCCGCCGAGCCACGGATGCAAGCTGGTGGGATGGCGGCTTCCATGAGATATTTGGTTGTAATCGAAGGCAGCTTGGCGTATGTGAACTGTGTGAATATTTATGGCGACTCATGTGCATCCTTTCCTGTTTGATGTCTTCCCTGGCAGCTATGACGTCTTTTAGCAGGGTAACTGTCCTTGTCACTAATGTACAGTGGTTTGCGGATTATGAGTGAGCTCACGTTGACATCTTGGCCACCAAATTTGCCTTATCTGGATCCAACGGAACACACGTAGGACGCTATCGGATGACAGCTAGGGATGAGAAAAACCGTCCGGTTAAATCCGATACCGCTATTTTATTTCTGATTAACCGGTGTTTTTCGGTACTTCTTTGGCACTGGTTGTAAGAGGTTTTAAAAAAAAACGAAAACAAAATATCAATTAGCCTTAGTAGCAGCACTAAAATTTTCCGTTTTGAAATAACCCTTTTTTTAAAAAAAAAGAAGAAGTAATTTTTTTTTATTTGATATTTATTGGTTTGAACTATTACGTTATTGTAGGAAACTGCAAAAGCGATGAGTGCTATTTTAATAACAACGACGACAGGAAGGATCAACAAACACATGATATAAAAACTGGTTCAGCGCTGCTGAGACAATAATGTCCTTCCTACCGAGCGTAGTGGCTTGCCCCAACCTGGTCTATACAGTAGTTTGTCGCTGTCGTCGCTGGACATGCGTTATATTGCTTACTGGCACAATTCCTAATCTGGAATATCTTTAGGAATTGACATAGCAAAGAAGTACAATGGTTCATTTCCTTTAAAATATTAAAGATTTGCCTGCCATTACTAACCAAGGAAAAGAAATTACAGTGAGAGTAATAAATTGAAGCTTAACAAATGGTTCAAATGGCTCCTAGCACCATGGGACTTAACATCTGAGGTCATCCGTCCCCTAGATTTCGAACTACTTAAACCTAACTTACTTAAGGACATCACACACATCCATACCAGAGGCAGGTAAAACTTAACAATTCATCTGTAGTATAAAAATGGGAAGTAGCTAATCTGTTACCTGTGTCTACAAGTACGGCTTTATCTGCTTGTAGCCATTGAAAACGCACAAATTAGGCGAAAAATAGAGTTCTTCAGTGTCAGTGTTCACCTTTTTAGGACTGCCTATTAGTAATTCCCAAATATTGCCGTGATCCCCTATAACACGTTTTTTGAACACATCTCCAAAACATTAGAATCAATCAGAGAATACGGGTGATTTTTTTGTAGTACTGAATCACGTATCACTTTTCTAGGAAAGCACCGAACGGTGGATGCACTTTTTTATATTTGCCTACTTAATTTAATATTTCGATTCTATGTGTATTGAAACTGCGTGAATCAAAATTTTTTAATCTTTATTCGATTTATACGTTTACTACAGGAAATAATAGGAATAAAAAACCTAAAATTGGTTATTTTAGAGACCGGTTATTCAAATGGTTCAAATGGCTCTGAGCGCTATGGGACTTAAGTTCTGAGGTCATCAGTCCCCTAGAACTTAGAACTACTTAAACCTAACTAACCTAAGGACATCACACACATCCATCCCCTAGGCAGGATTCGAACCTGCGACCGTAGCGGTCGCGCGGTTCCAGACTGAAGCGCTTAGAACCGCTCGACCACCCCGGCCGACAGACCGATCATTTTGAGTGGTTTTTAATAATTAGGATACTGGCGTGGAAGAAACGTTATCGAAACCCGGTTGTTTCGGAGCCAACCACCTTCCCCAACTGCACCTCTGTGCACACAAACCATTGAACCCATAATTTCTGTGACTGTGCCATGACATACTTCCGGAAGCCTCCCTAGGATATGTTTTTTGCTTTAGAACATATTTTTGCTTTAAAACATGTTTTTTGCTCTCGTATCAGGTCATTTCTGGAAACTAAGAATCTACTCTGTAGGAATCAACATGGATTTCGGAAAGAGCGATCGTGTGAGACCCAACTCGCTTTATTTGTTCATGAGACCCAGAAAATTTTAGATACAGGCTCCCAGATAAAAGCGATTTTCCTTGACTTCCGGAAGACGTTCGATACAGTTCCGCACTATCGCCTGATAGACAAAGTTAGAGCCTACGGAATATCAGACCAGCTGTATGGCTGGATTGAAGAGTTTTTAGCAAACAGAACACAGCATGTTGTTCTCAATGGAGAGACGTCTACAGACGTTAAAATAACCTCTGGCGTGCCACATGGGAGTGTTATGGGACCATTGCTTTTCACAATATATATAAATGACCTAGTAGATAGTGTCGGAAGTTCCATGCGGCTTTTCGCGGATGATTCTGTAGTATACAGAGAAGTTGCAGAATTAGAAAATTGCAGCAAAATGCAGGAAGATCTGCAGCGCATAGGCACTTGGTGCAGGGAGTGGCAACTTATCCTTAACATAGACAAATGTAATGTATTGCGAATACATAGAAAGAAGGATCCTTTATTGTATGATTATATGATAGCGGAACAAACACTGGTAGCAGTTACTTCTGTAAAATATCTGGGAGTATGCGTAAGGAACGATTTGAAGTGGAATGATCATATAAAATTAATTGTTGGTAAGGCAGATGTCGGGTTGAGATTGATTGGGAGAGTCCTTAGAAAATGTAGTCCATCAACAGAGGAGGTGGCTTACAAAACACTCGTTCGACCTATACTTGAGTATTGCTCATCAGTGTGAGATCCGTACCAGGTCGGGTTGATGGAGGAGGTAGAGAAGATCCAAAGAAGAGCGGCGCGTTTCGTCACAGGGTTATTTGGTAAGTGTGATAGTGTTACGGAGATGTTTAGCAAACTCAAGTGGCAGACTCTGCAAGAGAGGCGCTCTGCATCGCGGTGTAGCTTACTGTCCAGGTTTCGAGAGGGTGCGTTTCTCGATGAGGTATCGAATATATTGCTTCCCCCTACTTATACCTTCCGAGGAGATCACGAATGAAAAATTAGAGAGATTCGAGCGCGCACGGTGGCTTTCCGGCCGTCGTTCTTCCCACGAACCATACGCGACTGTAACAGGAAAGGGAGTTAATGACAGTGGCACGTGAAGTGCCCTCCGCCACACACCGTTGAGTGGCTTGCGGAGTATAAATGTAGATGTAGATGTAGGACTTGTTCTATCGATGTCATACACACTCTCAAGTGTATTGCGTTCTAAAGCCGGACCAATACGCTATTAAATAGGTTCTCACAATGGTTTGGCCCATCAGTGCAGATCAAACTATCTAAGCGGCTATGTCCTAAGAAATCCACTACTATCGCAGGCCGGGTTAGAAGGTAAAAGAAGATTACACTTTGCCTGGCACATAGCCACCGAGGGCAAGAATCAAGCCCCTGCAGAGCCTGTGCGTAGACTGCCCGCGTGCAACGTGATGCGGCGTGTGAAGTCCCGAGGGCGGCCGTGCCACGCGCGCCGTGAATAATTCACACGGCCGCACGCCGCCGGGTCGTCCGTCTGCCCTAGCGAAGTGGCAGACGCGGCAAAGCGTCTCAAGGCTTGCCTGGGAGGGGACAGAGGTTGCAGCGCAAGAGAGCGCCGTTCAAAGGAGGCTCCTAAAGCCGGTTTTACACGAGCGACGTTCTAGTCAAACTCCAATACTCGATGTGCGTGCGCCCTTCGTGCCTGCCTGTAAATCAGCGGCCAACCACGACGCGTGTGTGTTTATGACGTCAGTGATCTATAGACTGTGTCGAGTGTGGAGTTCTACACTACTGCCCATTAAAATTGCTACACCAAGAAGAAATGCAGATGATAAACGGGTATTCATTGGACAAATGTATTATACTAGAACTGACATGTGATTACATTTTCACGCAGTTTGGGTGGATAGATACTGAGAAATCAGTACCCATAACAACCACCTCTGGCCGTAATAACGGCCTTGATACGCCTGGCCATTCAGTCAGACAGAGCTTGGATGCCGTATACAGGTACAGCTGCCCATGCAACTTCAACACGATACCACAATTCATCAAGAATAGTGACAGGCGTATTGTGACGAGCCAGTTGCCCGGCCACCATTGACCAGACGTTTTCTGTTGGTGAGAGATCCTGCTGAAATGTAGGGTTTAGCACGGATCGAATGAAGGGTAGAGCCACGGGTCGTAACACATCTGAAATGTAACGTACACTGTTCAAAGTGCCGTCAATGCGAACAAGAGGTGACCGAGACGTGTAACCAATGGCACCCCATACCATCACGCCGGGTGATACGCCAGTATGGCGATGACGAATACACGCTTCCAATATGCGTTCACCGCCATGTCGCCAAACACGGATGCGACCCTCATGATGCTGTAAACAGAAGTTCTATTAGAAATAATGACGTTTTGCCATTCGTGCACCCAGGTTCGTCGTTGAGTACACCATCGCAAGCGCTCCTGTCTGTGATGCAGCGTCGAGGGTAACCGCAGCAATGGTCTCCGAGCTGATAGTCCATGCTGCTGCAAACGTCGTCGAACTGTTCGTGTAGATGGTTGTTGTCTTGCAAACGTCTCCATCTGTTGACTCAGGGATTGAGACGTGGGTTCTGGATCCGTTACAGCCATGCAGATAAGATGCCTGTCATCTCGACTGCTGCCGTTGGGATCCAGCACGGCGTTCCGTATTACCCTCCTGAACCCAACGATTGCAAATGGCTCTGAGCACCATGGGACTTAACATCTGTGGTCATCAGTCCCCTAGAACTTAGAACTACGTAAACCTAACTAACCTAAGGACATCACACACATCCATGCCCGAGGCAGGATTCGAACCTGCGACCGTAGCGGTCACGCGGTTCCACACTGAAGAGCCTAGAACCGCACGGCCACACCGGCCGGCCACCGATTCCATATTCTGCTAACAGTCATTGGATCTCGACCAACGCGAGCAGCAATGTCGCGATACGGTAAACCGCAATTGCGATAGGCTACAACCCGACCTCTATCAAAGTGGGAAACGTAATGATACGCATTTCTCCTCCTTACACGAGGCATCACAATAACATTTCACCAGGCAACGCCGGTCAACTGCTGTTTGTGTATGAGAATCGGTTGGAAACTTTCCTCATATCAGCACGTTGAAGGTGTCGCCACCGGCGACAATCTTGTGTGAATGCTCTGAAAAGCTAATCATTTGCATATCACAGCATCTTCTTCCTGTCGGTTAAATTTCACGTCTGTAGCACGTCATCTTCGTGGTGTAGCAGATTTAATGCCACTAGTGTAAATGTACTTGTATGCTGCACTCTGTGTACGCACGGAAGTGGTGACCATGGCGACGTCAGCCAACATCGGAAGTTAACCTCTTCTGGCCGAGATCACTACTACCATAGATACTGATTTTGTGTTTTCGTGACTTTATTGTGTTGTTTTCTCTGTTTTCGTCATACATTGAGAAGTTACACAACATTCTGTTGTTTCTTCTTACTTGCGTTCTGCTGTAGGAGAGACGAAGTACCAGAAACCAAAACAGTATTTACATTTTACAGAGAAAAGTCCTACACTGTGCGTAAATACAAATGTAAACACATAAAGGTGTTGTAATTAAAATTTTTTCAACAACGAAAAAGTCACAAATACTTGACGAGAAAATAATTTTCGATGTTATTTGGCACTCAGCAAGAAAATAAGACACAAAGAATAAATCAAAAATCTCTATTTACTGCGTTCTAGATACTGTTTGATATCCTTTCTTTCCGGTATCCGTTCGTTAGCTGCTTCAAAGTTCATGAAGCTATGTTCCGTCTTTGCAACTAAATGAAAGGTAGTTTTTTTCCCTCGCGCGTTTCTCTTCTTTTATTTTTTGAATCATCTTCCGTGGCTCCTTGCAGTGTTGTTAGTCCGTGTGTGATCCTGGAGATGTATTGACAAGATCCCCATACTCGAGAGCGTCGATTTCCGATGTTTTTTCACCCACAGTTTTTACAAATAGCAACACTGGCATTGGCATTGGCAACACTACACACTACAAATATACACACGTTCAATACACAATAAGAAGTACAAGTGAAGTGTTTTAATAAATGTGGGTAAAAAACGCCAGAAATAGGCTATCTGCAGTATAGGGATCTAGCAAACACATCTGGAGAATCACACAAATGGACTAGCAACAACAGAAATCACCACTGAAGATGTTTCGTAAATAAAAAAACCGAAACACTTATGGCAGAAATAGTCTGCCTTTCGTTTAGCTGCAAAGAAGGAACATATCTCTACGAATTATTTGGTGCGTTTGCAAGTATGTATTTTCCAAGCACATAAATAGGTTTTGAAATGTTCGGATGACACTTCCCTACTCTTTCAGTTCCGAGGACTGCAAAGAATGTACTGCGTAATCTTTGAAAAGGACTTCGGCAGCGAATTCTGCTTTTGTCTTTAATAAACTCTACTTTCATTGCTTGTTCCTACATTTTGTTATTATGTTTAGATTTTTCCATAAAAAGGATAGTCCCTCACAATTTCAATTTCACCATTCAGATGTCAAACTTCACAGTAGACAGCTGCTATAACACACGTAGTTTTGATGTTGACGTGTAAACAAAAATGATCACACGGAACAGCCGTTTCTCAGTACAAGAATTAAACGCCAGGAGCGCTGTAGGAGAGTTACTTGTGTCGAGTAGTCACCTGAGACAAGACAGTCGATCGTGTAGCCTCCAGGGACTCAGCATCTGTTTGGCGACCCCGACGTTCCTGAGCTGGGGACTGGTAGGTGCCGCCAGTCCCCTGTCACCGTAAGATCTGGGCATGCTTCAGCGACCACCGTGCGATGCGGCGGAGGAACGTTGTGTGTTTCAGGGAATGGGTATCTTGGCTTGATCGCCCGGATCGTGTCGATGAAATAAACCTCTATAAAAAAAACTCCTCAATCTGCAGCTGTGCTGCGCGCTGATAAGATGCATGGGTGTTGAGGTGGAACAGTCGTTAGCGAGCAACCTCTGGGAAACCTGCCGCGTCTCAGTTATATAAAAGTTACCTAGACAAGAGGGGCTCTGTCTAGGTGGGCTCCTAGTTCTCTAACTGCTCGTGGGGCCGAGATGGAGCCTTCGGAATCTTCTTTGCCTCCTCCCAGCGGAAACAGTGGGCTGCTAGTAGGTACCAGCACCTAATCCAACAAGACGGCACGTGTAACCAATCCTCCTGACTCAGGAGCGAAATCTCATGGTATCATGACTAGTAACAAAACACATGCTGGCTGTCAGAATGTGTTTTTAATCTTTAAAAGGAAAGACGGGAGCTTAGAGAAAGTTCCACCTTTCTATACTCAAAAAGGGTTCGAGGGCATTGCTGCCAGTTTGAAATCTGTTAAGCGATTGCGTAATGGGACGCTGTTGGTGGAAACCGCTAGTTCCCAACAAGCTAAAAATCTACAGAACGCGCAATCCCTTGAGGAATATGCCATCGAAACTGAGCTGTACGCCACCTTGAATTACAGAAAAGGTGTTGTGACGTTCAGGGATCTGGTAGACATTCCCAAGGAGGAACTGAAAGATGAATGGGCTCCAGAAAGAATAGTCGACTTGCAAAATATCATGTAGAGCGTGGATGGGTTCTTGTTAAGTCCGACTCCTTTATCCTCATGTTTAATAACACGAATCTCCCTGAGCATATTAAGGCAGGTTGAATTCGACTAAGTATGCGGCTTTATGTACCCAACCCAATGCGGTTTTTCAAATACCAGCGCTTTGGGCATACTACTCTTAGGTGTCGTGGGGAAGCTCCTTGTGGCAAGTGTGGTCAGGTCGCTAATGATGGTGTCCATTGTTTGGCTCCATTGAAGTGTATGAATTGCTCTTGATTTCACCCATTCTGGAGTCGGGACTGCAGCGTATATCTGGAAGAACGGAAGATACATGAGCTTAAAATTACTAAGCTCATCCCCTATACTGAGGCAAAAAAGCTCTATAAATCCATGCTGCCCCGTGTTTTGCTACCTCCTCCACTTCAGTTGTTAAACACCTCACACGAAAACCTGCTACACAAACGGAGGCTGCTATGTTGGCACTAGTACCTGCGTGTGTTCAAATGGTTCAAATGACTCTGACCACTATGGGACTTAACATCTGAGGTCATCAGTCCTCTAGAACTTAGAACTACTTAAACCTAACTAACCTAATGACATCACACATATCCATGCCCGAGGTAGGATTCGAACCTGAGACCGTAGCGATCGTGCGGTTCCAGACTGAAGCGGCTAGAACCGCTCGGCCACACCGGCCGGCCGAACCTGCGTGTGTCCCTGCACTTGCGCTGCTGCAGTCGTTTCTACGCCTGTCCCTCCCCCAAGAACTTCACAAAAAAGCTGTGGTTGCTGACATTGCAGAGCTCCCTGCTCCTCCAAAGGTCCCGTCTGGTACGCTGTCCAATGTTTCCACACCTGCAGCCACAGTTGTGGCTGCAAAGTCTACCCATCAAAGGCAAAGCTTCAAACACCGGTGGAATCGGGCAGAAAATAGCCTGGCGATGTCAATATCGAGCTCCCTGACATCTCTGTCGATCCTTCTTTAGAGGCTATGAAGCATGATGTCGGATTGGAGCAACCATCTCGCTCCAAACCTGAGCCTCCACCCACTGTGGGCTCCCCTCCCCGTCAGGAAGTCAGGATGAAAGTGCCCCCCTGATAGATGGCTCCCATTGTCCAGTGGAACACGAATGGATTCACTACACACATGGAGGAACAAACTTCTAGCGCAGCAACGCCGTCTGTGCTTGTGTTTGCAGGAAATACATATCAAAGCATCTGATGCCCCGGCACTGCGGGGCTATACCCTGTATCACAAGGAAGACAAGACTGGGGAAAGAGCCAAAGGTGGGGTTGCTGTTTTTGTCAATAATGGCCACCACTCCTCTGCTTTTCCCCTGGATACCGACCTGTAAGCAGGTGCAGTTGCAATTTCTGCACGTCAGAGGTTTACAGTTTGTTCTCTTTATTTACCTCCACTGGATGCAGGACACTCTGAGGCTTTCAAAGATCTTATCGCGCAACTCCCCCAAACATTTCTCCTCCTGGGAGGCTTCAATGCCCATGTCTTGTCGGGCTCAAGGTCTACTTGCCGTCGGGGCTGACTTTTGGAGAGCCTCTTGATATCTCGAGAGCTGTGTCTCCTAAACGCTGGTACTGTGACTCATTTCTGTGCTGCTACTGGGTCATTCTCAGCCATCAACCTATGTCTCTGCTCTCTAGCCCTCGCCGACTCTGTTCACCGGGAGGTCATTGACGACCTTCATTCCAGCGACCACTTCCTGATCCGCCTTCAGATACTCGATGGTGTGTTGCTGGAACGGAAGCCACCAGCGTGGATGATTGGCAGGGCTATCTGGGCGCTGTTTGGCCAGTTGGCTGTGTTTGAACACCTTGACAGCGTCCAGGAATGGGTGGATCACATGACGCACATGATCCATCACGTCGCTGATCTATCCATACCAACGTCTTTCGACCATCTTCAGAGGCGACTTGTCCCTTGGTGGACATAAGAGTGCCATTTATCCATCCAGGATAGGCGTGCGGCTCTTAGATGGTTTAAATGCCGCCTGACAGCAGACAATCTCTCAATCTTTCGAATATCCAGATTGTAAAAACGTGGTCTGATCAGATGAGTCCAAATTTAAATTGGTAAGAGCTGATAGTAGGATTCGAGTGTCGCGCAGACCCATGTTGTCAACAAGGCACTGCACAGGCTGGTGGTTGCTCCATAGTGATGTGGGCTGTGTTTGCATGGAAAAAACTGGGTCTTCTGGTCCAACTGAACCGATCATTGACTGAAAATGGTTATGTTCGTCTATTCGGAGGCCATTTGCAGCCATTCGTGGACTTCATGTTCCCAAACAACAATGGAATTTTTATAGATTACAATGCAACATGTCATCGGACTGCAATTGTTCGCGATTGGTTTGACCGACATTCTGGATAACTCGGGCGTGCGTTTTGGTCAATCAGATCACCTGACATGAATCGAACCGAACATTTATTGGACACGCTCCAAAGGTCAGTTCGTACACAAAATCCTGTACCGGCAACATTTTCGGAATTACGGACGGTTATAGAGACAACATAGCTCAATATCTCTGCGGATGTTCCGACGACTTGTTGAGTCAATTCCACTTCGAGTTGCTGCACTATGCCGGGCAGAAAGAGGTCCGGCGCATATTAGGAAGCATCCCATGACTTTTGTCATCATAGTGTGTGTGTGTGTGTGTAGTGTCCTGTGGGACACATCCAGCAGAACAGACAATACTGTAGTATACGATATGTTGAGAATCTGGGTCAGACGGAAAGCATGCTCGGATAGCCAAAGCAGTCAATTCGACCGCTCGAGTAAAGCGATAAATTCGGGTTCGAGTTCCCTTCCGGCACAAGTTGTCAACTTTTGCCACTGAATTATTTCAACGGCCATTTGCGGCTGACGTCGGTACCTCCCTCAAAATACATCTGCCTCTTAAAACGTTGTACCCTGTTCTGATTAATTAACCTCAGTGCATTGTATGTAGATGCCTCAGAGCTCTTAGGTCCTACATTTCTTTTATATCCATGACTTGTACATCGCACGTATCATGTGGAGGCGTGGCTATTGTGACAAGTAGTAGACGATACTGAACTAACGTTACCGTGATTGGCATAGGATAAGGTAGGGTAGGGTAGGGTAGGGGAGAGTGTGATAGGCTGCATGGGCGGGGTGGGGCTGTACTGCGAAGGCGCCGCCGCCAGCCGGGCGTGCTCTCGCTTTGTGCCGCGCTGTTCTGTGTCGCGCGGGCCGCTCAGATCAATAGGCGCGCTGCCTGCTGCCTCCTGCGGCCGTTCCCGGTTCGCGACCAGACCAGCCTCCGCCGTCCCAGCCTCGGCGTTATGGGGCGCTGGGGAGCTTCCCGCCGCAGCAAGCAGTCCACGATGTGCGTCTACATCTACATCCACACTCCGCAAGCCACCTGACGGTGTGTGGCGGAGGGTACCTTGAGTACCTCTATCAGTTCTCCCTTCTATTCCAGTCTCGTATTGTTCGTGGAAAGAAGGATTGTCGGTATGCTTCTGTGTGGGCTCTAATCTCTCTGATTTTATTCTCTTCGCGAGATACACGTAGGAGGGAGCAATATACTGCTTGACTCTTCGGTGAAGGTATGTTCTCGAAATTTTAACAAAAGCCCGTACCGAGCTACTGAGCGTCTCTCCTGCAGAGTCTTCCACTGGAGTTTATCTATCATCTCCGTAACGCTTTCGCAATTACTAAATGATCCTGTAACAAAGCGCGCTGCTCTCCGTTGGATCTTCTCTATCTCTTCTATCAACCCTATCTGGTACGGATCCCACACTGCTGAGCAGTGTTCAGGCAGTGGGCGAACATGCGTACTGTAACCTACTTCCTTTGTTTTCGAATTGCATTTCCTTAGGATTCCTTCAGGAGAACCTGCCACGGTGGAGGTGCTGACGATGTACAGTGCACGTAAAATCTTTTGGGTTGTTAGGGCGCATCATGTTGCTTCTGTACGACTAAAATTTTGACCCCTCTGATTGGATCTTCTTCGAAATCTTGTGATGTCCACAGCTGATTCAGTACTGTGAGAGACCAGCGTCACGTAAGGAGCAACTCAGATGCCTTAAAGGTAGAACATTTGGTGCTATTGGCACTGCTGCTTCCATTAGCCAAAGGTTCCCTCGTTGAAATTTTTTCCGAGATATTGCAAGCTCAAGACACACTGGAACAGTTTCATAAACCAATTGTAGCACGAAATTTATCTGTGTGGGTGCTTCTCCTCTTGGAATCTGAATTTTATTGGAAAGTGCAGGGGCAGAACGAGTCGTTGGGACAGTACTTTGATCCTGTCAGGGTTGCATTAGTGGCTTTGAATACGACGGTCTCGAAAGGGGAGTCAATAGGCCAAATGCTGGAGGGGATGCGTCCCAAGGATAGGTCGCGTTTGGCCTTTGGGCAGCATCATGATTATTTTTCACATTTGCAACAGATGATTGATTCAATAGAGTCGGTAGCTTTATTGGACAGCATCTGGCTATGGAGGAAAGGGGAGTCGGCCCCGTGAATAATACGGTGGGTGCGGGTGATTTAAAGAAAGATAGGTTGTTCCATAAAAACACGAGAGAACTGCCGGATATCAGTAACGTCCTGCTCAAATGGTTCAAATGGCTCTGAGCACTATGGGACTTAACATCTGAGGTCATCAGTCCCCTAGAACTTAGAACTACTTAAACCTAACTAACCTAAGTACATCACACACATCCATGCCTGAGGCAGCATTCGAACCTGCGACCGTAGCGGTCGCGCGGTTCCAGACTGAAGCGCCTTTAACCGCTTGGCCACACCGGCCGGCTAACGTCCTGCCACGATATTTCGGCGCAGAGTCTTCTGGCCATCTTCAGGTGAGTGCCAGCTGGACGGAGTGGCCGAGCGGTTCTAGGCGCTACAGTCTGGAACCGCGCGACCGCTACGGTCGCAGGTTCGAATCCTGCCTCGGGCATGGATGTGTGTGATGTCCTTAGTTAGGTTTAAGTAGTTCTAAGTTCTAGGGGACTGATGACCTCAGCAGTTAAGTGCTCAAAGCCAGGTGAATGCCACTGTAGTAGTACTGGCGAGTACGAGCTCAGCTCCGCAATTTAAAACCGTACTGAGGTGACATTGCGCATGCGCTGCTCAGCGTGCTCGTTCGAACAACTCCGCGCGTTACGCCTCGCGCCCTCCACGGTGAAAGCTTCGCGTATGGATATCAGGTCGATTTTCATCTTTATGCAGATCACTACGTCGACTACGAAGTTTCTCTGTAACAGGATTGCAAGCAGAGTTTAGCTGATAACCGCTATCTCGATTGATGAGAGTATCGTTGTCAGACCATCTTATTTCCACAGATTCATTGATAATCGAGCTCCAAAAGTTTGATGTATGGGTCACAATTTCTGTGTCGTTGTAATTCGTGGAATGGTCTGTGGAAATACAATGTTTCGCGATTGCGGACTTGGTGGGTTGGAGAAGGCGAGTATGTCGTTGGTGTTCCACAATGCGTTCCTGCACAATTCGTGTTGTTGTTGTTGTGGTCTTCAGTCCTGAGACTGGTTTGATGCAGCTCTCCATGCTACTCTATCCTGTGCAAGCTTTTTCATCTCCCAGTACCTACTGCAACCTACATCCTTCTGAATCTGCTTAGTGTATTCATCTCTTGGTCTCCCTCTACGATTTTTACCCTCCACGCTGCCCTCCAATACTAAATTGGTGATCCCTTGATGCCTCAGAACATGTCATAACCAACCGATCCCTTCTTCTGGTCAAGTTGTGCCACAAACTTCTCTTCTCCCCAATCCTATTCAATACTTCCTCATTAGTTATGTGATCTACCCATCTAATCTTCAGCATTCTTCTGTAGCACCACATTTCGAAACCTTCTATTCTCTTCTTGTCCAAACTATTTATCGTCCATGTTTTTCACTTTCATACATGGCTACACTCCATACGAATACTTTCAGAAATGACTTCCTCACACTTGAATCAATACTGGATGTTAACAAATTTCTCTTCTTCAGAAACGCTTTCCTTGCCATTGCCAGCCTACATTTTATATCCTCTCTACTTCGACCATCATCAGTTATTTTGCTCCCCAAATAGCAAAACTCCTTTACTACTTTCAGTGCCTCATTTCCTAATCTAATTCCCTCAGCATCACCCGACTTAATTAGACTACATTCCATTATCCTTGTTTTGCTTTTGTTGATGTTCATCTTATATCCTCCTTTCAAGACACTGTCCACTCCATTCAACTGCTCTTCCAAGTCCTTTGCTGTCTCTGACAGAATTACAATGTCATCGGCGAACCTCAAAGTTTTTATTTCCTCTCCATGAATTTTAATACCTACTCCGAATTTTTCTTTTGTTTCCTTTACTGCTTGCTCAATATACAGATTGAACAACATCTGGGAGAGACTACAACCCTGTCTTACTCCCTTCCCAACCACTGCTTCCCTTTCATGTCCCTCGACTCTTATAACTGCCATCTGGTTTCTGTACAAATAGCCTTTCGCTCCCTGTATTTTACCCCTGCCACCTTTAGAATTTGAAAGAGAGTATTCCAGTCAACATTGTCAAAAACTTTCTCTAAGTCTACAAATGCTAGAAACGTAGGTTTGCCTTTCCTTAATCTTTCTTTTAAGATAAGTCGTAAGGTCAGTATTGCCTCACGTGTTCCAGTGTTTCTACGGAATCCAAACTGATCTTCCCCGAGGTTGGCTTCTACTAGTTTTTCCATTCGTCTGTAAAGAATTCGTGTTAGTATTTTGCAGCTGTGACTTATTAAACTGATAGTTCGGTAATTTTCACATCTGTCAACACCTGCTTTCCTTAGGATTGGAATTATTATATTCTTCTTGAAGTCTGAGGGTATTTCGCCTGTTTCATACATCTTGCTCACCAGATGGTAGAGTTTTGTCAGGACTGGCTCTCCCAAGGCCGTCAATAGTTCCAATGGAATGTAGTCTACTCCGGGGGCCTTGTTTCGGCTCAGGTCTTTCAGTGCTCTGTCAAACTCTTCACGCAGTATCATATCTCCCATTTCATGTTCATCTACATCCTCTTCCATTTCCATAATATTGTCCTCAACTACATCGCCCTTGTATAGACCCTCTATATACTCCTTCCACCTTTCTGCTTTCCCTTCTTTGCTTGGAACTGGGTTTCCATTTGAGCTCTTGATATTCATACAAGTCGTTCTCTTATCTCCAAAGGTCTCTTTAATTTTCCTGTAGGCAGTATCTATCTTACCCCTAGTGAGATAGGCCTCTACATCCTTACATTTGTCCTCTAGCCATCCCTGCCTAGTCATTTTGCACTTCCTGTCGATCTCATTTTTGAGACGTTTGTATTTCTTTTTGCCTGCTTCATTTACTGCGTTTTTGTATTTTCTCCTTTCATCAATTAAATTCAATATTTCTTCTGTTACCCAAGGATTTCTACTAGCCCTCGTCTTTTTACTTACTTGATCCTCTGCTGCCTTCGCTACTTCGTCCCTCAAAGCTACCCATTCATCTTCTACTGTATTTCTTTCCCCCATTCCTGTCAATTGTTCCCTTATGCTCTCCCTGAAACTCTGTACAACCTCTGGTTCTTTCAGTTTATCCAGGTCCCATCTCCTTAAATTCCCACCTTTTTGTAGTTTCTTCAGTTTTAATCTACAGGTCATAACCAATAGATTGTGGTCAGAGTCCACATCTGCCCCTGGAAATGTCTTACAATTTAAAACCTGGTTCCAAAATCTCTGTCTTACCATTATATAATCTATCTGATACCTTTTAGTATCTCCAGGGTTCTTCCATGTATACAACCTTCTTTCATGATTCTTAAACCAAGTGTTAACTATGAAACTTCCTGGCAGATTAAAACTGTGTGCCCGACCGAGACTCGAACTCGGGACCTTTGCCTTTCGCGGGCAAGTGCTCTACCATCTTTTTCTCTCTTTTTTTTTTTTTTTTTTTTTTTAAATCTCATTTTGTTCGCTTTGTTCGTTGCATCTGCTCGTGGCGGAGGTCGTAAATCATCCGTTTAAGTTCGTTGTTGATCGATGAACTCAGTTTTTTTATTACAGAGGGCGGCTAACCCTCTGACCGAACACGCTGAGCTACCGTGCCGGCATATCTGAGCTACCGAAGCACGACTCACGCCCGGTACTCACAGCTTTACTTCTGCCAGTATCTCGTCTCCTACCTTCCAAACTTAACAGAAGCTCTTCTGCGAACCTTGCAGAACTAGCACTCCTGAAAGAAATGATATAGCGGAGACATGGCTTAGCCACAGCCTGGGGGATGTTTTCAGAATGAGATTTTCACTCTGCAGCGGAGTGTGCGCTGATATGAAACTTCCTGGCAGATTAAAAGGTTCGCAGAAGAGCTTCTGTTAAGTTTGGAAGGTAGAAGACGAGATACTGGCAGAAGTAAAGCTGTGAGTACCGGGCGTGAGTCGTGCTTCGGTAGCTCAGATGGTAGAGCACTTGCCCGCGAAAGGCAAAGGTTCCGCGTTCGAGTCTCGGTCGGGCACACAGTTTTAATCTGCCAGGAAGTTTCATATCAGCACACACTCCGCTGCAGAGTGAAAATCTCATTCTGGAAACATCCCCCAGGCTGTGGCTAAGCCATGTCTCCGCTATATCCTTTCTTTCAGGAGTGCTAGTTCTGCAAGGTTCGCATAAGAGCTTCTGTTAAGTTTGGAAGGTAGGAGACGAGATACTGGCAGAAGTAAAGCTGTGAGTACCGGGCGTGAGCCGTGCTTCGGTAGCTCAGATGGCACACAGTCTGCCTTCGGCAGTGACACAGTGCGGACCGTGTTGCCTGCCGGCCGCGCTGTGGTGCGCGCGCCTGCTTGTTTACGCCGGAGCAGCTTCGCGTGTGCGGTGTTGTGAGTTTAGAACGAGATGGCACACTCGTACAGAAAAACGACTTTGAAGTTCAGTTTTGCGAACGACTATACACGACCAAAGGCACACGAGATTGAACGTTTCTTCAGAGAAGACGTAAAAATCGATCCACAGGAAATCGTGGGAATCAATTTATCGCTCGTTTCAAGCGTCGTCTATGTCAAGCTTGTTGACGAGGCTGCTTGCGAAAGACTTCTACAACGATCACCGAACGGGTATCGTTTCTGTCATGCCGACGGGAATGTTGGTGCGGTTACAGTCGATCACGCGGGAATGGGGATCCGTACTATACGAGTCTTCGAACTTCCGTTTGAGGTCCCGTCTGAACTTGTTACCGACGCCTTTCGACCATATGGTACAGTTCTATCCCATGTGGCAGAAAAATGGACGAGTTTTACCACGTACCCCGTTTTAAATGGGGTGAGACAAATACGGATAGAACTGCGCAAGCACGTCCCCTCTTATTTGTACATAGGAGGTTGTCGAGCGATTATAATCTATGATGGGCAACCTCGCACTTGCTCGGGGTGCGGGAAAGAAGGTCACGTCCGCTCGGAATGCCTCCAGCGACGTTTAGTGCAAACTCCACGGGATGACGTTCAGGCGCCACAACCGACGACTGTCTTACCGTTGACCTTTGTGGAAGCCCTGAGAGGCGACGTGAGGGAGACTTCCGATGGGCACCAGCAGCTGCCCCCTATAGAGAACATGGACGCCAACGGGCTGGAACTCCGACCACCGGTTCCACCACAGCAGACACAGGACACCACAGAAGAGATGCAGCTGACGGCCGCTCCAGGCTCATCCGTGGTGGCTGCCAGTGCTTCCACCGAGAGCGTGATAGGCCAGGCCCAAGACGGAGGATACGCAACCCCAACAGCCGATGCGGAAGCAAGGCAACGGAAACAGCGTTCGCCGAAGAGAAGAAAGAAGCGTCGACTGACTTCTGCTGACGATAGACATAGTCCCGAGGGGACAGTGGACGACAACGACAGTATCGACCTGAGACCAGTGGATTCAACAGATACCGAGATGACGATGCAGGAACTACAAAGCGACGATAGCTTGAACTCTCCTTCTGGTAACCGGAAGGCGGAAGTGGAGATGACAACTGTCCAACATCAGAGCGATGACAACGTTACCTCCCATCCTTCGACCAGTTCCGGAAATATGCTGGGGGACTGGGCGCAAGAAATGGACCAACAGGAACAGGATGAAAATACGAACGCGACGATTGAGGACAGTCCTGGCCAGAGGCCGGGAGGGGTCGGGAAATGTTGACCAACTTAGTGTGTTGAGGAGCGCCGGGGGTGCAGATGGACGCTTAATGACACCGCCCTACAACTGATGAACACAAGCCAGGCGTACCGCATTGCCACGATAAACATTAATGGCATACGGACACCGCTTAAAATTCAAATGCTGAAAGATATGTTACGCGCTGCGGACGTGGATATTGTACTCCTACAAGAAGTGCGTTTCACATCGCCGCCAGAGTTCTACGGTTACGAGGCACATTATTCAGTGCACGATGAAAGTGGATGCGGTGTGGCGATTCTCACCAGGGAAGGAATAGGAGTGGAGGACGTCAGGTCTCTCCCTTCGGCACGCGGCATAGCGATCACTGTCGACGGCGTTCGTTTCATCAATTTATACGCACCATCTGGCTCCACAAAACGAAGAGAAAGGGCGACTTTTTACACCGAAGAGATAGCACCGTTGTTCGCTGGACGCTTTGATAACTATATAGTGGGCGGCGACTTTAATTGTGTCGTCGACAAAAAGGACCAAGTACCTCATTATGTGCCATGCATGGAACTGCGTGCGTTGATTACCGAAATGGCGCTTCTGGATACCTGGGAACTGCAGCATGGTGACAGACCGGGTTATACGTTTGTCACGGGACACTCGGCGAGTAGACTTGATAGAGTGTACGTGACACGCGCTCTACGGACGACGATACTGGATGCCGAAATCTGGCCAGCGGCTTTTACGGATCATATGGCGTACGTCTGTACGATTTCACTAACGCGTCAGAAGATATGGCGGAGTAAAGGTCACTGGAAAATGAATTGTGCACTTTTACGTGACACTGAATGTCACCGGTCGATAGAGGCGGCCTGGGAGACCTGCGTTCGCCGCCAACGAGCATACACCTCGGTTCTCCAGTGGTGGATTAAATGCGCAAAACCAACGTTACGGCGAACGTTGATACGATACGGGCAGGACAAATCGCAGTGGAACCGCACAACGGCTGATTTTTATTTTACAGCCCTGAGGGAGCTGATGACCCAACAACCATCGCCGGAAAGGCACACGGCCATGCGCAGGATAAAAGCCAAGTTATTACAGCTGACGAGACTAAGAATGGAAGGTATAATGGTCCGGGCGAGACTGGCGGACACAGTTGCTGCCGAAACCCCCTCCATGCACCACGTGGTACGTGAACGCCAACGACGACGCAGGACTTTGATCAGGGAACTAATCTCTGAAACTGGCCAGCAAGTTGTGCACCAGCGTGATATTGCGCATGTGTTTACCGACTATTTCCGCCAGTTATATGGACCTGTACATGTGAACCACGAGACACTACATGATGTCATCTCGGAAATGCCAGATAGAGGACCACCACTGGATGCAGAGACTTTCATCACAGCGATAACAGAGGACGAGCTGACAGACGCAATTGCCAGGGGGGCTCCGAACAAGTCCCCAGGACAGGACGGCTTCCCAATTGAATTTTACCGCGCCTTTGCATACCTCATGGGACGGACCTGGATTCAGATGTACAACGAACTCCTGTTACCGCAGACTGAGATACCTGCCGAATTCACGGAGGGTATCATCATCCCAATACCCAAACCACGCGGTCGCAGAAATCCAGGAGATTATAGACCACTCACTCTCTTGAACTGCGACTATAAGATTTTCGCCCGCATCCTTGGGGCTCGCCTGCGGACTTCACTTTCTGATAGACTCCTCATAGATCAAACTTGCCTCGGCGGTAAGAGCAACGTACATACGGCGCTCAGTGACTACCGAGATATCATCGCGTTAGCAGCGGCATGCCGAGTGCGTGGGGCACTCGTCGCTATTGACTTCGATCATGCATTCGACAGAGTGGATCATACCTTTTTGCATGCGGTGATGGGCCGATTGGGAATCCCACAGGCCTTCATCCTAGTGATCATGCGACTGTTACACGGCGTACGATCCAAGGTCTCGGTGAATGGCTCTGAGCACTATGGGACTTAACATCTATGGTCATCAGTCCCCTAGAACTTAGAACTACTTAAACCTAACTAACCTAAGGACAGCACACAACACCCAGCCATCACGAGGCAGAGAAAATCCCTGACCCCGCCGGGAATCGAACCCGGGAACCCGGGCGTGGGAAGCGAGAACGCTACCGCACGACCACGAGATGCGGGCCCTCGGTGAATGGGCGGGGCACTGACTACATCGTTATTTCAAGGTCAGTTCGTCAAGGTTGCCCCCTTTCGATATTTTTGTATGCAATGGCTTTGGAACCCTGTCTATATGGTCTCCGAAGACGGTTGGAGGGAGTGCCGTTGCCACAACTGACCTTTCATTGCCGCGCTTATGCTGACGATATGATGCTGGTGGCACGGACAGGCGAAGAAGTACGTACGGCGTTGGCATGGATACAGCGATATGGGATGGCGGCAGGAAGCGTGCTTAATCTACAAAAAACACGATGCATGAATGTCGGTCGAGGATTACAACCGGGGGAGGAAGGCCCGCTCGTCTTGGTTAAGACCATAAAATGCCTAGGTATTACGTTCCACACGGATGTGCAGCGGACAGCAGCGGATAACTACCGACGCATATTGAAGCTGATGCGGACAATGGTGCTGTTACAGAAATTAAGAGCGTTGGATATGATTCAGAGGGTGACCTATGTTAACGTATACCTAGCACCGAGACTCACTCACGTAGCGCATGTCCTGCCTTTAACGCGCACAATGGCATCACGGATACAAGCAACTTTCGGAACCTACGTGAGTGTGGGACACCTGTTTAAGATCCGATACACAACGCTTACGCTACCACCTGGAGAGGGTGGACTTGGTCTAGTGAACGTATATGAAAAGGCACGGGCGTTATTCGTCAGTACGATTTTCCGACAGTGGCGCGGTCAATTTCGGGTGCGTTGGCCGACGTACTAGCGCCCACTTCAATGCTGCCCCCAGTCGATGTGGGCCATATTTCACCGAAGCTGTCACATTTCAAGTCTTTTTTTTTGGAGCTTAGCTATGTCAGAGATTTCTTCCCAACAACACGACTACCGACGACGCGAGACGTATACCAACTCTTACTGCGCCGGTGCCCCAGGAATACCCTGGAAAAGAAGTACCCAGACAAGAACTGGCGACAGATATGGCGCGTTATACGGAACGTTTACCTCCCAACGTCGGTACGCTCAACATGGTATGTGGTGATAAATAGGAAGTTCGCAACGAATCAACGGCGGCACGCGATTCATTTGGCAGACACTCCACTATGTTTAGGCTGCGCAACAGTGGACACTGATGAACATCGTTTAACATGTAGTGGGACGGCTCCAGTGTGGCACTTGGCACAACAGATATTGGCGTTCCTGTTACGCTCCGCCCCTCACACAATTTCATCAGACACGCTTTTTTTCCCCCAAGAATATTATTTCCCGGTCCAAAAAACCAATGCAGTGACATGGGTGCGGGGAATGGTGGTGGGCTACGTGTATAACGAATCGGAAAAGGACAAAATTGATTTTTGGCATTTTCTCCTGGATGGACACACGAAGCTGCAACAGCATAAGAAATATAGACAAGACTTCGCTAATTACTTGCGACTTACATTTACCGACCCGCCGGCCAGATGGGGTGTGACGGGTGAGAGATGAGATAGACGAAGAAGCCGAGATAGATATCGATCACACTTACGGACCCTTAGTTCATTTCGAGAAGACGACCCAGTCTTACACCAACGTCTGGAGAACGAGTCGATAGATGGCTCTCTTGCTCTATCGAACGTCGGGTCGTGAGCAGGTGTCGCCCCCGACACGAATTTCATTTCATTGCTACAGGAGCATGTTTCTTTTGTATTTGTACTATCCGCAATGTCTTCATGTCTTTCATTTGGGAATTTTCAGTTTTATTCATTTCATTAATTAATTAATTTTCTAAGTAGCCACTATTTGTCAACATATAAAAAAAAAAAAAAAAAAAAAAAAAAAAAAGATGGTAGAGCACTTGCCCGCGAAAGGCAAAGGTCCCGAGTTCGAGTCCCGGTCGGGCACACAGTTTTAATCTGCCAGGAAGTTTCATATCAGCGCACTCTCCGCTGCAGAGTGAAAATCTCATTCTGGAAGTGTTAGTTATGATTATGTTGTGCTCTGTGCAAAATTCTACCAGGCGGCTTCCTCTTTCATTTCTTAGCCCCAATCCATATTCACCTACTATGTTTCCTTCTCTCCCTTTTCCTACACTCGAATTCCAGTCATCCATGACTATTAAGTTTTCGTCTCCCTTCACAATCTGAATAATTTCTTTTATTTCATCATACATTTCTTCAATTTCTTCGTCATCTGCAGAGCTAGTTGGCATATAAACTTGTACTTCTGTAGTAGGTGTGGGCTTCGTATCTATCTTGGCCACAATAATGCGTTCACTATGCTGTTTGTAGTAGCTTACCCGCATTCCTATTTTCCTACTCCTGCATTACCCCTATTTGATTTTGTGTTTATAACCCTGTAGTCACCTGACCAGAAGTCTTGTTCCTCCTACCACCGAACTTCACTAATTCCCACTATATCTAACTTCAACCTATTCATATCCCTTTTTAAATTTTCTAACCTACCTGCCCGATTAAGGGATCTGACATTCCACGCTCCTATCCGTAGAACGCCAGTTTTCTTTCACCTGATAACGACATCCTCTTGAGTAGTCCCCGCCCAGAGATCCGAATGGGGGACTATTTTACCTCCGGAATATTTTACCCAAGAGGACGCCATCATCATTTAATCATACAGTAAAGCTACATGCCCTCGGGAAAAATTACGGCTGTAGTTTCCCCTTGCTTTCAGCCGTTCGCAGTACCAGCACAGCAAGGCCGTTTTGGTTATCGTTACAAGGCCAGATCAGTCAATCATCCAGACTGTTGCCCTTGCAACTACTGAAAAGGCTGCTGCCCCTCTTCAGGAACCACACGTTTGTCTGGCCTCTCAACAGATACCCCTCCGTTGTGGTTGCACCTACGGTACGGCTATCTGTATCGCTGAGGCACGCAAGCTTCCCCCACCAACGGCAAGGTCCATGGTTCATGGGGGGTGGGGCAATTCGTGTTGTTTGCCATATATATGATTCGCCGCATTCACACGGAATTTTGTAAGCACCTGATTTACGCAGGACCAGGTCGTCTTTAACGGATCCCAGCAGTGATGAAATTTTGGAAGGAGGGCGAAAGATGACTCTCACTTGATACTTTCTCAATATTCTGCCTATCTGTGAAGAAATATTCCCAATAAATAGTAGATAAGCAGTCGACCTGAAGGCCTCTTCCTCTTCCTTGTTCCGTCGTTTGTAGGTCTTCATCACTCTGTTCACTTGCCTAGGTGAAAAGCCATTCTTCAGAAATACTTTTTGCAGGTGTTCCAGTTCCGCTTGAAGACTGTCGGCGTCAGAGATGGTACGGGCACGGTGGATCAAGGTTATGAACGCGCACGCTGAGCAGCGCATGCGCAGTGTCACCTCAGTACGGCTTTAAATAGCGGAGCTCAGCCCATACTCGCCAGTACTACTACAGTGGCACTCATCTGAAGATGGCCAGAAGACTCTGCGCCGAAATATCGTGGCAGGACGTTACTGATATCCGGCAGTTCTCCTGTGTTTTTATGGAACAATCAGTACGCCGGGAAAGCTTTAAACATCACAAGATGGGTTGTGTTTTCGTGGCCGGGAACCGGTTCATTTCGTTCGGAATTGCCCGATACCGAGAGAACGGCTCCGAGATACACGACGCCAGAAGAAAAGGCGTTCTGGTAAGAAGACTTGGCCTTTGAATTGCAGCACTTTTTGACTCCCTCAGTTGCACCTCTCCCATATATTTGTACCTCGCTGGACTCCTGTACTCCGGGAGTTCAGTGTCTCTTATACAGGGTGTTACAAAAAGGTACGGCCAAACTTTCAGGATACATTCCTCACACACAAATAAAGAAAAGATGTTATGTGGACATGTGTCCGGAAACGCTTAATTTCCATGTTAGAGCTCATTTTAGTTTCGTCAGTATGTACTGTACTTCCTCGACTCACCGCCAGTTGGCCCAATTAAAAGAAGGTAATGTTGACTTCGGTGCTTGTGTTGACATGGGACTCATTGCTCTACAGTACTAGCATCGAGCACATCAGTACGTAGCATCAACAGGTTACTGTTCATCACGAACGTGTTTTTGCAGTCAGTGCAATGTTTACAAATGCGGAGTAGGCAGATGCCCATTTGATGTATGGATTAGCACGGGGCAATAGCCGTGGCGTGGTACGTTTGTATCGAGACAGATTTCCAGAACGAAGGTGTCCCGACAGGAAGACGTTCGAAGCAATTGATCGGCGTCTTAGGGAGCACGGAACATTCCAGCCTATGACTCGCAACTGGGGAAGACCTAGAACGACGAGGACACCTGCAATGGACGAGGCAATTCTTCGTGCAGTTGACGATAACCCTAATGTCAGCGTCAGAGAAGTTGCTGCTGTACTAGGTAACGTTGACCACGTCACTGTATGGAGAGTGCTACGGGAGAACCAGTTGTTTCCGTACCATGTACAGCGTGTGCAGGCACTATCAGCAGCTGATTGGCCTCCACGGGTACACTTCTGCGAATGGTTCATCCAACAATGTGTCAATCCTCATTTCAGTGCAAATGTTCTCTTTACGGATGAGGCTTCATTCCAACGTGATCAAATTGTAAATTTTCACAATCAACATGTGTGGGCTGACGAGAATCCGCACGCAATTGTGCAATCACGACATCAAAACAGATTTTCGGTGAACGTTTGGGCAGGCATTGTTGGTGATGTCTTGATTGGGCCCCATGTTCTTCCACCTGCGCTCAGTGGAGCACGTTATTATGATTTCATACGGGATACTCTACCTGTGCTGCTAAAATATGTGCCTTTACAAGTACGACACAACATGTGGTTCATGCACGATGGAGCTCCTGCACATTTCAGTCGAAGTGTTCGTACGCTTCTCAACAACAGATTCGGTGACCGATGGATTGGTAGAGGCAGACCAATTCCATGGCCTCCACGCTCTCCTGACCTCAACCCTCTTGACTTTCATTTATGGGGGCATTTGAAAGCTCTTGTCTACGCAACCCCGGTACCAAATGTAGAGACTCTTCGTGCTCGTATTGTGGACGGCTGGATACAATACACCATTCTCCAGGGCTGCATCAGCGCATCAGGGATTCCATGCGACGGAGGGTGGATGCATGTATCCTCGCTAACGGAGGACATTTTGGACATTTCCTGTAACAAAGTGTTTGAAGTCACGCTGGTACGTTCTGTTGCTGTGTGTTTCCATTCCATGATTAATGTGATTTGAAAAGAAGTAATAAAATGAGCTCTAACATGGAAAGTAAGCGTTTCCGGACACATGTCCACATAACATATTTTATTTCTTTGTGTGTGAGGAATGTTTCCTGAAAGTTTGGCCGAACATTTTTTAACACCCTGTAGATCAAAGGGTTCAAATGGCTCTGAGCAATTCCCACTGACTTGCGTCGGTGTATGTTTCGAGTAGCCATACGACAGCCTATCCGGCCACAGCCATTGATATGGAGTCACAAGAGACGCGATTCCTCCGACCAGACGACACGTCTCTACTGATTCACAGTTGAATCCCAGTGATCCCGTGCCAACTGCAGCCGTGACTCATGATGTCGTAGCACCATCATGGCAACACGTAGGGTTCTTCTGCAGCAGAGTCTCATGATCAACAGTGTGCTCCGAAACAATGTGCCTGTACCAATAGTGCACTCTGAAAAACTTCTGACACTGATCGCCGCCTAGCTGATTTACAAAGTGGGAAACGTAAGTGATGGGGCACGGACTAAGTAAAGTCTGAGAAGCGATTGAAATTTCTAACAACGCATGTGTGGATAAAATTCTCTCGAGCTTCCAGCTGCGTCATTTGGTTGGAAATCCACGAGCTTTTGTTCGAGTACTCCTGCAACGCATAGTTCCTTTTATTGTTACGTTGACGACACGTTCGCTGTGTGCTCGCATGGAGGCCAAGACATCACCAAGTTGACAATGCAGATAGAGACAGATTGTGTCTCGCCGTTCCTTGACTCGCTCGTCCGCCGTAAAGGAAATGGATGTCTCAGCCACTGCGTCTGCCGGTTACCCGTTCACACATACCGATATCTGCACGCTAACAGCTATGACCATCCGTCGCAGAAACGTTCTGTTCTGAGACCTTAGTGCGTTACCGAGCGAGGTGGCGCAGTGGTTAGCACACTGGACTCGCATTCGGGAGGACGACGCTTCAATCCCGCGTCCGGCCTTCCTGATATAGGTTTTCCGTGATTTCCCTAAATCGCTCCAGGCAAATGCCGGGATGGTTCCCTTGAAAGGGCACGGCCGGCTTCCTTCCCCGTCCTTAGCTAATCCGATGAGACAGATGACCTCGCAGTTTGGTCTCTTCCCCCAAACAACCCCAACCCCCTTAGTGCGTTGAACATAAGCTGTTTGCGACGCTGAAAACCTGACGAAGAAACTGAGCCACTTACAAAAAACATTCAAGGAAGAAAACATCCAAGGAAAACGGCTACAACGACTACCAGATTGTGCAAGCCATTTTTCGGGAAACACCGAAGCAGAAGGACTCTAGCATGAGTCGAGGAACCTTGCGTTTTCGTTGTCCTATGGCTCAGTAGCAGGAAAAATTATCTGGTTTCTAAAGAGACATAAAATCGATTCGGTTTTCAGGTCTCCAACAGAAGATCAGCAACTCATGAGGATTGTGAAAGACTATGTAGGGCTCAGAAAGCTAGGAGTATACAAAATACCGTGTGAGTGTGGACAGTCTTATGTCGGACAGACTGTGAGAAATATAGAACAGATCAGAGATCCTTTCGTCTTCGGTATCTGAGAAATCAGCGGTAGCAGAGCATGCTCTAGAAAAGATACATCGTAATACATTCGAATTATTTCGCGCACTAGTAGTTTCAGGGATAGCGTTTTAAAAAACTATCATCATAAAAAAATTGTGACAACACCCTCAATAAAGACGGCGGCCTGCAGCTAAGCACGACTTGGGACCCTGCCGTCTGAAGGCTGAAGTGGGTGCGGCGGACGCGCAACGGAAACATTACTCTTTATATGGCGTTGGAGCGAGCATCGATGACGTCACGCAAAGCAGCGCGGCTGTATGAGGACGGTATCAGCAACCAAAATACAGTCACCACTTGACAACTGCCAAGGAGAACTCGGCCGAAAGCTCGTGGATTTTAAACCACTGGACGCGGCTCGAAGCTCGAGAGTATTTTATCAATACATATCGCTACGAAACCATGCCTTCGTATATAATGCGTGTGTGTTCTGTATTGAGGACGACTACAGGCTTCCAGCTTCATGGCTGCCCGCCATCTAGGAAGTGAACACACGGCCACAGTGCACGAGTAATACAAACAATGGCTAGCAAGCCACATCCACGGACGATAATATTTTTTATAAACATTCTCCCTCTCTTGCTTTCTCCATTTCGCTTCTATCCAATGACGGTGGCCCACTAATAACAGCAGAAAGAATTTCAATCCACAATAATTTTATTCAGTAACCCCAGTTCTTCAGCACTGGCGCGGAAGTACATCACTTACTGTCCAATCATGATGACCCGCGAGTGGTAGCCACTGGAATTCTGCCCAACAATCCAACTCCCCAGCATAACCACGGGAAAATTCGCCCTTTATATGAGAACGTGGCATGTGTCCTTAACAGCATTCAGTCACCCGTGGACACGACAAGATCATAAAGGGGATTCCAGCAGAGGGGTCGAAAAGTCGATTGTATAGAAGAAATATGAAGCCATCTAATAACTCGGTGACAACGGCCGCGAAAGATTGCAGTTTTACATAAAATCCAGTGTGAGATGCCTCCGTATCCCCCTTATCAAAAGAGTAGAATCTGTTTTGCACTTATATGTCATGAGATAAAGTTGTCGAGATACGGTATATGTATATTGGACAAATTTATTCTGCTCTTTGTCTCCATATAACATTGTATTATATTTCTGTATCCTACACAAATGGCGTAACACTGAAAAACTTAACGTGTAATAAAGTCATTAAAATTGGTGAAGATAATGTTATTATAATCCAAGCAGCTGACCTTGACACCTCATAGAGCATTTATGCAACATATTGTATACAATGTTTGTCAGAGGTCTCGTAAAATTTTTGAAACTGGTCGTATAGACTACCTGGAAAAAAATTCTGTATATAACATGTGTCAATTTTTATTCATTACAGAGAAACTGCTGTTAGAATATAACCCAAAACACACACAAAAAGTATTAAGCAACTGCAAGTGATTAAGTTCAAGGTAATTTTTTGTAGATTCCACCTCCGACTTCATAGCACTTTCGAACGCTCTCGACAACATCTGGTTATCTTTTCTCAGGTTGTCTTGCTATTCTTTTATGAGAGCAGTACTATCCACGATACGAATGGTCAAGACGTCTTCTGTGTTTAGCTCTCCTTAGTAGCTCGCGCTTTTAAGTCATCTCCACAGGTGAAAATCTATGAGTAAGGTCCGGGGACGTCGGTGGCCAAGAAACGTAATCATTTCTGCCAGTTATTGTCCCGGAGAATGTTAGGTTTATATGACGTGTCACTTGAGGTTTGGACTGTGCCGGAGCCCCGTCTTGCTGGAAGAACACACTCATCTTCGTAGCCAAAGGAATATCTTTCAGTAACCCTTGGGAGCTCACAGGTAACGAGACCGAGTAACACCGTAGGCCCAATCAAGTGTTGGTGTATCATACTATGCTAGATATTTAGAGAAGCGTTGGAGTCTCCAAAAAGGCATGTGGGTTTTCTTTTTGAGCACCAATGAGAGTTACGATTGTTATTTAGGCCGTACATTTGTAGTGTCCACCAGAAGAAAGTGGAACATCGATACATGTAGGAATCGTGCGTGTGATTCTTGAAGGACTAATTGTAGAAAGTGGAAAATAAAATTTCAACTTTACTCACACTAAGTTACTTAGCAAATTAAAATTAAATATGACAGCACCTGCCTCCCGCTGTTTAGTGAAAACACGTGGAAACACGCTTGACTCTGGTACTCTGCGTTTAGGAACTCGTCTGCCGCATTCTTTACAAGCACCAGCAGCGTTTCCATTGCGAACTCCCATAGAATACCATTTGGCTTACTCACAAAATACACACCACACACACATACACACACTCACACACACACACACACACACACACACACACACACACACACACACACCACACGCACACAAAACCACGACGCACCATGAAGGAGTTACCCGAATGTACATGTACAGACAAGCAAATGATTACAGTTTCACAAAATCTGGGTGATTTATTCGAGAGAAAGGACTTCAAAGATTGAGCAAATCGGCAAGGTAATGGTCCGCCTCTAGCCCTTATGCAAGCAGTTATTCGCCTTGGAGTTTATTGTCAAAGTTGTTGGATGTCTTCGAGCCGAATTCTGTCAATTGGCTCGTTAGATCGTCAAAATCCTGAGCTGTTGCAGAGCCCTGCCCATAGTGCTCCATACGTTCTCAATTGGACAGAGATCCTACTCCCTTGACAAACTGGAAGACAAGCAGTAGAAACTCTCGCCGTGTGCAGAGGGGCGTTCTCTTGCTGAAATGTAAGGCTAGGTTCAAATGGCTCTGAGCACTATGGGACTCAACTGCTGAGGTTATTAGTCCCCTAGAACTTAGAACTAGTTAAACCTAACTAACCTAAGGACATCACAAACATCCATGCCCGAGGCAGGATTCGAACCTGCGACCGTAGCGGTCTTGCGGTTCCAAACTGCAGCGCCTTGAACCGCACGGCCACTTCGGCCGGCTGTAAGGCTAGGATGGCTTGCCATGAAGGGCAATAAAACCGTGTGTAAAATATCGTCGACTTACCGCTGTTGTTTCAGGCAGGGTTAAAGGCACCAGAGAAGTAGTTGTGGCATTGCAAATGATAATGGATGCTCGACCTGGAGAAATCGTTAGACAATGTAAAATAGTGCAATAAGAAATGCTGGAAAAAATAGGGATAAGCTATAGGAAAACATGAGTAGTATAATATATGCACAAGAACTAAGAGCCGGTCGGAGTGGCCGAGCGGTTCTAGGCGCTACAGTCTGGAACCGCGCGATCGCTACGATCGCAGGTACGAATCCTGCCTCGGGCATGGATGTGTGTGATGTTCTTAGGTTAGTTAGGTTCAAGTAGTTCTAAGTTCTAGGGGACTTATGACCTCAGAAGTTAAGTCCCATAGTGCTCAGAGCCATTTGAACCAAGAACTAAGAGGGAACAATAAGAGTGGAAGACCGGGAACGAAGTGCACGGATTGTAAAGGCTTATACGCCGAAGAAGCAATAACGGAAATAAAAGAAAGATTCAAGGGTGGGATTAATATACAAGGTGAACAGACATGCCTGTTCAAATATGCTCGGTGAAATGAGGAAGAATTGTAGGAGCTGTTGAATGGAATGAAGAGTGTAATGAATACAGTATATGGATTGAGAGGGAATCGAAGAAAGACAAAATAGTGAGATGTAGCGGAAATGAGAATAGCGAGAATCTTAACATCACAATTGGTGATCACGGAGTAGATGAAGTTAAGGAATTCTGCTACCTAGGCAGTAAATTATCCATGAAAGACGGAGCAAGGAGGACATACGAAGCCCACTTGCACCAGCAGGAAGGACATTCCTGGCAAAGAGAAGTCTACTAATATCAAGCGGGTCTTAATTTGATCAAGAAAATTCTGAGAATGTACGTTTGGAGCACAGCATTGTATGGTAGTGAAATATGGACTGAGGGAAAACCGGAACAAAAGAGAACCAAAGCATTTCAGATGCGGCGCTACAAAAGAATATTGAAAATAGGTGGACTGATAAGGGGCATTTTCCCAGCAGAAACGGCGAGGAAGAAAATATATGTAAGACACTGACACGAAGAAGGGACGAATGACAGAACATCTGTTAAGGCATCAGGGAATATTTTCCATGGAACTAGAGGGAGGCTTAGAGTGTAAAACCCGTAGAGGAAGACAGGTCGGAATACATCCACCATTAAATAATTGAGGACGTAGGTTGTACGTGCTACTCTTAGACGAAGAGTTTGGCATGGTAGAGGAATTCGTGAGGTCCGCATCAAACCAATCAAAAGACTGATGACTCAAAAAAAAGAAAAAAAGAGGAAGGATGTGCTGTAAGGGTGCCGCGGATGACAACCAAAGGAGTGCCGCTATGACAATAAACGGCTCCCCAACCCAGACCATCACTCCTGGCTGTCGGGCCGTATGCCGAGCTACAGTCAAGTTGGTATTCCACCGTTATTTGGGGCGTCTCCAGACGACTTCGTTGGTCTTCGGAGTTCAGTTCGCAGATGGGCTCATCACTAAAGACAGTTATACTCCATTCCATGTAATTACAGGCCTATTGTGCCCAACACCACTACAAACAGACTTGTTGGAGTACAGATATCAATAGCAGTCGGCACAAGGTCGCTGTGAGTTCAGCCCTCTTTTTGTAGTCCCTGCGTTCACTGGAGCACCAGTTGCACGTTGAATCGATGATGATGATGAGTATGGTGTTTTCAGTGCCTCTCTGACGATTGCTCGGTCCTCACTTTCTGTCGTCTCTCTACGTCGACCGCTTCATTCTTGAAGCTGCTTTTAGATATGGATCACCCATCCCTGCCAACATCGTTGAATAGTGGCATCGCTCCTATTCAGATGTCGAGTGGTTCTGTGATTACTCCAACCGGCTTCCTTTAGCCCAACTACTCGCTCTCTCTCACATGCTAATATCTGCGCATATTGTTTATGAAGTGTTGGCAGAAGTGCCAACACCGTGTTGTTAAAGGAGGCCGAAATGCACGCTTTTAAAGCTCACGCAGGCTGGCGTGAGGTCTGGAACATTACAAGGAAATGAGAACTTAGAAAAACGGACGCAGTTGCTGTAATACTTAACTTTAATCCATAATTGTAGAACATCGCTCTTGATTGTACATGCTTTAATATAGATATCAAATGCTATGGCGCCTTGCTAGGTCGTAGCAAATGACGTAGCTGAAGGCTATGCTAACTATCGTCTCGGCAAATGAGAGCGTATTTGTCAGTGAACCATTGCTCGCAACGTCGGCTTTACAACTGGGGCGAGTGCTAGTAAGTCTCTCTAGACCTGCCGTGTGGCGGCGCTCGGTCTGCAATCACTGACAATGGCGACACGCGGGTCCGACGTATCCTAATGGACCGCGGTCGATTTAAAGGTTACCACCTAGCAAGTGTGGTGTCTGGCGGTGACACCACAGTTTACACACCGGTCGGCGAGACATTGTTACTGTCTAGCTGAGCGCACAAAATGAAATTCGCGAATGCTTTATGCCCTGGTATCGAAATGTCTCCTGTTTACTATACAGCTTCGCAGTGAAATTGCGCTACAGGGACACACATTCATCCATCGGCTGCCAGTTTTGCATTCTCAGTCGATACCTGTATGAGTATCTATATCTAGATGGTTACTCTGCAATTCACACTTAAGTGCCTGGCAGAGGGTTCATCGAACCATTTTCATACTACTTCTCTACCATTCCTCTCTCGAATGGCACGAGGGAAAAAGGAACACCTAAATCTTTCCGTTCGAGCTCAGATTTCTCTTATTTTATTATGATGATCATTTCTCCCTACGTAGGTGGGTATCAACAAAATGTTTTCGCATTCGGAAGAGAAAGTTGTTGACTGAAATTTCGTAAATAGATCTCGCGGCAAAGAAAACCGCCATTGTTTCAGTGACTGCCACCCCAACTCACGTATCATATCAGTGACACTCTCACCCCTACTGCGCGATAACACGAAACGAGCTGACCTTCTTTGCACTTTTTAGATGTCCCCGTCAATCCTACCTGGTAAGGATCCCACACCGCGCAGCCGTATTTCAGCAGAGGACGGACAAGTGTAATGTAGGCTGTCTCTTTAGTGGGTTTGTCGCATCGTCTAAGTATTCTGCCAACAAAGCGCAGTCTTTGTTTCGCCTTCCCCACAACATTATCTATGTGGTCTTTCCAATTTAAGTTGCTCGTAATTGTAATTCCTAGGTATTTAGTCTAACTGACAGCCCTTTGATTTTTTCGATTTATCATATCCAAAAATTTATCGAATATCTTTTAGTACCCATGTAGATGACCTCGCACTTTTCTTTGTTTAGTGCCAATTGCCACTTTTCGCACCATACAGAAACTCTCTGTTGATCATTTTGTAATTGGAATTGATCGTCTGATGATTTTACTAGACGCTATATTACAGCGTCATCTTCAAACAATCTAAGGGGGCTGCTCAGTTTATCACCTAGATCATTTATGTAAATCAGGAACAGCAGAGGGCCTATGACACTACCTTGCGGAACGCCAGATATCGCTTCTGTTCTACTGGATGATTTAACGTCTATCACTACGAAGCGTGACCTCTCTAAGAGAAAATCACGAACCCAGTCACACAACTCAGACGATACTCCATATGCACGCAATTTGATTAATGGTTGCTTATGAGGAACAGTATCAAGAGCCTTCTGGATATCTACGAATATGGAACTGATCTGAGATCCCCTGTCGACACCACTCATTACTTCATGGAAAGCACAAGAACGACATTTTCTAAATCCCTGTTGCTTATGTATCAATAAGTCATTTCTCTCAAGGTGATTCATAATGTTCGAGTACAGTATGTGCTCCAAAATCCTACTGCAGTATAAATTCGTAAGCAATTTGCATAATTCCGCCAAGCCGAACTTAGCAATGTAAATTTTAGAAGCAATGTATCCATCGCATTTGTATTTGTACCACCGTGCCTTATGCGGACACCTATACTTCTTCATGTCCTCCTTGATATATTTTGGTGCATCTCAACCCTTCTGCGGAATTCTGCATTAGCATTGTACTGACATTAACAGCGCGAGACTTGACTATTATCCATAATGACTTGTCTGATGTAATAAAGTCCGGGCTTTGTGGTGGCGATTTCACAGGGGCTGGAGATGTTGAACCACTCCCAATCCAGCAACCCTCTACAGCTCCCTCCAGTAACATGGAAGTTGTTTCCTGATGTCTTAAGAGTTGTCCTATCATCTCGTCCATTCTTCTAGTCAGAGTTTTCCACACATTCCTTTCCTCGTCGAATCTACGGAGATCCCCCTCATTCCTTACCTTACCACAGTACCCAATTTTTAACGTTCGTCTGCAGTACCACGTCTCAAATGCTTCGATTCTCTTCTGTTCCGGTTTTCGCACAGTCCATGTTTCACTACCGTACAATGCTGTGCTCCAACCGTACACTCTCTAAAACTTCTTGCTCAAATAATGTTTGATACTAGGAGACGTCTCTTGTTCAGAAATGCCTTTTTTTTCCACTGATAGTCTGCTTTTTATGTCCTCCTCGCTCCGTCCATCATAGGCTATTTTGCTGCCTAGGCAGGAGAATTCCTTAACTTCGTCTACTTCGTGGTACCTCGTTCTGATGAAAAGTTTCTCCCTGTTCTCATTTCTGCTACTTCTCATAACCTTTGTCTTTCTTTGTTTTGTTGTCAACCATAATCTAGTGAGTATTATACCGTTCATTCCATTCAGCACATCCTTCCTCATTTTCACTGAGGACAGCAATCTCTCCAGTGAATATTATCACTGATATCCTTTCACCTTGAATTTTAATCCCACACTTCAACCTTACTTTTATTTCCATCATTGCTTCTTCGACGTGTAGATTGAACAGTGAGTACGAAAGATTACGTCCCTGTTTTACACCCTTTTAATGTGAACACTCCTTTTTGTCTCGGTTCGTGTACATATTGTATATTACCCGTCTTTCAAGGAGCTTAAGCACCTTGAAACGTTCCTTTCGCCCTTTCTCTAAGCTTCTGTGGCGTTGCGCGAAATTCCACTTAGAGCAGCCACCAGATTTCGCGCACTGTTGACGTTCTGCGATAATTTACAGACGCTGAGTATACCGATATTGTATTTGCGTGCGGGCTTTGTATTCGAAACGCTGTTGCTGCTTGTAAAGAATACGTTATGTGAGTTATTAACTGTGAAGTACCAGATTCAAAAGCGTTCACTCATGTTTTTACTAACCTAAAAGAGATTAGTGCAGTCCCCAGCAGTCATATTTCATCTGATTTCATCTGAATATGAAAATGAAAATGGCGGATTGAAGACATTCAGTTGGCAGAACGTTCTAAACATCAGGAGTAGGGAAACTTGGAAGAGACCAGTGACACGGAAAGTAGAAAAACGTTTAGAAAATAACAGGAATCAAGGAGTGTAACTCACTTAGCAATGAAATAAATAGGAAGTGCAGGGAATCCAAGGTAAAATGGCGATGGTAAAAATATGAAAAAACCGAAAAAGCATGCAGAAAAGTCAGAACGGTCTTCGGTGTCAGCATTTAGACTGCAATGGGAATTCCACTGCAAGTGGTTGGAAAGAGTACTATGGAGGCCTCTACGACGGGGACGAACCGTCTCACGACATGATAGAAGAAAAACGCGAGTCCATATGGAAGAATCTTTGAAGGACTTGCAATTAAATAAGACAATAAGAGAGTAGCCTGTAGCTGTTACTGTTGACGTCGGCATAGCTACTGGAAGCCGAAAATGAGGAAAGGATAGGAACACAGCAATCAGTCGAAAACCCACTTTTTTATTATTATTCTTGCATACCTATATTTCAGCTATAAATACCCAACTTCAGTGCTAAAATACAGGAAATTACAGGATCAGAATGGATTTATATCAAACAATAAGTAGACCGCCACGTTATCTCATAGGAATGATTCATTCTAGCCACACGCATTTGAGTCAGTTACCAACCAACAAACTCTCAGTAGTACACGCCACCTCTGACGCCACTACCTGTATTGGCAGAAGAAAATTAAGGTTGTTGTTTGCAGTAAGTACAGAAGCCTCGATTTGTCATGCAGTATAAGTAACACCATCTGTATCACATAAAAACCAAGTTTTATGCCAACATAGTGGTTTAAAACCCTTTTCTAATAAATATAATCAGCAAGCATATTTGCATATCACCTTTAAAATACATCAAGAAATTCCGATTTACTCTGTGTTTGTTCATGTATTAGTGGTGAAGCGATCCACCAAATCTTATGCAAAAAATCATTAATACGTTCATACAAATGTCCTGTACAGAATTATTATATTACATCAGAAATAAAAAATTAAAATTTTTTGAAGATCTTCTTAATAAAATATAGTTTCACGCCTATCTGCAATTCCCCAAAACTCTAGCGTAGTCGCTCGTATCGTAGTGACTATGCGATTCACTAATATTAATATAGAAGGGAACATAAAAAAGTTGGTACAAATCATTTTTATAAAGATCTGTTAACATCATAATAAAATACTTATGATCAACATCACAAGGCTAATTTAACAATGTGCATTTCATAAAAACAGACAATGTAACGTATGATGTAGTTCCAATTGCGGTACCTGCTTGCAAAGAAGGATATAACAAATTACCTTATATCCAGACACTAAGCTTAGTAGTTAAATAGTGTTTTACTTTGTAACCTCCCCAGTGTAATTTTTTATATAAGAAAATATAGCAATACTTAATAGAAATGGGAGCCAAGTGTAACCTCCCCACCGCAATTTTAAAAGAAAATAACGATACTAATTAGAAATGCTGATGGACATGGCTCTATGCGTAACCTGCCTACAATCAAATGTACTGACAATGGCAACAAATGTGAAATTCGCAATCTGACTCAATTATAAATCCTTCAAAAAATTAAAGTCCATTCAGTGACAAGAAAATTCAATTAAACCGAAATATCGGTTTTTGGCCCTGTGTAAAAACAATCAGAATTAAAGTCTTACCTCAGAATAAATGGATGTCACATATCTGCTCTTGTTGTTGCGCACCACTTGGAGGAACTACATTGCAAATAATAATATTCTCCTTTTTTTTTTTGTAATTCTAGTGAAATTTTTCTTCAAAAGGAAGTGGAATGAAATGGGAAGTGCAACGAGATCTTTAGTTCAGAAAAAATTAAACTTTTGAGAAAATGCTTTTGAAATAAAAAATTATTATTGAGAGACTTGTTGGAGAATAATTACAATAAATAAAATTTTTCATTATCTAATGATTATATTAATTAACAGTATACCTTATTCCTCATCTTGACCATTGTTGCCGACCGCCTACATCACACAACCGCACTGGGCTGCTACTACTGACCGACCGCTCTGCATGACGACTACAGACTGAGAACTGCTCTCAACTAGACAGAGCTACAGACTCGCAACGACTGACTGACTGCTACTCTGCATAGCGACAACTAACTCGCAAAGACTACTACTGACTGAGAACCGCTCGCAACACTCGCGCGGTCAAGCGCATACTCTCTGGTCACAGATGCTACAATGCCTCGCCATCGCTGCTGCGTTACATACGTGTTTCATAACCCTCCACTCGGGGGGCAAAAATTTGGCAGCGATGGTGAGTCATTTGGACTTGCCAAGCGCGGCAAAATTTTTCTTTAATTAACAAAATCCTACAACTTACAGAATATTTAAATGTTGTGCACACGCACTAAGTACAAAATATATCAGACAAGGACAAAATGTGAATACTAAACATAGTAGCAAATCAGAAAAAAGTATATACAAACTTTTTGACAGATAAAGTGCACAGGCACTGAAAAAATTCTTTAGCATATGCAGAACAAATAAACAGACTGGCAAGAATAATTAGATGTAGTACATAAAGTATATGTTGTGCACACGCACTAAGTACAAAATATATCAGACAAAGACAAAATGTGAGTACAAAACATAGTAGCAAATCAGAAAAGTATATACAAATTATTTGACAGATAACAAAGTGCACAGGCACTGAAAAAATTCTTTAGCATATTCAGAACAAATAAACAGACTGGCAAAAAATATTATGTTGACAAGTGTACATGCACTGAAAAATGTCTTTAGCATTTTCACAACAAATAAACATAATGGCAAAAAAAAAAATTCATGTCCAAAGTGCACATGCACTGAAAAATGTCTTTAGTATTTTCACAACAAATAAACATAATGGCAAACATCATGTCGACCAGTGACATAAGTGTACTCACACTGGAGTTTAGCGAATCGAAAAATGTATAACCTATGAACATAAATGAGGTTACCAAAAAAAATTTTTTCTTTATGTGACAAGAATCAGGATAGGAAAGGGAAGGATTGCATCATGGTTGTAGCACTTTAGATTGCACACAGCTGCTCTGAAAGTCCATATCTTTCCACAGTAGTACAACACCAAGTGACACAACTTGAAGTTCTTTTCCCATCAGAATTTATCAGTGTAGCCAAGACACTGAACTGTCGTAGTAATGTTCCATGTTTTCATTTTGGCAGTACATTAGGTACACCAAACAGTGGGACCATAATAATGTCTTCATCGCTCATGGTGGTGGACAGCATGTCGTGTCAACACCACACTCTTACAAGGCACACCAACGTAGAATTAGTGCAAAACCAAATATAGTGCTCCATGATCACTGGGATAAACAGGACAAATGGACATTGCAGTAATTCAGGGTAGTCAGCTTATGAGGTGAAGGACATCAAGTCACATAATATTGACAATTACAGTCTTCATTGATAGTTCGTGGCATTCATAGCCCAGTTATTGAACATTTCTGTACCAAGTATGTAGTATTACAGAAAAATGTTCATTAATTGTTTTACATAGAATCAGTAGCCTTCTTTTCCTGGTTACAAAATATTATGAAATAATCGCATTCTTTTCAGTTACAGAGTATAATTAAGAATCATTGACCTTCTCCTAATTACAGTTAATTAATCATTTGTCATTCCAATCTATTAAGAATCATTAGCCTTCTTCTAATTACAAAGCATTATTAAACAATCACATTTATTTCCAATTACAAAGTATGAACATTGAAAACAAGAGTTAATTAATGGCATAATTAATAACAATTTCGTTGATTGACATTAATTATTGGCACTCAGTGGCCATCAAGTATTGAATAGAATAAAACATAGTTCATCATTCAGTATTATTCAGATCATTACAAAGTCATTATTAAAAATCAGTTAATTACAGTCAAATCATTAGTAATCACAGGCATTACAATAAACAGTGGCAGTTATTAGCTAGTGACAAAGCATTATTTTGAATATAGTCTCATTAAGAGGTCATTACTCGAGTGACATGCTATTCAGAGTTGATCAGTATTATTCAGAATTATCATAAACTAGTGACATTATGTGGGACTGGTAATACATTTTTTTTGGTAGCAATGCATTGCGTTGGGATCGATAATTAATTGCTGAGGCATAATACTTTTTGCTTTTGACCTATTGCTGCAAATGAGGATAGGTAACGTCATTCGTCATGAGTCAGCTGTAGCAAGATTATGTAACAAGGCAGTACATGTGATCACATTTATAAATGATAAACACAAATGGGTAAAAAATATAAAAATGCAAGTACTAGAACAGGTATAATAAGTAACAGGTTTAGTAAGTGTCATGAAAAACTTCTCCTGGAAAAATTACAAAAACGGATTATTGACCTGAAAGAAGAAACGCACACTATGCTGAAAAGTAGTGAACTTCGAATTAACAAGTAGTGAAATGTGTATAAAATGTGTTCCATAGCTGTCCTTTCCAAAACTTTCCGTCATCCTACTATGCAATGTAACACCTGCTGTCAAAGCAAACCGCAACAAATACTTAAATAACTACGTGGCATAAAGAAAAAAAAACTTCATTATCCATATCATCATAACTTCACCATTATCATCACCTGTAAAGAAAAACTTCATTATTCATAATACCATTTCCTTCATCATTATTCATCAGTATTCACTATCATCTGCAAAAAATCACTTCATTACTCATTACCTAACTATTCCTTATCTCTAGCATATTTCATCACTAAAAATAAGATGTGTAGTTCTCTCTGACAGCCTGCATCAATCACCTTGTATTCTGAAAGAAAAAATTAGTTAAGACTGCTATTCTGTGATGAGTATAGTATAGTCTTGTTAATGCTTGTTAATCCTGATCCCTTTACTCTTCCTCATAAAGTTATTGCATCTCCTTTCGTTTATTCCGTAGGTGAAATTCCCATTTATGTTAAATTTATTTCTTAGAATCATCATTCCTTTCTGAAATTGATGAACAAAGATTAATGTCTTGCATTTAAATCCTATACCCACTAAATAATGACTGGTTTATGGTGACACAATTAACCATACAGCATAACATGACAGAAAACGTAATATGTCCAAGACATTGACAGTGTTCGGATGCGAAAAAATGTACACAGAATAATACAATGCAGTAGCAAAAAAAAATGTGAAACAGTCACGATGTTGAGATGTCATAAGGCAAAAAAAAAATGTCAAAGTCGACTGGTGTGTGTTATATCTTAACTATTTCATAGTGCATACAAACAAAACTGGAGTACAGTCATATACACAAAAAAATGGAAAATGTGCACGGTCTGATGTGTAACGACAAGAAAAGCGACCTGCTAACCTTACCTTGCCGGGCACTTGCCAAGAAAAAAAATACGATAATCATCAATAAGTAGTCACATAAATATAATTGCAGAAATAGTCGTAAATGTGTAAATTCATCTGGAAAAATATGCACGGTCTGATGTGTAACGACAAGAAGAGCGACCTGCTAACCTTACCTTGCCGGGCACTTGCCAAGAAAAAAATACGATAATCATCAATAATTAGTCAGGTGAATTAATTGCATTAGTAAATGGCATCATAGTGTGTTGAATCATACAGTGGTTTCACTCAATAAACGGTTTAATGTTTGAGATATGGTGATTGCCTTTCGATTTTCTGGTTCTCAAAGTTTCGACGTGTACAACATTGGGGTGAGGGATGCTGCGAATCCGATACGGACCTGCGTATAGAAGTTCAAATTTACTGCACTTACCTTTTAATTTGCTGGATAAATAGTGTGTACGTACTAATATCTTCTGTCCAACGTGAAAGTCGCGGCGTGTACAAACCAGTTTTTGCTGTCTTCTCCGGCGCTCTGCGGCACGTTTGATGTTGTTCAGCGCAATGTCAATTATTTCGTGGTGTCGTAGGCGACGATTTTTTGGGGAATTCTATTAATTCTTTAATTTTGTTCGGTGGTTCAACGTTTTTCAGTATAACAGTCGGAGATAGCATAGTGGATTCATTTGGAATGGAATTAATTACATCTTGGAATGAGAGTATGTGTGTATCCCAATCAATATGTCTTTTGTGGCAGTATATTCTGCACAGCTTACCAATTTCCTTCATTAATCTTTCACAGGGGTTCGAAGAAGCGTGGTACTTGGATATATAAATCGGAGAAGTGTTTCTAGCTCGTAACATGCGTGTCCATATACTACTACGAAATTGTGATCCATTGTCGGAAATTACTTTCATTACATGCCCTACATGAGATAGAAAATGTTTTATAAATGCATTTGAAACAGTTTTAGCAGTAGCTTTGCGTAATGGAGTGAAAGTAACAAATGTTGAAGTGAGTTCAACAGCGACAAAAATGTAGCAAAAACCTCTGTTAGTTCTCGGAATCGGACCAAAAATATCTACTGCGGCCAAGTGTCTTAATTTCACAGGTATAATGGGATATAAAGGAGGAATATGTGAAGTGGTGTCTGATTTAGCTTTCTGGCAAATTTTACAAGACGCTAAAACTCGTCGTATACGTTTTTCCATGTTGGTAAAATAACAGTTCTGTCTCAGTATAAGAAAACATTTTCGTGCTCCGTAATGTGCGTAACTTAAATGAGTGTACCAAATTAGTTTGTTAACCAGTTCGTCAGGAATGCATAATAACCAAATGTTGCTGTCAGGATGAGAGCGGCGAAACAGAATGTCATTGCGTACAGTGTAGTGGTTCCTAATCGTAACATTTTTCCTATCTTGCCAAAGGTGTTTAATTTCTTTCCACACATTGTCCTTATTTTGTTCTTGTGCTATGTCCTGTAATGACGATGAAATAAAATTTTCAAATGCAACCTGCTGAATGTACATGACACTGAAATTTGCTTTGCAGAAGTTGGTTGCTACGTCTTGCTGATTGTTACTGAGAGAACGCGATAGTGCGTCTGCTATAACATTTTGCGTACCGGGAATGTGAACTATTGTAAAATTAAATTCCTGTAAATATAGTTTCCATCTGCTTAATCTGTCGTGAGTAAATTTAGCTGAAAGCAAAAATTGTATAGCTCTATGGTCTGTGTAAACGGTGGTATGTCTGCCATAAAGAAAGTGCCGAAATCTCGTAAAAGCCCATACAACACATAATGTTTCCAGTTCTGTAACGGAATAATTTCGTTCAGCAGGTGACAAAATGCGACTTGCAAATGCGATGTTTTTAATTACTGTAGAACCATCTTCTTCAATTTCCTGAAAAATATGTACACCTAAAGCGGTGTTAGAGCTGTCAGTGGCAATGGAAAAATTTCTGGTGAGATCTGGGTGCGATAAAAGTAGAGCATTCAATAAAGCATGTTTCAAATAACATTCTCGTGAACAAAATTCTGCGTGTCAAAAGTAATGTTTGCGTTACTGTAGTATGCAATCTGTGCTGTATCTGGTTAAATTCTATCGTTCGTCCTGTTATTTACGGGAGGATGCTGTGGCATATCCACTATATGAACTGTTCTGTTATTTCTTACTGACGTGTTACGCTATGGATGACACCTATTGTCTGTTCCATTCATGATTATTTGTTGTTGCTGATGTTGTTGCTGCTCATAAGATCGACTGTTATTAAATGTACGCTGAAAATTGTGCTCATCATTCTTTTTACGTCTGTCCTAATAATCATTCCTATACGGTGTATTGCGATAGGAATTGAAATAGAGTGTTGTCTGTACGTAGTTATTTCTTTGCTGCCATGCGTTACTATTTGTTGGCGCTGAGACTATACATGCACGCGGCGAAACATTAAAGTTTGGTTGACCTTGTAGACTGCATTGTTGGTTAGGTATGCTAAGCGGCTGACTTTCATGCTATTGTGGTGAAAAACATCTATTGTTACCAAAAGATGCGTTTGCTGTTAATTTTACACATACTGATGATTACGATTTTTATCTGTTATTAAAGTTCTCGTGATTCTGGAGTGCCTAATGAAAATTGTCACATTCGCTAAAAATTTGTCACATCCAGTTTTCATTACTCGTTTCTTAATACTAGGTAGAGCAATAGTTGAAGAGCAGTTTTGATAGATATAAAGGATAGTAGAAGAAAAGGCAGCAGTGCAGAAAACTAAAGATGAAACAGCACTACTACAGCTCGGGGCCCTATGCTCGCTACGGCACATATTCATTAAAGCGTAATGAATCCCCTGAGGTCATTTACGCACTGCAAATAAATTTTAGCTTTTGTGTTACAGGCAATAGCGGTAAAATTTCAAAGGCAAATTGTTGTATTCGTGCTAATTCAAATTTCTTCATTACAGGCAATGCTGTTGTAAATACAAAAATAAATTGTCGCATCTGGTTCAAAGCTAGTTTCTCCATTACCGATAATAGCGGTGAATGTACAAAGATAAATTGTCGTATACAGTGCAAATCGTGTATCTGTGTTCTGTCATTATTAAATTCTTTACATTTGCTTACAAATGCAAATTGCTCGAAATCTACGTTCTCGTCACTCAGTTTGATAACACGTTCAGGTTTGTGTGTGAATCTGTTCGTCTCTGTCATTTCGGTTTTCAAGTTGCGTAGCTTTTCAGATTTTAAGTCGCGTGGCTTTTCGGATTTTAAGTCGCGTAGTTGCTGTAAATTGCTCACATTATACACGCTGCGTGACTCTGACACATGTTCATAAAGTGGCGTCTGTTGTGTATTATTAACAGAAGTGTTTTTCATTTCTGTTACTTCTTGTTGTAAATTTGATAACTTCCGACGTAACGCGTTGTTAGATGAATCGATTTCATTAATTGTCTGCTGTAAATTTTGAAATTCAGGTGTTTGGATAAAAGAAACCGGTGCAGTATCGTCTGATTTATTGTCATTAGTATTTTCGATAACATCAATACGACTGGCCAATTCATCACATCTTTCAGTCAGTATTTTAACCTGATCATCGGTTTTAGAATCAGACGCATTAATCTGTTTTTGCAACTTGCGCGTAGTTTCGCTCAGTTTTTTAACATCAGCTTTGATGACATCGCAATCCTGTGTTAGATCTAGTTGTTCGAATCTATCTGTCACTGTTTGAATATTTACTGTGTGTGTATCCGTTTTTGCTTTAAGATCAGAAATTTCATCCCGTAATTCCGCGTTCAATTGTTCTATGGTATTAATTTTGTCGGACACTGTAGTAATATTATTGTCTACATACGTCTTCGCTTTCGCGAATATTTTACGTTTGTCCTCTTGTCTCTGTGCAGTGATTGTTTCCATGACTTGTCGTTTTACTTTGTTTTGATCTTGAATAAATCTGCGGAAACGCGTATCACTGTTCTGTATGTGCTGACTAAAGCGCTCGTTAATCTGAGTGTTCTGCTGTTCGAATTTCGCGTCTATCTTTGCGTCCATAGTGCGCGAAAGTTCTACCGTCATTGCTTTAAACTCGTCCCGTAATTGTGCAGCTTTTTCAGAGCATTGTTTAGCGACTCCGCTAATTTCGTCTCTGAGTGTTTCTGTTGCGGCTGTTTGCATTTCTCTTAATTCTTGCGCAACAGACTTAATTTCTTCGCTATTTTTTTGAGAACAAGCCTCAATTTCCACGCGCAATTGTTCCTTAGTGTCATGCCACTGCGCGGCAACGTCTCTAATTTGTTCACTAAGCTGTCTGTTATCTTCCCTAAGTTGTTTGAAATTTTCACTCTGTTGTTTATTATCTTCCCTAAGTTGTATCAGTATTGCCATAATTGGATCCGAGCCAAAATTACCATTTCTATTATCTGTACTGTTCAATAGTGGATCTGGAATTGTTTCACTTTCTGTAACCATTTGGTCATTCTGAAATTTACAAAAAGGTTTGTCAGTCAAATGTATACTATCAGTCATTGTTTCGGAATTAAATACATCTGTCCTACTTTGTGTGATCTGTTCATTTTCATTAGACAGATTTGACTGTACATTACTTGAATTTTCCAAATCGGGTGTGTTAAGCTCTACAGCGCTCATTACCATAGAGCATTCTGCGTCATCAATTGTCGTCAAGTTAACAGACGAGACAATTGAGTTCGTTTGTTCATCATTAAGGTGAAAGTCATCATTAGTGGTTGGAATGCACTGATTGTTAGTGAACGCAGGATTGTCATCATTACGTTGCGTATCACAATTGCTATCGGTCACGTTGTTTAAGTCGGTAATTTCATTCACAATACTTCGCGATACACTATTCACAGTCTTTCGCGGCATTTTTACAATAGTCAAAATTTTTCACAAAACAAATAAGCACAATGCAAAAGCAACACACAAATACAACAAAGCAGCAAATTGCCGTTGACCTGTAGAAAGAAAGTCACAATATTATTAAAAGCGTTGCGCCAAATCCTAATTATCTAAGCAAATAAGAGCAGATATCTGACTGTCGCTCAAAAGACTCTCAACGAAATACGATCCTGGACTGGGTGTCGCCAAGTGTAACCTCCCCAGTGTAATTTTTTATATAAGAAAATATAGCAATACTTAATAGAAATGGGAGCCAAGTGTAACCTCCCCACCGCAATTTTAAAAGAAAATAACGATACTAATTAGAAATGCTGATGGACATGGCTCTATGCGTAACCTGCCTACAATCAAATGTACTGACAATGGCAACAAATGTGAAATTCGCAATCTGACTCAATTATAAATCCTTCAAAAAATTAAAGTCCATTCAGTGACAAGAAAATTCAATTAAACCGAAATATCGGTTTTTGGCCCTGTGTAAAAACAATCAGAATTAAAGTCTTACCTCAGAATAAATGGATGTCACATATCTGCTCTTGTTGTTGCGCACCACTTGGAGGAACTACATTGCAAATAATAATATTCTCCTTTTTTTTTTTGTAATTCTAGTGAAATTTTTCTTCAAAAGGAAGTGGAATGAAATGGGAAGTGCAACGAGATCTTTAGTTCAGAAAAAATTAAACTTTTGAGAAAATGCTTTTGAAATAAAAAATTATTATTGAGAGACTTGTTGGAGAATAATTACAATAAATAAAATTTTTCATTATCTAATGATTATATTAATTAACAGTATACCTTATTCCTCATCTTGACCATTGTTGCCGACCGCCTACATCACACAACCGCACTGGGCTGCTACTACTGACCGACCGCTCTGCATGACGACTACAGACTGAGAACTGCTCTCAACTAGACAGAGCTACAGACTCGCAACGACTGACTGACTGCTACTCTGCATAGCGACAACTAACTCGCAAAGACTACTACTGACTGAGAACCGCTCGCAACACTCGCGCGGTCAAGCGCATACTCTCTGGTCACAGATGCTACAATGCCTCGCCATCGCTGCTGCGTTACATACGTGTTTCAACTTGTTTGATCATCCCACAAAACAATATTTTAAATTAAAATACTTAAGCAAATTTAACAAAGAAATACTTGTTCTTTAAACAAAGAATGTTTAAAGATGTAAAACCGACAGAAAATTGGTTAGTACCAAAAAATTGAAGACAAAATCATCCACTGATAATAATAAATATCTAGCCTGGAGTTTTCTTGTTAAAGCATGCCAAAATTTCCATGTTAGTTCCCTCCTGGAACGTGACGCCGAAGGAGGAGACCGTCGAAGAGCTCCCAAAATCGGCTACTCTTTATCAAAACCTGTTCATCGAGCAGGTGAAAATGAAATGAGCTCGGATGGCAGTATATCTCCATCTCCTCCATGGACCTGCCCTTCTCAGCTTTGTGTAAGAACGTGACACACGACCTTAGAGAGGTGGGTGCGGGGAGGGGCGGGTGTCCAGTTTGAACCAGGTGAACAGCGAAGTTGGATTTCTCAACTACGTCCCGTCTAACCAAAACTACGTGCTCGGCAAACTTGATCTCAAGTCTTGTACAGGTCCTTTCCACGTAACAACCGTTAAAGTCTAGACATTCCATCCTGTACACACCTGATTCGTGGTGTACATTTTCTTGAACATGTTTTAGCTAATGGTCTTAACAAAATAATTAGTCTACTGTAGCCGTGCACATCGGTTTCTTATGGAACCAAACTCGATACCTGAAATACCTTTTTTTAAGAAGCATGAGTATCATTAGAAGATGCCCGCCTCCACAGCTGAGAGGATAGCGCGGCTGAATGTCATGAGAGGGGGCCGGATTCGATTCCCGGCTGGATTGGAGGTTTTCTCTGCTCAGGGAATGGGCGTTGTACTGTCGTCATCATCATGTCTTCCGCAAAGATTCGCGTTAATTAAAAAGACTTACACCAGGCGACCGGTCTATCCGACGGGAAGCCCAAGCCACACGATATTTCATTTCATTTCATTAGAATATCATATCCTTCTTTTCGGTATAACTGTAAGCTGTGTGTAGTACAGAGAACAAGATGGCGACCGGCAGGAAAACAAATTTCAAACTTCTTGAGGCAGTAAAGGCGTGTGTAAAAATGAGCCTCGAACTCGGACTGACCGTGACTCCCAGCCTGGTACAAAATTTTAGTCTGTCGAGAAGATTCACATTAGCGGACATTCTCTTACAAGTGATAGATTCACTCTGAAGATCGAATTTTGTGGTTCAAAAGGGCCTAACCCTTTAATATAAAAATTAATGTGATATTAACAACGCCGGATTGGCCACGTAACAAGAGTAGCAGATGCTACGGACTTCACGCATGAAGTGGCCCTGCGCCTCGGTGTAAAAAAATCAGCCAAGTTACATGTGTATCGTATTCTGCTTCCCGTCCAATGGAAAGACGGTGGTGTCCATATCTACAATGGGTAGTAGCAGTTTTACTTCATTTCTGTAACTAAACGCAGTTCACGCCATAAATTTTATGTCGTAAGCTGACAACGACGCAAAACTGACAGGGGAATTCCCTAACGTTTCCCGCGATAGTCGTAATAGCCCGGTCAATTAGAATAGGCGTCTACTGGTTTCCAATAAAAAAGTGATTAATAGATGTATTTATTTTTTAGTCTACTATTACAGTCGTGCATTGTTTCTACAGTGTATTTACTTTACAGTACTTTTGGCATGTGCCAAAGTCTTTTAATTCCCGTCATGCGGCCATAATAACATGGGAAACCTTTTCACACGAATCACCTGAGTACAAATGACAGCTCCGCCAAAGCACTGCCTTTTTGCACCTTGTGTACGCGACACTACCGCCATCTGGATAAGCGCAAATCGCTATCCCACTTCTGTCACCTCCATGTTTATAACGAAGTAAGTGTTAATTATCACTGTTTTATCTGGTAATAAAATTTTGTCGATGTAATTCATTTACTTCCGAATTTGCAACTGGAATACCAGGGACAAAGGATGGAATTGAGTTTTTGAAACCACCCACGCTCTGGTGTAGGATTGCGTGCCACGTTTCACGCCATACAGCCATCCACCTTGGTGGACCCTCGTTTGTGAAAATGAGACGAAAATAATTTCTCATTAGAAACTAAACTATTAAAAATAGTGTATTTACCTGATATTTTCAGACGGAGAAAGATCTCTATATCAATGTAAAATAGTTTCCAAAATGTAAGTTTTATTGTCTATGTCGCAGTTCATATATACCATGATTGCTAGTTTCAGCAAAGTTATACTGCCATTTTCAGATATGCAAGTGTTACAGGATTATAATTATCGTAAGTAATTTCTAAATAAACGTTAACTTAGCTTTACATATCATCGGATACTCGAATTACAAAGCCCCTACGTGCGGCACATTGGCATCTGGCCTTTGAAAACATTGAAAAATATGATGTAAAAGAAAGCGATAAAAAGTTTTTAGAGTGACTTCACCGACACAGAATAAAATAGTATTTACCTCACTGAAAGGTTACTCCCATGCAACACTAAGAACACTTAAAAGTCATAAATGTATTAGTAAAGCGCAGTGGTATCAAATGCATCAGAAGGAGCACAAACGCTGCTGTCAGATGTATGTATGTTGACAACCGGCCCCGTACTGCCTGAAAGTTGTCAAAAGAACTACATAATACGACGAGGTAGCACCAGGTGGCAGTAGTCTAGTACATACTAACATGTAATTTAGGAACAACGTTAAGCTATATATAAAGTAAACTTATTTGTTTACATCGGCATATTTAATGTAAGTGAGTTAGATTTCCGTTATGTTTGAGAAGATGTACAACCATCAACGGATAACACTGTTTGAAGTTAAAATCTTTGCTAGAAATTTATACATACATGCTGTTTATATACAGTAGATCAATAAAGGATGTGAAGATGCATGACGTAATACAACTACAAAATCTCCGAGACGATAGCAGAGCCATACGAGGAGTTGAAATTTTTTCAATGGCCAGATGGCAATGTGCCACACGTAAGGACTTCATAATTTACGTATCCGATAGTACGTAAATCTGAGTTAACTTTCTTTCGAAATTGTTTCAATTACATTCCTTGTAACTTATATGGAACAGAGATCTGAAGAAGATAATATAATTTCGCTAAACAGCAATCAAGATACATATCAACTGCGATGTGGGCAATAAAACTTTTATTTTGAAAGCCTTTCCACATTTTATATTAAAAACAACCTGCTTTTATCCAGTAGCTCTACAGCATAAAGGCTTAGGCACGAGCACAGGCATGTGGTTTGGTGCTCCCCTCCCCCTACCCCCATCCCAGGAATTCCTCTCCTGAGACAACCTCTTCATCTCAAAGTAGCATTTGCGTCCTGCACCCTCAATTATTTGGTGGATCTATTCCAATCTTTGTCTTCTTCTATAGTTTTTGCCCTCTACAGCTCCTTCTTGAACCATCTAAGTCTTTTCCCGATATCTTAACATATGTCCTATCATTCTTTCCCTTCTCTTTGTCACTGTTTCCCACATAAACCCTTCCTCTCCGATTCTGCGCAGAACCTCCACGCTCCTTACCTTATCTGTCCACCTGATTTTCAACGTTCGTCTGTAGCACCACATATCAAATGCTTCGATTCTCTTCTGTTCCGGTTTTCGCACAGTCCATGTTTCACTACCATACAATGCTGTGATTCAAAGTACATTCTCAGAAATTTCTTCCTCAAATTAAGGCCTATATTTGATACTAGTAGACTTCTCTTGGTCAGGAATGCCCTTTTTACTAGTTCTAGTCTGTTTTTAATGTCCTCCTTGCACCGACCGTCATTGGTTATTTTGCTGCCTAGATAGTAGAATTCCTTCATCTACTTCGTGACCGTCAGTCCCGATGTTACTTAAAGAACGATAATTTCTTTTAAATACATATGAAAGTGATTGAGATCTTTATTTTATTTCGTTCAGTTTGGTTTTAAATATATTTCTTTTCATAAATTTAGTTCTTCCATTTCTTCAAAAACATCGTATTTATGAATGCCTACCGTATTTGCTCCAAATCGAGAATTTAGCTTTTAAACAAATAGAAATACTTAACATTGAGAAAATTATAAATTAATTATAGCAATAATGAACTCTATCGACACTAAAACAGAGGCAAAATAAAAATTAACTTTGAAAGATTTAAAATGCAAAAGACAGATGACAGCAGTATAAACGTAGGCACAAGATCAGCGAGAGCATCAGATATGAGCTACTACATGAACAAAATTATACTGTATGTGGTCAAAAGTATCCAGACACCCCCAGAAACATACGTTTTACATATTACGAGTGTTGTGCTGCCAACTACTGCCAGGTACTCTGTATCAGCGAACTCAGTAGTCATCAGACATCGTGAGAGAACACAATGGGGCGCTCCGCGGAACTCACGGACTTCGGACGTGGGCCGGTGATTGGGTGTCATTTGTGTCACACGTCTGTACTCGAGTTTTCCTCGCGCCTAAACATCCCTAGGTTCACTGTTTCCGATATCACAGGGAAGTGGAAACACCAAAGGACACGTACAGCACAAAAGCGTACAGTCCGTCCTCATCTGCCGACTGACAGAGACCGCCTTCAGTTGAAGAGGGTCGTAATGTGTAATAGGCAGACATCTATCCAGACCATCGCACAGGAATTCCAAACTGCTTCAGGATCCACTGCAAGTACTATGACAGTTAGGCAGGAGGTGAGAAAACTTGGATTTCATGGCCGAGCGGCTGTTCATAAGCCACACATCACGCCTGTAAGTGCCAAACGACACCTCGCTTGGTGTAAGGAGCGTAAACACTAGATGATTGAACAGTGGATAACGTTGTGTGGAGTGACGAGTCACGGTACACGACGTGGCGATCCGTTGGCAGGGTGTTGGTATGGCGAATGCCCAGTGAACGTTATCTGCCGTCATATATAGTGTCAACAGTAAAATTTGGAGGTGGTGGTGTTATGGTGTGATGTGGTCGTGTTTTTCACGGAAGGGACTTGCACCCCTTGTTGTTTCGCGTCGCACTATCACAGCACAGGCCTACATTTATCTTTTGAGCACCTTCTTGCTTCCCACTCTTGAAGAGCATTTCGGGGATGGCGATTGCATCTTTCAACACCATCGAGCACTTGTTCATAATGCACGACCTGTGGTGGAGTGGTTACACGACAATAACTTTCCTGTAATGGACTGGCCTGCACAGAGTCCTGACCTGAATCCTATTGAACACCTTTGGAACGTTTTGAAACGCCGACTTCGTGCCAGGCCTCACCGACCGACATCGATACCTCTCCTCAGTGCAGTACTCCGTGAAGAATGAGGTGCCATTCTCCAAGAAACCTTCCAGCACCTGATTGAACGTATGCCTGTGAGAGTGGACGCTGTCACCAAGGCTAAGGGTGGGCCAACACCACATTGAATACCAGCATTACCGATGGAGGACGTTACGAACTTGTAAGTCATTTTCAGCCAGGTGGCCTGATGCTTTTGTTCACATAGTGTATCAACAGAATATTAAAGCAAGTAACTGTTACTTACGGTTTCTCTGAACCCTGAGCCTATGGTGGCGCTGTGGAATTGACTTAGATTTGTTCGATCAACAAGCGACCAAAAATGCATCTAACAGACATAACAGAATCAAGCACCGATCTATGGCGGCATCATAGGCACCTCGAAGTTCCCTGCGTCAGATCAGTCAGTGCCCCTTGTATCAACGCAGTCACGCTAAGTGAGATACGCCGGTCAGCTAGTAGATGTCCCGCCGAACTTCAGCAAGAACAGACTCCAAGGGCGGCGAATATCCGTTCACCTCGGCCACAGCGAAGAAACAGCGTCATTTATGTCGCTCACTCGCCTCGATCGGCAGCTTCGCCGAGACATTTATGTTGAACAGCACCGAGCCCATCATGGTACAATTTACTGACGTTTCTGTTGTTCCTTGTTAGCTTCGTGTTTCTTCTTTTTAATTCTTACCCGACTCTGTACAGCGTTTTGCGTTTTTGCAAACAATAATTCTTTAAAGTGTTCTATATTTTTCGTGCTTTTCCTTCATTCCCGTCTATAAATATTATTTTCATTCCTACACTGTCTCTAACATGTAGCTGTTTAACAGTAATTGTGATGAGGGAATCCTTTTATAAAGAATATGCTGTGACAAACGAAAATCTGAACCCATCAAAGATTCGAATAGTCAAAGAGATGACAAACATTCGATCTCATTCAAGGTTTTCGACGAAACGAGCAATGTTGTTCCTCTCTGGAGTAGCACAACAGGAGGAATGAACTGATGGAAGTCTGTAGCGTGACTCCCCCGCTGTGGATATGCAGCAACTAAATTATACCATATCGCGTCATTGCGCTTCACTGCTTTCATTTGCATTGTTGCTTTTCATTTTATTTCAAACACGTAACTTCACTTGATATTTCTGATTTTTTAACACGTACTCAAAAATTTATTTTTTACTCAGCTTAATTTCTCATCAGTATTTACCCGAAGAAATTTTGATGATGGTGTCTAATTATTAACTTATGCATACGTTAGTGGTTTTATCATTAGAGTAGCACACTTTGCAATGCAAAACTGAATACACTACTGGCCATTAAAATTGATACACCATGAAGATGACGTGCTACAGATGCGAAATTTAACCGACAGGAAGGAGATGCTGTGATATGCAATTGATTAGCTTTTTAGAGCATTCACCCAAGGTTGGCGCTGGTGGCGACACCTACAACGTGCTGACATGAGGAAAGTTTCCAACCTATTTCTCATACACAAACAGCAGTTGACCGGCGTTGCCTGGTGAAACGTTGTTGTGATGACTCGTGTATGGAGGAGAAATGCGTACCATCACGTTTCCGACTTTGATAAAGGTCGGATTGTAGCCTATCGCGATTGCGGTTTATCGTATCGCGACATTGCTGCTCCCGTTGGTTGAGATCGAATGACTGTTAGCAGAATATGGAATAGGTGGGTTTAGGAGGGTAATACGGAACGCCGTGCTGGATCCCAACGGCCTCGTATCACTAGCAGTCGAGATGACAGGCATCTTATCCGCATGGCTGTAACGGATTGTGCAACCACGTCTCGATCCCTGAGTCAACAGATGGAGACGTTTGCAAGACAACAACCATCTGCACGAACAGTTCGACGATGTTTGCACTAGCACGGACTATCAGCTCGGAGACCATGGCTGCGGTTACCCTTGACGCTGCATCACAGACAGGAGCGCCTGCGATGGTGTACTCAACGACGAACCTAGGTGCATGAATGACAAAACGTCATTTTTTCGGATGAATCCAGGTTCTGTTTACAGCATCATGATGGTCGCATCCGTGTTTGGCGACATCGCGGTGAACGCTCATTGGAAGCGTGTATTCGTCATCGCCATACTGGCGTATCACCCGGCGTGATGGTATGGGGTGCCATTGGTTACACGTCTCGGTCAAATGTGTGTGAAATATTATGGGACTAACGTCTCGGTCACCTCTTGTTCACATTGACGGCACTTTGAATAGTGGACGTTACATTTCAGATGTGTAACGACCTGTGGCTCTACCCTTCATTCGATCCCTGGAAACCCTACATTTCACAAGGATAATGTACGACCGCATGTTGCAGGTCCTGTACGGGCCTTTCTGGATACAGAAAATGTTCGACTGCTGCCCTGGCCAGCACATTCTCCGCATCTCTCAGCAACTGAAAACGTCTGGTTAATGGTGGCCGAGCAACTGGCTCGTCACAATACGCCAGTCACTACTCTTGATGAACGGTAGTATCGTGTTGAAGCCACATGGGCAGCTGTACCTGTACACGCCATCCAAGCTCTGTTTGACTCAATGCCCAGGTGTATCAAGGCCGTTATTACGGCCAGAGGTGGTTGTTATGGGTACTGATTTCTCAGGATCCATGCACCTGAATTGCGTGAAAATGTAATCACATGTCGGTTCTAGTATAATATATTTGTCCAATGAATACCCGTTTATCATCTGCGTTTCTTCTTGGTGTAGTAATTTTAATGGCCAGTACTGTATGTTGGTTTTTTAATTAACAAAGAGACCAGTTGCAAAATATTTTAAAAATATTGAGTATAATTTCCTACGTCCTGCATTCGTCATCTGAAAAAGTAATAAATGCTCCTTGATGTCTTTTAAATACTCAGTTATTTGCAAGGATAGTCAGCACTGGAACTAAGATTAAATCTTGGGGGAACACAATACACATTTCTCCAGATTATTCGGAATGAGATGCACAAATCTGACTGTTCTGTTACAATTTATGTTTTGTGCTACACTCATCTAAAGCAACCTCTTATGTATATAATTTGCATTTGGATACTTGAAGCGCTAGCGTTGTTGACCGCAGTCAGTTAGCAGAACACCGCTAAACACAGCCACCCGGTATGTTGCAGGTGTGGAACGACTACCAGCTGCAGTGGGACGAGGCCGACTACGGAGGAATCGGCGTTCTGCGTCTGCCGCCCGACAAAGTCTGGAAGCCGGATATCGTGCTCTTCAACAAGTGAGTGCGCGCTGCCATTTACAGGACGCTATATTAACAGCAGTTCCCCCATGGACCTTGTCTTGGTGGGGTAGCTTACGTGCCTCAATGATGCAGATAGGCATACCGCAGGTGCACCCACAACGGCGGACTATCTATTGAGAGGACAGACAAACGCGTGGGTCTTGAGGAGGGGTAGCAGCCATTTCAGTAGTTGCAGGGACAGCAGTCTGGATGATCGACTGATCTGGCCTTGTAACACCAATCAACATAGCCTTGCTGTGCTGGTACGAACGGCCGAAAGAAAGCAAGGGGAAATTACAGCCGTTATTTTTTTCCGAGGGAAAGCACTTCTGCTGTATGGTTAAATGATGATGGCATTCTCTTAGGTAAATTAATACGCTGATAAAATGGTTCCCATTTCGGATCTCGAGGAGGGGACTGCTCAGATGGATGTAGTCGTTAGGAAAAATAAAACCGACCATCTACGGGTCGGAGGTTGGAATGTTAGATTCCTTATTCGGGCAGGTAGGTTAGAAAATTTAGAAAGGGAGGTGGATAGTTTGAAGTTAGCTACACTGGGGTTAGTGAAGTTCGGTGACAGGACGAACAGGACTTCTTGTAAGGCCGGTGCAGGGTTATAAATACAAAATCAAATAGTGTAATGCATGAGTAGGTGGATTACAATATAGGAATGCAAGTAAGCTACTACGAACAGCAGAGTGAACACGTCATCGTAGCGAGGTAGACAAGCAGCCAGTACCTACCACAAAAATAAAAATTTATATGCCAACTAACTCGGCAAATGAAGAAATTGAAAACATGTATGATGAGATAGGAGAAGTTATTGACATGGTTCAATGAGTGGAAAATTTCTTATGGGGCACTGGAATTCGGTAGTAGGAAAAGGAAGAGAAGGAAAAATTGTAGGTGAAACTGGACTGGCGGGAAGGGAATGAAAAAGAAAGCCACCTGGCAGAATTTTTCACAAAACATAATTTAATCAGCGCTAACACTTAGTTTAAGAATCATGAAGCAAATTTGCATACGTGGAAGACATGTGGAGACACCGGAAGGTTGCAGATTGATTATGTAATGGTGAGACAGAAATTTCGGAAGCACACTTTCAACTGTAAGACATTTTCTGGGACGGATGTGGACTATGGCCACAATTTATTGGTTATGAAGTGTAGATTGAAACTGAGGAAATTGCGAAAAGGTAATAATTTAAGGAGACAGGATCTGTATAAGTTGAAAGAACCGAAGGCTGCTAAGAATTTCCAAGAAAGCTTCGGGTATCCATTATCTGCATCAGGGGAACGAAATACAATAGAAGACAAATGTGTGTAGAGAGACGAAATAGTGAAGGCAGCCGGGGTCAAATAGGTAAAAGGACAAGACCTAGTAGAAATCCTTGGGTATCACGGAGAATATTGAGTTTAACTGATAAAAAAAATAAAATATAAAAATACAGCACATGAAGCAGGCGAAGGGGAATACGAACGTCTAAAAACTGAGACTGACACAAAATGCAAAATGTCTAAGCACGGCTGGCTAGAGTAGCGGGATATAAAAGCATATATAACTAGGAAAATGACAAATAACGCCTTTAGGAAAATTAAAGATACGCTTGGAGAAAAGAAAAGCAGCTATATGGACATCAGCAGCTCAGATGAAAAATCAGCACTAAACAAAGAGGGGAAACCTGAAAGGTGGAAGGAGTATACAGGGTGAGACAATTAACACAGGCCACCATAAATACATCTAGAATGAATCAAGATACTGAGGTGCTGCTTTTTCCAAGTTATAGCGGACAATATGGCGAATTTCCTGGCGTTCACAAGCAATTTTTATCGCTTGTAGTCGCCGAATCGACACCGACTTCTTTTTGTCTGATGGAACGATATACTTTTTTCAATGTCTTTTGAAATGAGCCACTAAGAGGACTTCACTAACATAATGTGTATGGGACTTAATCATACAGTATCAAGAGAATAACGTCGCAAACAACTGCCACGCTGTCAGAAGAAGAGGTTCCACAAACACGTGCCCTACTATCTCAAATGTAAGCAGACAGGTAAACCAGGTATGTATCTTGTGTTTACATGTGGGTTTGCAGACCATCGTCTGTGTTCTGCAATCAGATAACTTTCTCCTAAAGGTATTGAGACATTCACAATATATAAGACAGTCGAAAAACTTACTATCGTTTATGGAGAATATCGCCAGACTATTTGAGCAGCAGTTCGGTTGTATGCTGAAGAGTACCCTGATTATGCCAAGCGCCCACTATTTGTAACATTAGATTTAAAAAAACTTTGTAGGAATTGGAAGTGTGGGATGTAGATGAATAAAATACGCCAAGGAAAAAGAAGAGCAACTGATGAAAGAAGTGAAACAAACATTTTATCAGCAATAACACACAACGCAAATGCCAATAGGAACCATCTCTGAAGAACGACAGGGATCAACCAGACTAGTGTTTTACGAACACTGCAGTACATTGCATTTCAACCTTTTCACATTTTGCAGCATCTGCAGCTTCAGGGTAACGATTTGCAAACTTGGTTACAGCTCTCCGAATGTAATCTATGAAAAGTGCAAAGTGATGTGGCATACCTACACGAAACTTCATGTAAGAAATAAGCATCGTTTGCAAACCATGGGCAAGTCAGTCTTCGCAATACGAACTGCTCGTCAGTTGGGAATCTACGGTGACTAAAAGAAGTGGATGTGAATAAAGTTATAAGTCTACACAGTTTGGTGCGTGTTTTTCAAGACCTGCATCACTGGTCCCTGTTATATTGGTGGGAATCTAAATACACACGAGTATCTCGGCTTCTTAAGATATGCTGTTGTAGGAGTAATTGAAAGACATCCCACGGCATATAAGGCAATCAGTGTGGTACCGTCATGACAAACGTGCCTCTAGTGTAATGATAAACCCTAAAGTTTTGGAGAGCATCTGAACGGTCGTTCAGGAAACGCAAAATGGTTTGCACATTCACAGAACTTAACTCTTGTACCCCTTTACATGTGGCGAAAATTAAAACAAGAGGTCTATTAGGAAACAGCGACGACTCCCTAAGACAAGAAATGTTTTATAGCATGGGCCTGCACTACCTTTTTCCCCAAATGAAATTCATAGTTCAGTATTGTTTCTCCAGAATTTACTTTATAGGGTGTAGCAGTGCTAAAGGTCAACATTTTGAGATCTTGGAATGGAAGCCGAAATAATAAACACTCGAACTGTACCTTGAAGTTCTCTTAGAAACTTTTTTAAATGCCACCAGAAAAAAGCATACAGTTCCATTTAAAAAATGAAGTCACTGTCGTAATTCTCTAAACATAAGCGATAAATACTGCTTGCGAACGTCAGGAAATACGCTACAATGTTCGCTATAGCTTGGCGAAAACCGCATCTAGATATATTTATTCATTGTCGATATATTTGGAGTGGCTTGTCTTACCTACCCCACCTTGTTTAGAAGCGCTGTAAGAGGGAAATGTATTTGAGGAAAATATTACAGAAAGGGAAGAGGACTCAGCTGAAGATGATATTAGAGATATGATGGTGCGAGAAAATTTGAGGGAACACTGAAAGACTTAAGTCGAAACCATGCCACGATTGTGAACGACGCTCCGTTAGAACTACTGATAGCCTTGGGAGAACCAGCCACGACAAAACTTCGTCCCCTGGTATGCAAGATAAATGAGATAGGCCAAATGCCCTCACACTTCAAAAAGAATGTAATAATTCCAATTCCATAGTAAGCAGGTGCTGATAGGTGCCAATACTACCGAAGTATCGGTTTAAGAAGTCATGTTTTCAAAATACTAACAGAAATTCTTTTCGGAAAAATGGAGTAACTGTAGAAGCCGACCTCGGGGAAGATCAGCTTGAATTTCAGAGAAATTTAGGAACACGCGAGGCAAATCTATATTTATAGCTTTTGTAGATTTTCTGAAGGAATTACGTTAGGAAACGAGAAACCAAGAGCAGTGGATGTGTTTTGCTATTTGAGCAGTAAAATAACTGATGACTGTCGAAGTAAAGAGGATGAAAAATGTAGCTTGGCAATTCCAAGAAGTGTGTTACTGAGCAAGAGAAATTTGGTTAACATCTAAAACAGGGTTAGGAAGTATTTTCTGAAGGTATTTGGAGTGTAGCCTAATACGGAAGTGAAACATGGACGATAAACTGTTCAGACAAAAGAGAACATAGACATCATGCAACCAGTGAGGAAGCACTGAACAGAATTGGAGAGAAGAGAAATTTGTAGTATAACTTGACTAAAAAAAGGGATCAGTGACATGACACATTCTGAAACCACCAATTTAGTACTGGATGAAGTATGGGGGCAAATGTATTATAGGGAGATCAAGAGATGAATAGACCGAGCAAGCTCGTAAGGATGGAGGTTTAGTAGTTATTCGAAGACGAAGAGTCTTGCACAGAATACAGCAGCATGGAAAGATGCATCAAACACCACAACAAATTATTAACAGCCAAGTTTTAAGTCTCGCTTTGGGCGCTACAGTAAATGTTTATCAAGGACTACACCTTACTGGTTTACTCTCGCACAAGCAAACATATATAGTAAATTTTGGTGATCATGGTCGCAATAAAATCTAGTTACAATTTGATGATTACCTCTTTCAGTTGACAGACAACTATCGTCAGATCTATGGAGATAAACATAAAAATTAGTTTTTAGGTAATGTGAAAAACCTGACAAAATTTAATAAAATTAGTTTCTTATAAAAGTATAAAAACAAAAAAATAATAAAAATTTACCAAGCTTATCCTAGAATTTGTCCCAGTGTGTTGACCACAATATCGTGATCAACCGTAACTCTGTCTTCCAGAGTCTTCCTGAGTTGTCGTCGACGCATCATCTTTACTGATGTACCTGTTCTTCATATTGGTGCTGTGAATATTTTATTGAGTAAGTTTTATATATTTGACATACCGGCGAAGAGTTGTATCATTATAAATGAAGCATGTTCTTAGTATGTCGACATAACCGATGTGCAATTAAAGTTCTGGGATACCTGAGAATCTGGGGATATAGCTAGTTATTGTCGAAACTGGTCACGAAATAAACTATTTCGCATCAAGCGATCTCGCCTTCTAATATTATAAATTAGCTTAGCGCCCGCTACATCGCTGGCGTAGACTGTATGGTCTTTACAAATATTTTTGTTTTTCTTTTAATCGAATTCTTATGTTGTTCACAAACTGCAACATCTTCTAAACTTTTCACATTAGCGTGATATTTTTCGAATGTGTTTCTGGCAAAAAAGCGATTGAAGTAGATGGAGTCCTAAGTTCTTGTTCATAATGCCTTTTGCCCTTTTGTCGAGATATTTCCATAGAAATTTACATCCCCCTAACGTATATCTCTTATTATCTAACCGAGAAGTGAAATACAAATTTTCATAGAGTTAGCTTTGAAATGTTTTTAACATAATAAATATTTTCTTAAAAGTTTTCATCCCCTATGTCACCCCTATGTCACCCCTATGTCAATTTCCAGAAGCAGTGAAACACATTTTTTTCTTTTTATTTCTAACAGAGATACCAAATACAAATTTTAGTAGATTCAGCTTTGAAAGTGCTTTCATAATGAAATAATTTCATGAGACTTTTCATTTCCTGTTTCACACTCTAAGAGGGTTGAATTTCCAAAGACGTTGAAACGTGTATTTGTTATTTCTAACCAGTGGTTGAATTTTCAAAAATGCTGAAACACGTATTTTTTGTATATCTGGCACCAGTTTTCATAATTCCAGCTTCAAAATTGCCTTAATAGACATATGTTTTCAAAAAGCCTTTCATCCCTATTTTACCCCTTAGATGTGGAATTTCGAACAATCTCTTCTTAAACGATACCTACAATGTAAGATCCACACCCATTCCAAACATCACGTTCCGATCCTTAGCGGCTTGGGCTGGGCGATGATGAGTCAGTGAATCAGCGTGGTCTATTTCACCACCTTAGGGGTTGAATTTCCAAAAAGAATGAAACACGATTTTTTTAAATTTCCAACCGAGAAGTCAAACACTAATATTCTAACATTTAGATTTAAAAATGCTTTCAAAGTAACATAGTTTCATAAAATGTTTCACCCCCTGTTTCACCCTCTGAGTGGGTGGATTTCCAAAAACAGTGAAGTGTATATTTTTCTTATTTGCAATACAAATTTTCATAAATGTCGCTTCAAAATTATTATACAATAAAATTTGTCCATAAAAACTTTCATGCCCTGTTTCTCCCCCTTATTAGTTTAATTTCCAAAACACAGTAAAAAGCTCTTTTTTTATTTCTAGCTGAGAAGCTAAATTCAATTTTTCATAGATTTAGCTTTAAAAATGCTTTCATAATGAAATATTTTCATAAAACATTTCACCCCCATTTTACCGCCTTAGGGATCGAGTTTCCAAACACACTGAGGGACTTTTTTTATTTGTAACTGAGAAATAAAATGTCAGTTTTCATAGATGTAAATTAAAAAATACTTTAGTATTTCTTTGATAATGATTTATTTTCAAAAGGATTCCACCCACCTTTTCACCATCATAGAGGTCAAATTTCCAAAAATGCTGAAACACGTATTTCTTTATTTCTGTCTGAGAAACCAAACACTAATTTTCATTTTAAAAAAACTTTCAGCCACTATTTCATCCCCTTATGGCTGAATTTCGAAAAATCCTTTCCTGAACAATGCCTACAGTACAAGATCAACACCCTTTCCAAATTTCAACTTTCTATCCTTAGCGGTTTGGGCTGGTCTAAGGTAAGTCAGTGAGTGAGTCATACAGTCGGACATTGCCTTTTGTATATAGAGAAGATCACAACGTTAGATTGCCCCAACAAGATGTTTAAATTATATAGGATATGTGGCCTGTAGTATAAAAAGAGCAATGATGTTCTCCCGAGTAGCAAAAAATTCCGGGTTAGTATCCCATTCGATCTAGGGCAGGGGCTGCCAATGGGGATATGACCACGAGAAAAAGATTGAATAACCAACAAAAGGATGACATTTTACAAGACGGAGAGTGGAATGTCAGACGTTTGGTAGGATAGCTAGAAAACCTGAAAAGAGAAATGCTAAGTCTTAACCTAGACATTAGGGTCAGTGAAGCGAAGTGGAAAGAAGATAAGAATTTCTGGTCAGACGAATATAAAGTAACACCAAGAGCAGCAGAAAATGGTACGTCCGGAGTAGGATTCGTTATGAAAACGAAAGTAGCACAGAGAGTGAGTTACTGTGAACATTCCAGTTATAGGGCTCAAGATAATCGACAGCAAACCATCGCCGACAACAACAGTTGAGGCACACATGCCAGTGTCACAAGCCGAAGATGAAAAGATAGAGACAGTATATGAGTGAATTCAGTACGTAAGGGGAGAGGAAGATCTGATAATCACGGAGGGCTGGAATGCAGTTCTAGAGTAAGGAGTAGAAGAAAGGGTTACAGGAGAATATAGGTTTGGTTGCAGGGATGAGGGGGGAGAAAGACTAACTGAGTTCTGTAACAAATATCAGACAGTAATGGGGAATATTCTTTTCAAGAATCACAAGAGGGATAGGTGTAATTGTAAAAGGCCTGTAGATACGCGAAGATTCCAGCTGGTTTGCATCATGGTCAGACGGAGATTCCAAAATCAGTTGTTGGATTGGAGAGCGTAGGCAGGAGCAGGTGCAGACCCAGATTACAATTTGGTAACGATGAAGAGTAGACTGTAGACTGATCGGTACAAGATTCGTACGGAACGATCAGTGTTTGAGGAAGTGGGATATTTAAGTACTGAAGAACAATGTGATACATACGAAGTTCGCTAAAGATATAAGTGCTAGAGTAAGGAGCACCAGGGTAGGCAGTTCAGTTGTAGAGGAATGGACGTCTCTAACAAGTGCAACCACAGACACTGGACAGACAAACATAGGCACTAGGAAGGTAACTGCGAAGAAATAGTTAAACAGATGAACGAAAGAAGGAAGTACAAAGTGTTCCAGGAAAGTCGGAAATACAACAATATAACTCACTTAGGAAATAAATAAACGGGAAATGCAGGGAAGGTAAGGCGAAATGGCTGCAGGAAGAAAAATCAAGAAAGACATGAACGTCAGGTCTGATTCATCATACAGAAAAGTCACAACTGTGAGATGACAGTGAAGTACCGCTTCAGTTGTGGGTAATGCCAAAACCACAATGAGTAGAGAGGACGGTAGAAAGTATGGACTGAACGAGTCTAATGTGTGACGTTGGGATGCTTCAGAAGAAAAATGGAAGAAGGCAGTTTCAAGAAGAAAATCATTCAGGGGACTGAATCCCTGTGTGCAAGATAAGAGGAAAGATAGCACGCCTGTCTCACGAGACATTATCCAACTGAAGGCCTCGGAAGAAGCAAAAGTCTTAAATGTGCAACAACGAGAATTTCGTGTGAGTATTGGTTGGTGTCGTCGATTTACGCAGAGAAATGCTCTTGCACTCCGACGAAGACCTACACTAACACAGAGAATGCCAGCAGATTTAGAGGAGAAGCTGGTCAAGTTCCAGCACTATGTCATCCATTTGCGTTAAGTGTCATTCACACCCTTTTCACCAGATTAACAATGCTGACGACACGCCAGTATTTTTTGACATGCCTAGCTATACGACAGTAGAGGTGAAAGACTCAAAAAGTATCTCATTAAGAGGATACGTGAATGAAAACTATAGAATAACTGTGATGTTAGCTGTTACAGCCGATGGTGGAAAATTACCCCCTAATGTCATTCTAAAGAGAAAAACCATGTCCAAAGAAAACTATGGGCTTAATGATCCGCTGCCAAGAAAAGGGCTGGATGACAACGCAAATGATGGTTGACTACTTGTCTACAGTTTGGAATCGTAGTCCTGGGGCGCTGCATGTTAAGAGGGCCATGCTTGTTTTGGATGCTTTTAAGGGACGTCTAGTTGCTGTAGCAAAAGATAGACTTGCTGCACAAAAGACAGATCTTGTCTTAACAGCTGGAGCAATGACTTCAAAACTACAGGTTCTAGACATGGCCGTAAACAAACCGGTAAAGGACACCCTCCGAAAAATGTATTCAGATTGGCTCCTGGAAGAAAACCATGTTCTTACACCGTCTGCTAAGATTAAGAACCCACCAGTCATTCTTTTGTGCCACTGCATTCTTGCTTCACGGTCCTCAGTATCACCAGAGTCCTTCATCAAGGGTTCAAGAAATGCTGCATATCGGATGCGCTGGATGGGAGTAAGAATGACCGACTGTGGAGAGAGAATGAAGATAATTTTTTGATAGTTGTAATCGCCATTTGACTGTCCAACAAGTAGATTTCGGCTTTAGGCCATTTTTCAAGTGTTACAAGAATCTAAAATCATTAGATCTGAATAGAACACAAATCACCGACAAACTTGTCTTCTACTCAGGTCTAATGATTTTAGATACTTGTAACACTTGAAAATGGCCTAAGGCGGAAACCTAGATTGTGGAATGAAACCTGTTGTACAGTCAAATGGCGGTTATATCTTTCAAAAAGTTTTATATGACCGTAGCTACACACCAAATTAAAATCATTAATGAAGAGAATGATAGGAGTGAGAGTGATTACGTGAGTACCAGTACTGATAGTAGTGAGAGTAAATAAGACAAAATTTGTTGTCAGTGTGTTGTACCAAATGATAGAACAAATGTTTCTGGTAAATACCTACGTCTTATATATAAGTAAAAATAAATTTTTGGTAATTTTTCTCCTCTCAGACAGCGTGCGGCTTATTTTCGCACATTTTTTTCCCCCTCGAAATTTAGGGGTGTGGCTTATATGCGGTGCCGGCTTATTTTCGGACAAGTACGGTAAGTATTTTTATAGGCTGTAGCAGCTTTGTGCCTGCCACTGAGAGGTCGCGTGACCACGGACACAGATGGGCAGGGGTAGGCAAAAGACCGAGGTGCGGGCGGTCAGGAAAAAAATGGCTATAAGCACTATGGGACTTAACATCTGAGGTCATCAGTCCCCTAGAACTTAGAACTACTTCAACCTAACTAACCTAAGGACATCACACACATCCATACCCGAGGCAAGATTCGAATCTGCAACCGTAGTCGGCCGGAGTGGCCGAGTGGTTCTAGGCGCTACAGTCTGGAGCCGCGCGACCGCTGCGGTCGCAGGTTCGAATCCTGCCTCGGGCATGGATGTGTGAGATGTCCTTAGGTTAGTTAGGTTTAAGTAGTTCTAAGTTCTAGGTGACTGATGACCTCAGAAGTTAAGTCCCTTAGTGCTCAGAGCCATTTTTTTTTTTTTTTTTTTTTTTGCAACCGTAGCAGCCGCGTGGTTCCGGACTGAAGCGCCTAGAACCGCTCGGCCACCGCGGCCGGCGCAGTCAGGAAACCGGGCTGGAGCCGTGACAGTTCCGCAGTGGCCGAGCACACGCGGACTGGGTGGGAATGTGGTTGGAGCGTGGAATAGAGTTGCTTGCCGAGTAGCCTGTATTACTGTTGCTGCATCTGCCTGCACGCGAGTTGAGGGGTGCCCAGCCGTGTCCACGTCCTGTGGAGCATCTATGAAACAGATCTAATCAGTGGGAATGAATGTGGTGAATCCTCATGGTAATTATAGATTAAGGAAATGGGGAAGTATTAAAAAATACATAGAAGAATGTGGAAAGGAATTAGAGAAGGGTCCAAGACGCTAGTCCCCAACTGGAAGGGTGTGCGGGGGAAGGGGGTTGTACCACATGGAGAATAAAATTTTTGAGAATTAAAAATAAGTTTCCGTTAAAAACTTCTCAGCATCCGTATTTTCTTAGCCCCAAATATTCATTTTGTCAGCATTAATATCGGCAGTTTTGTTAGTCATCAGGCATTTTACATCCATGCTTCGCTTCTTCAACGTCTTTTCCAAGCATTTCGACTCTCAGCGATATGTTTCCATGTTCCTCCTATGCAGTTTTTAACGCTGTCTACCAGTCTCCTGTTGAGTTTCGTCTCAGACTTTTCTTATGTCTTCGAATCCAATAAAAACTCTTTGGTCCGACCGGCGTCCAGTCTCCAGTCCGTCTCCAAATCCATTTTTACTTACACCAATCTATTAGTAATTCCCAACTAGCATCTCTCCATTGGCTGCTTACCTGACCTCAGATTTGAATGGTTTTTGCACTAAGCATGGCATCTGCCACTGCCAAAAGACAAAACTGTTTAAGACATGTTGAAAAATGGTTTTCAGTGAATGAAGGAATTTTTTCAAATTATGAAATGCTATCCAAATTATAATTTCTTAGGCTCCTAACCACAACACACTGACAGGGGACTGCGTCGAAACGGAAGTGGCAACATCTTGCAAAAAATTGGTGCGTTTTGTCCATCTCTATTACACACATCTTTAAGAATATTGCTTCTTTTCGCTTAACCTAGTAGATGTCAATGTATTTTTTCGATTATTATAGCAATGAAGCCAAAAGCGAGGAACTGAAAAACTCTGAGCATGACTTACGATATACAGTGACTGAAACCAAACCCAGTCCAAAGAAATGTTACAAATAATCAGTAGGGGTCGTCTCATTTACAGTCTAATATAATCCCTCCCAAAAGCAATTGAAGTTTTTTATGTTAATTAAATGACATTCAAAACTTTAGTCAGGTGCTAAATATTGTGTCCGCCTGGTCTGGCGGACAAGAAATTATTCAGATGTATTATAATATTACTAAGACATTACTTCTTGAATAAGAAAGAAACAGGATTGAAAAGAAAGTCTCTTCTCCAGTAGTGAAAGAACAATTACATTTATATAGAGGCCGAAGGCCTGGATGAGGCAGTCAGTGCTTGTGGATGAACGAATAAACACAAATACTGCCTAAGTCTGAAGGCCCTTAAGAAGAATACAACACTGCTAGAAATTGCCGTTAACTAGTAAATGCACAGTGCACAACGATGGCCAATTAAAGTCCTGACGACACAGTCTAAAGTTCTGTACACTCAGATACGGTACTAATTAAAGTCCCAGAAGAGCAGTTCAGTTTCAGAGTTGCGGTGTAATGTAACACAGTCATGTGGGGGGTAGAAACAAAGACAAGAAATCTTACAAGCCCATTAATTGGTCACTGACATAAGACATGGCATTTTTGTTGCGGCGGCTGCAGAGTGAATTCCTGTTTGAAGGAATCCCTAAGCATTCTACGCTTGTCCCAGGAATCTCACTCGGAGTGAACTGGCTGCCTAGGAGCCGTGCGCTGGCCTAAGTGCGGCCCTCGGTGCCCGACTAGATTCGGTATTGCTTCCTTTTACTTGACTGCCGTAAGAAAGAGGTTCGTGGCGCCGGCAAGTTCTCGCGCTTTGGTCGCCGTGTGGTGGTCGAGGGTGCCGCGGCAGCCCTCGAATATCTTCTGCAATTAATGAAGTTGCCCGCATAAATCACAAGCAATTTGGGTTGCCAACTAGGTAGGCGCAAGGCCTACCCACAGCACCAAACATTATTTGGGGTATCAGATGATATATGTTTTTCAGGAGTAATGGTCTAACATCCATTAAGAACCACTGTACCAAGAGATAGGACGTGGGCATTAGACGGTACATAAGATTCTGAAAGGGTAGGACCAAGTCTGGAAGGAGAATTAAAACTACCTGGAAAATCATGTGAAGATGAAGGAAAAATGGATTGTTGGTACGTTTATGGATATGTAGATCAAGTGGCGTGCTTTGAGTGTTTAAGCTCTGCAGGCTGATACAGGTGGTAGGGAATATGTAAAACGAGACAGAGTGCAAGGTGTTGAAATAGTGGTCGTCATACCTAACTAAATTGTGGATTTAATTGTACTTTTACTCGAGTTTCATTATATGAAAACATTTCTTTACTCACCATAAACAGTCTAAAGAACCTGTATGAGGGGACTTCAGTAAGTAAGTTTCACGATATTAAGGCAGGCCACGTAACCGTTTTTGTGTTATGAACTACATTTCAAAGTGTCACACATACATGACACTATTTTACAGCATAGTTACAAACTCCCTGAAATAGACAATCGGGAAGTTCTACCAATCCTTCAATTACTCCCTGGCTACGAGCCATTCTAGAACCTCTGTGTGGACGTCCTTAGCAGTGGAAAATCACTTTTCTCGCCGATGTTATTTTAGCTTGCCGAAAACATGGAGACAGCATGGTACAAGACCTGGCCCGCCACAAATTCCTCTCCTTTGCCAATCTTTTCATCTCAGAGTAGCACTTGCAACCTACGTCCTCAATTATTTGCTGGATGTATTCTAATACCTGTCATCCTCTACAGTTTGTACCCTCTGCAACTCCCTCTAGTACCATGGAAGCTATTCCCTGATGTCTTGAAAGATGCCCCATCACTCTTCTTCCTTGCTGTGTTTTCCGCATATTCTGTTCCTCGACATTTCTGCGGAGAACCTCCTCACTCCTTACTGTCTCAGTCCACCTAGTTTTCAGTACTCTTCTGTACCACATCTTAAATGCTTCGATTCTCGTCTTTTCCGCTATTGCCACAGTCCATGTTTCATGTCCTCCTTGCCCTGTCCGTCAATAGACTATTTTGCTGCCAAGGTAGATGAATTCCTTAACTTCATCTACTCCGTGATCACCAATTTTAATATTACGCTTCTCGCTGTTCTCATTTCTGCTACTTCTCATTCCTTTCGTCTTTCTTCAATTTACACTCAATCTATATTCCGTACTCATTTGAGTGTTTATTCCATTCAATATATCCTGGAATTCTTCTTCAATTTCACTGAGGATAGCAATGTCGTCAGCGAATCTTACCGTTGATATCCTTTCACCTTGAATTTTAATTCCACTCTTGAAACTTTCTTTTATTTCCGTCATTACTTCTTCGATGTATAGACTGAATACTAGGAGCGGAAGACTATACCCCCGTCTTACACCCTTTTTAACCAGAGCAATTCGTTCTTTGTTTTCCACTCTTATTGTTCCCTCTTGATTCTTGTAGATATTGTACCCTTCTTTCCTTATAGACTAACCCCATTTTTCTCAGAACTTCGAACATTTTGCACCATTTTACGTTGACGAACGTTTTTTCCCCAGTCGATATGTCCTATGAATGTGTCTTTACTTTTCTTCAATCTTGGATCCATTATCAACTGCAATGTCAGGCCCAGGTCTCTGGTGCCTTTACCTTTCCGAAAGCCAAACTGATCGTCATCTAACAGACCCTCAATTTTCTTTCCCTTTCTCCTGTATATTATTCTTGTCAGAAACTTTGATGCATGGGCTGTTAAGCTGATAAGCTATTGTGCTATAATTATCGGACTTGTCGGCTATTGCAGTCTTCAGAACTGTGTGGATGATGCTATTCCGAAAGTCAGATGGTATATCGCCAGTCTCATACATTCTACACACCAACGTGAACAGTCGTCTTGTTGCCACTTCCCCCAATGATTTTAGACATTCTGATGGAATTTTATCCATCCCTGCTGACTTTTTTGGTATTCAGTCTTCGAAAGCTCTTTTAAATTCTGATTGTAATACTGAATTCCCTATCTGTTCTGTATCGACTCATTTTCTTCTTCTACCACATCATCATAAAAGTCTTTCCCCTCATAGAGACCTTTGGTGTAGTCTTTCCGCCTATCTGCTCTCTCCTCTGCATTTTACAGTGAAATTCCCATTGGACCCTTAACGCTACCTTCCTTGCTTTTACATTCACCAAAGGTAGTTTTGACTTTTCCATAAGCTCAGTCAGTCCTTCCGACAATTATTTCTTTTTCGATTTATTCACATTTTTCATGTAGCTCCTTCGCTTTGTACTTCCTTCTTTCACCGATCAACTGAAGTGTTTCTTCTGTTACCCATGGTTTCTCACAGTAATTTTCCTTGTACCTATGTTCTGCTTTCCAGCTTCTGTGATTTCCCTTTATTGAGATACATTCCTCTTCTATTGACCTACCTGATGAGCTATTCTTTATGGCGTAATCTGCAGCTTCAGAGACCTTCAATCGTGTCTCCTCATTCCTTAGTACTTACATATCCCACTTCTTTGCACATTGATTCTTCGGGGCTAGTCTCTTGAATTTCAGCCTATTCTTCATCATTACTAAATTGTGATCTGAGAACATATCTGCTCCTGGATAATAGCAATGATTTCGGAATCGCTGCCTGGTCATTGTGTTATCTAACTGAAATCTTTCCGTATATTCAGACCTTTTTAAAGCACGAGTATATCTCCTCCTCTTGTCATTCCTGAATAGTGTATTCGCTGTTACTAGCTGAAATTTATTGCAGAACTCAATTAGTCTTTCTTCTCTCTCATTCCTAGTACCAAGCCCACACTCACCCAAAACTCTTTCTTCTAATCCTTCCCCAACAACTGCATTTCAGTCTCCCATGACTATTAGATTTTCATATCCCCTTCCATACTGAATTGCAGTCCAGTACCATCATATACTTTCTGTATCACTTCATCTTTTGCTTGGGGCGTCGGCATGTGCACCTGAATTTTTGTTGTCGATGTTGGTTTTCTGTCGATTCTGATGAGGACATACCTATCATTGAACTGTTCACAGTCACTCTCTGTCCTATCCTTCTCTAGATCGAATGTTTTATTCATCTCTGACGTCGTCGCCGAGTGATGGTAAACTACAATCTTTCTTCTTTCCTTCCGAACTATTCTCATCTGTCATTCGGTTTCGGAAACGTACGAAGATTGTATCTGCATCCCCGAACTGGAAAGTAGGTGTGAAGTGAGCTAGTCGTATTTCCCATGCTATAGTACCTTCATTCCTGTTCATTTTTCGTAAGAATCGTATGTAGCGAGAAACTCTTTTGTGATAACGTTACTATCCATAGAACGTGACACATTGACAAACACCAGAGACTGAGTGATTCTCAAAGAAAGAAGGAGGAAAAGTTGGATTTTAATATCCCACTAACAAAGAGGCCATGAGAGACTGAGTATAAACATTAAAGTGAGGAAGGGTGAGGAAGGAAACTATTGTTGTACCTTTCGAGGCTATCATCCTGGAGTTTGCCTTAAACGATGTAGGGAAACATCTCAAACTGTAAATCGCCAATGGCGAACAGTGTTTTAAATCGTCGTTCTCCTAAATGTGAGCTAGCTGTTCGGTAGAAAATTTAACAAATATTCGCAGAACTTGTAATACGCCGTTACTTTTAGCTTCCGAAGGCGGGAACAGAGTAAGCCCTATGGGCAATATGTGTACCAATCGCAAGGATTTTGCTGTTGTGGTCTTCAGTCCAACGGCTGGTTTGATGCAGTTCTCCGTGCTACTGTATCCTGTGCAAGCCTCTTCATCTCCGAATAATGGCAACCTACATCTATTTTTTACCCAACATACTTTCCTTCATTACCAACTTGACGATTCTGTGATGCCTTAACGTATCTTCTGTCAACTGATTCCTCCTTTCAGTCAATCTGTGGCATAATTTTTTTTTCTTCGCAATTCGATTCAATGCCTGTCCATTACTTTTCCTACTCACGTAGTCTTCAGAGCCCTTCCGTAGCACCAGATATTTTCTTCTTGTGTCAACTGCTCATTGTCTGCGTTTCTCTTCTGTGATAGGCTATACTCCACGTACAAAGTGACAATTATTGAACTATATGAAATATAATCGTCATAACTTCTGAGCGGTTTTCGTTAAGACGTTCAAACTGCACTGTTGACCGCGGGGCATGATGGGAATTAGTATGCGCATCCATGGTTTAGTTTAGCGACAAAGCCCACTTTCATTTAGACGGGTTCGTCAATAAGCAAAATTGGCGCATTTGGAGGATTGAGAATCCGCATTTCGCGATCGAGAAGTCTCTTCATCCTCAACAGGTGACTGTGTGGTTTGCAGTGTCTAGTCACCGAATAATCGGTGCGATATTCCTTGATGGCGTGGTGTCAACCGAGTGGTACTTGAAAGTTTTGGAAGACGATGTCATCCCCATTATCCAAAGTGACCCTGATTTCGACAAGACGTGGTTCATGCAAGGCGGAGCTCGAACCCATCGAAGCAGGAGAGTGATGTCCTGGAGAAGCACTTTGGGGGCAGAATTCTGGTTGTGGGCTACCCAGAGGCCACTGGCATGGGCCTCGATTGGCCGCCATATTCTGCGAATCTGAACACATGCGACTCCTTTTGTGGGTCTATATTAAAGTTAAGGTGTACAGTAATAACCCCAAAACCATTACTGAGCTGAAAACAGCCACTCCGTAGGTCATCGGCAGCATCGATGTTTCGAAACTTCAGTGGGTCACGATGAATTTTCCTATTCGTCTGCGCCACGTCATCGCCAATGATGCAGGCATATCGAACATGTCATAAACTAAATCCGAATACCAGTAGTGATGTTTACATGTTGAATAAAGTGTGTGCACTCCGTAGTTTGTAACTAATTTACGTTCATTTTACATATAGTTTAGTAATTGTCACCTTGTATATACATTCACTAACAGTAAAGTTTACATTAGATGTTAACAAATTCCAGTTTCTCAGAAATTCTTTTATTGCTATAGCTATTCTGCATTTTATATCCTTGCTACTACTTCCGCCATCAGTTACTTTGCTGCCAAAAAGCAAGACTGATCTACTGCTGTTAGTCTCTCATTTCCTCTCTTAGCATCGCGTAATTTAATTCGTGTACATTCCATTACTTTTATTTTACTTTCATTGGTATTCATCTTATAACCTAACACTATCTGCTTCCTTCAACTGTCCTAAATTCTTTGCCATCTGTGACAGAATTACAACAGCGTCAGCAAACCTCAACGTTGTTGCTCCTTCTCCCCGAACTTTACCCGCTTTTCCAAATTTCTTTTTGGTTTCCTTTACCACTGGAGCAATGTACAGACAATGGCGGGATATCAATTTGGATATTGTTATTTGCTGAGGAGAAACATGTTTTTATTGTGACTCACTTTCTATGATAAATTGATTGGAACATGGATACGTAATGAACCTCCCTCCCTCACACACTCTTTTACTGCCGTCATCAGAGTAGAAAATGTAAGAGGAACACGTATAGATGATGACTCTCTCTACCTCGCATACTCTTTTACAGCTGTAATCGGAGTAGCTACACACATAAGAGTGGTTCACCTTTCAGCCCTTTTAACGCTGCGTATTGCCAGCTGCAAGCCTTTCTCGTGCAACGGCGTGGAATAAAGGCATAGCTTCCGGTCGCTTTCCTGGCCACCTCGCCGTGTTTAACGCTGATTTTCTCCGTATGGCTGCAGCTCTGCCGGCCGTGGTGATCTCCACCTGCGCCAGATTATCTCCCGATCGCTGCGCTGCAAATCGGCTGAAACGCTGAGCGGTAAATAGGGAATACAACCTTTCTTTTCAATTTCCATCATTATTTAGACATAGTCTTTTTTTGTCGGGTGATTCACTTACCACCAAAGACAGAAACACTAGTCATGTTTGTTAATTATCTACATAAAACTAATAATAATTGTAAACACTAATGAGCACTTGAATTAGAAACTTACGCAGTAGTTTGCGGCTTCTCTTTTCGTCCTGATGACGACGTGACATGGACTCCACGACACTCTGAAAGAGCTGGGGAACCACCCTCGTCCGTAGCCGCCCAGCCATCTCCCACAGCTAACAGTGACGTACTGGTTACATCTAACTTGCTGACGTCGAAGATGTGGTGCACAGGACTGATGGATTTCTGTTGAGTCGTGTTCCTCAAACGATTCTGACACAGTCTGGGAGCATAGAGATGGTAGATCGTTTTGCTGTAGGTACATGTTGTCTACAGGACACTGTAGGTACACAAACGGATGTACATGATGGGACAGTAGCGTCTTGAATAGTTTGTCAGTGAGTGACTACGGCTCACTATCAAGGAGGAAGAGAGGGAGGAGGGGGCGAGCGGGTCGCAGTATCTCCACTCCTCGTCATCACTGCCGAAAAAGTGATGATGTCGGCTGGTTGCAACAGCAGAACATTTCACGGAGGCGTTGCAGTTGGACATTCAGACAAACATAGCGTCAGTTGTAAATGCGCAGCTTAAGCAGAAGATATCGCATGGTCGTATGTCGGTTGATAGCTCTCACTTTGAACGCAAAGACGATCGCTATAAATAAGTGACAGGGTGCTTGGTTACTGGAAATGAAAATTCGAACATTTTTCTAGGGATGCCAACATTCTTTTTTAAACACAAGACCGAGCCTTGTGCAATGTGTGCGACTCGTGTTCACGATCAATTTGAATGAATCACACACAGTTTTAACCAAGTTTTTGTGTACTGTGTATAGAATCGGGGACCTAGAAACGACGGAGAGGCTTCGTCCCGCCGTGATTCACAACCTCACAACAGGCTACAACAAGCCACCCACCCCACCACCGCCCCACAGCGAACCCAGGGTTATTGTGCGGTTCGGCCCCCAGTGGATCCCATCCCCCACGAACGTCTCATACCAGACGAGTATAACCCCAAATGTTTGCGTGGTAGAGTAATTATGGTGTACGCGTACGTGGAGACAATGTTTGCGCAGCATTCGCCAACATAGTGTAACTGAGGCGGAATAAGGTGAAACAGCCCGCATTCGTCGAGGTAGATGGAAAACCGCCTTAAAAACAATCCACAGGCTGGCCGGCACACAGGACATCGACACTAATCCGCTGAGCGGTTTCGTGCCGGGGACCGGTGCGCCTTCCCTCCGCGGAAGCAGCGAGTTAGACCGTGCGGCTAGCCGGACGGGCTAACAAAATGTAACTAAACTCTGTACTATTTACAGCACGTGCTCGCACTATTTACGTCGTTCTCCATGCACGTTCGGCCCGATTGTCTAACCACTAGTTAGTATCAGGCCTTTCTGGAGCATCTATTCTCGGAAACTAGCCAATCACAGGCCGGGAAAGGCAACGCTTCATCATAATGGCGTGCTCTGGACAACTAATGATAATCGACAAATGAAGTTTTCAGTAATTTCATCCAGTAGACCACGTTTCCACTGAGTGATCATGACCCAGTAGGTCTCGTCCAGTTGAGTTTATCTCATATTTCAGATTTCAGTTTCTGCACTTGACACTGTTTGGCTGCTGTGTGATGTCCTTAGGTTAGTTAGGTTTAATTAATTCTAAGTTCTAGGCGACTGATGGCCCCAGAAGTTAAGTCGCATAGTGCTCAGAGCCATTTGAACCATTTTTTAACTCAGCTGGAGGGCGCATATTAAGCAATAAGAAGTGTTTCAATCCAACGGCAGAAGGCCTAATCTTAAAACAATTGAAGCAAATTCGGCTAAAGGCCCCATACAAAAACATCCCAACCTTATGTCTTAAGAGCAAGACAAGAACATTAATTTAAGAGATATTAAAACTCGGCTGAAGGCCACACATCAATACGCTAATTTAACGGCTTATGGCCTTAAAAGATTTGATGTAAAACTCGGCTGAAGGCCCCAATAAGAACAACAATCTCATGCCTTAAGGGCAAGACAAGAACATTAATTCAGGGATAAAACTTGGCTGAAGGCCACACATCAACCAAATAACTAAAACTCAAACAGGGAAATTACTATGTAACAGACACGGAATGGCGCTCAGAACTTCCAAGGGTCGGCCTGGGATTGTAACACTAACGCCCGTTTAGGCGAGACAGGTAGCCTGACCAACAATCTCTTAATCGGAAGGCAACCCAACCGACAGACAGCCGACCGACCAATCAACCAAATCAGTTCCACTCGACGCAACCAGCAAGACGTCCACAAGATTTCAATACAACGACACACAGAATATTGGCGCTCACAACGACCAACGACACCTCAGCCGTCAAACTACAAGCCACGTTGGACATCAACAACACGACGAGGAAAATACACCGCCGAAAGTTATGTTAACGACCAGGGCCGGTAACCGGAATGTCAACGGTCATAAGGCAGAAGATACCGCTAGTGAACTTCAGTAACAAGGAATAAATTAAGTTAAATTCCACAGGAAGACGGCTGGAATCTTAGTGGACTTAAATATACACACGTTGTTGCTCGTGAGAATGTCCCAAAAGCGACAACCAGGATCAAACTAAGAAATGTAAACAGTTGAGGCTCGATAGTAAGAAGAACTTCGCAGCACTCGCAAGCAGCACCTCACACTCCAACCGCGCTTGCACGCCGCGAGCTCCTCCAGCCCGACTGGTACGACGGGGGCTTGCTTGCTGCTCCACGCCAACCGACCTACTAGACTGCTGGTCCGTCCGCGACTGCTGCTCCGTCGCCACTGCACTGTTGGTGCGTCTCGAACTAACTTTCTTCCTTCAGACGGACGACGTCCCGCAGACACTGGCTCGGACCCAACCATGCAGAGGTAACACAACCGACGTCTCTGCACAGTACGGAACCGACCCAAATGCACGTCGTCGATGAGACGACCGACCGACCGACCAATCAACGGACGTCCCCGCTGGTACTGGCTGTGCGGACCTCACTGGGGCTCCGTCCCCGACTGCACTGTTGGTCCATCTCGAACTGATGCCAGACACACGACGACCCGGAAATACTATCGCTCGCTCCAGAGATGGTACGATTGTGCACTTACCGATACGTGCTACTGCCGCTCACGGGCAAGTACGGCAAGAAGTTAGTACCGCCAGTAAATGGAATAAGAAAACGAGGCGGCAGTACGGTAATAGAAGATGACACCCAATAAATGACATGAACACGGCTCAGCACTGTTGTATTTAACATTCTCGGACTGCTTGCCGCATCAGTTCAGGATAAAACCACGAGCTTTCCACGATTACCTCCGTCGACTGCTCCAGGAGCAAATGACTGTCTAAACTGCTGCTTCTGTGGCCTTATGTAACTTATAGACGGCTTCTGATTGGCTGGTAATTACGTAATGTGTCGCAGGTGCGGATAGGCACTTGGTGCAGGGAGTGGCAACTGACCCTTAACGTAGACAAATGTAATGTATTGCGAATACATAGAAAGAAGGATCCTTTATTGTATGATTATATGATAGCGGAACAAACACTGGTAGCAGTTACTTCTGTAAAATATCTGGGAGTATGCGTAAGGAACGATTTGAAGTGGAATGATCATATAAAATTAATTGTTGGTAAGGCGGGTACCAGGTTGAGATTCATTGGGAGAGTCCTTAGAAAATGTAGTCCATCAGCAAAGGAGGTGGCTTACAAAACACTCGTTCGACCTATACTTGAGTATTGCTCATCAGTGTGGGATCCGTACCAGATCGGGTTGACGGAAGAGCGGCGCGTTTCGTCACAGGGTTATTTGGTAACCGTGATAGCGTTACGGAGATGTTTAACAAACTCAAGTGGCAGACTCTGCAAGAGAGGCGCTCTGCATTGCGGTGTAGCTTGCTGTCCAGGTTTCGAGAGGGTGCGTTTCTGGATGAGGTATAGAATATATTGCTTCCCCCTACTTATACCTCCCGAGGAGATCACGAATGTAAAATTAGAGAGATTAGAGCGCGCACGGAGGCTTTCAGACAGTCGTTCTTCCCGCGAACCATACGCGACTGGAACAGGAAAGGGAGGTAATGACAGTGGCACGTTAAGTGCCCTCCGCCACACACCGTTGGGTGGCTTGCGGAGTATAAATGTAGATGTAGATGCAGGTGGTGTCAATTAAGAGTGGGTGGACAAGGCACAAGGCTCTGACAGAATTCCCAATAGAACTTGTTAAGTTACACTGGGCAGTCGATATACTCCTGAGGATGTAGAGTGACATTTATTGACTGATCTACCAGACAAACTTATCGCGTCCCATAGTATCATGTGTTGCATAATGGAAAACTTAATGACTTACTTAAACAGGGGTGCCCCTAAAACATATGAAACACGTGTGCTATACCGCACAAAGATGATCGAGGTAGGAAGTTCATCAAACTACTGAATCAAACAATGGTCACTATAAACCTTTGTATGTTACAATTTTTTGTAGACTTCGGATTACACACGAAGGGCATAAATTATAGAGGACCGTTATGTTAGTGAAATATTAACACTGAGTACAATTTAATTAAAATATTAACACGTTGGCAAGAGTCGGCGGCCTGAAATAGAATGAAGAAATTAGAATTAGCACGCGTTTGTAAAAGCAATTAAGTTTGCAAAAGCTGCAACGTAACCGCCAATTGTTAATCAAGAAGAAAGGAAAGAGAGCAGAAAGAATACCGCGTGCATCTTCTGCCTATATTGATAGCATGTTGAGTCTGTGACTGATAATAAGCCTAGTGGAAATAAAAATGTGAAAAATCTAACATTAACCTGAAGTCTCCCACAACTAGGTTTGCGAAAACTGGTGCTGCTCACCGTACTTAGCGTTACCGGTGCCTGCGAGTGGTAGTTGCAAAATTCTGTCGTCTGGCCTAACAGAAGGCTGCTGCCTCTCAGAGCCAAAAGTCAAAGTCCCTCTCTAGGCTGAAATATCCTGGGGTGTCGAGTCTTGGATGGAAGTCGTTCTACAGAGCACTCTCAGGAATAACTGGATTTTTAGTCTTTCTTTCTGAGTGGGAGCCTTGTGCATGATTTTGATCACCAGTGAAGTGCATCATCCAATTTCCGACCAATCAGATACGTTTTAATAAGTCTCCCTTCCACGGAGGTTTTAGCGCAGGAGCTAAGAAACCGGCAACCTCTGACTCCCATCAGGTGTCCTATTTCGTGTTTCAGCCAAGATGCTCTTCTCCACACACAAGTGAATTCTGTTCATCCAGTCAAGAATTTATTTATATCACGTAAAGTTAGCTCTCTTACTGTTACTTAGCAGAGTCAGTAACAATCCAATTAGTTCGACGGCGCACTGATGGCTGCGGGTGCAGCGCTCGTAAGCGCAAAGGAGCCGCATGGTCCTTCTCACTCCATCTTACAAATCTTGTATCTGAACCATCTCGTGCTCAGCGGTTGCCAGAATACGGATTTCCTGCAGGGTACAGTGCAACACGATACTACAGACCCTGTCGCCGTTAGCTTGCAACACGCTACCCTGCGGCCAGTGGACATCCTGCTGTCTCGTCCGAACAAAACACAGCCAGGGCAATAGCACCGCAGGCGCAAAGATGGAAGCTGGTGCCATTGGCATAAAGACTCGCCACTTCCACGAATTCCTCCAGCGCCACGGGCAATGCTGAGGATAAAGATATCGGCTTCTCCTTGGCCAATTGCAGCCAGTCAGCCAATGACGTCGACAATGGACAGAAGCCTACTCGGAAGAGAGAAGAGCAGCTCTCTCTCCCTTGGTGGCAGATCATCGTCCATGGCTCACTTAGACAGGGAACGTTGTTTAGTGAACTCGTAGAAGTGAATGGACAGTTGCATCTGCTATGTACTGTGAAGTTTACCTACGATTATTTGCACTTAGCCATTGAGGTCCTTTTTTGTCATATTACATGCATTGTTGCAGACTTCATTATTCGACAGATCACAAAGATAAACCTTTTTAACTCATTTGTGAGACTTTTCTTGGAGTGTTATAGAACCTTCGTTCTCCTATCCTTGTCCGACCATGGGTCATAGCTGTGTAATAGTGGCAACGAGAATTGTCTTAGTGGTGTACTGCACCAGAAGCCGTTTCACGAACTCACAATCTCAGCCTACCGTAACAACAGTGCCAACTCGGCGTCCACAGCAGTAGCGACGAGGCCTTTACAAAACTGGCGACGAGGATTTGCAGAACATACCACGTCAAAAACTGTCTCATTACTCAGTAGCTTTCAGTTTGTTAGGATGCCGTAAGCACAGACAGTTCCTGTCCAGCAGACAGCCCACACGATATATACTGATTCCAGGCCTTCTACCTGGCTTCACTTCCTCCCCTCGTAGTGGCGGTACATGTCTTTTGAAAAGCCTGACCTGGCTTACTCTCCCCTGTTCTGCTAGTCTCCGCTCAAAATGTGTTCACTTTCCCAATTACTCATTTAAGCAATACTCCAGAGTAAGAAATTATTGTGAAAGTATAGTAGTTAGATATGGCAGTCACTGACATTAACTTTAGCCATACTCGTACTCTCACTTATAACCGGGAATTAATTTAGATTAGTTGGGTTTATCATTTGAATGGAGTTTGCTTATGGTACATGGAAGTTTCGACAAAAAGGACCACGTATCAATGTTACATTGGACACGCAGTGGAATTAGCTCCTTTCTCAGCTTATATTATCGAGATCACTTCAGCAGTGAACAGTACTGGAAAAGAGCACAGGTCACTCTTCTTTTCAAAAAGGTAAAAGACCAGATACACAGAATTACAGACCAATATTGCTGATATTTGTCTAGTGTAGGATCCTAGAGTATATTCTAAGATCAAGCTTGATGACATTCCTGGAGCAAAAAAGAGTTTCTCTCAAAGAAATAGCATGGATTAGGAATAAACCATTCGTATGAAAAACAGCTTTCGTTATTCATACACGACATCTTGCGAACAATAGGTACAGATGAACAGGTAAATACCATATTCCTAGTTTTCTGTTAGGCGCTCTACGCTGTACCACATTGCCGAACACTAACCAGGATCAGATTATGTGGAGTGTCTTCATAGATGTGTGCTTTACTCGAATAATATTTGCATGATAGTACCCAGTTTATACTGGAGAGTGAATTTTCTGTAGAAATTAAAGTAACATCGAGTGTGAGCCAAGGAAGCGGATTAGGGCCTCTAATTTCCTCCTTAACATTACAGATTGTACCTTGCCGGACCAACTGATCACAGATTTCAATCATCATTATGTTGTCACAAAACAGTTATCTAATGGTTGTAAACGTGTCTAATTTCTTCTTGCTAAGGAGTGTCATACTTCCAGTGTAATCTGTGTTACCAGTATCAGTAACAACACTGCCCAAGTTCTCCGATAATAGCCACAAACCAAAGTGTTCATCAGTTAGACTCGTAATCTTCAAGAGAAATTGAGGGACGTTAAGAACTTTGGAGAAAGCCATGATACCAGTTTCCCTTTATCACAGAATAACGATCAGATGCAGCAGTCAACGTTTCTTACGTGCTTCAAAATCCAAGATGATGACACATTTGATCATGTGATCGTCACATCACTACTGGTCACATTTTCTAAATTTGCTTGTACTTGCAGTTCAGTTGTAACTAATCTCTGGAGAGCTTATATAGTAATGCAATGTTCTGGAAATGTTACCATATGCATTTTGTAATCATATGCAGACCGATCAAAGGGAGCAATAATTTCATACATAACTATATTTAATTATTATCTGACTTGTCCATGCGAGTTAATCGAAAGTACACTCGATGACAGAATTCTGTAGACACCCTTGCCTTATAGTTATGCTCAACACACAGTTTAAGCATCACAACACACAGGGAAAAGAAGTTCTATCAACCTATTGTGCACAAGCATGAAGTCCGAAATTTATCCGAGCACTGTCAGACTGTTTAAGATGATGTGGCAGACTACTTTGCTTGTGATTTGTTTATCCCTTATGTTTATCTGTTGTGTTCAATAAACTAATGAAAAACTGCTATTTAGTATCCATTGTATTAATACAAACAAATTACAACTTATCTTGATAAACTTTAAGAAAAACGTCTTTTTTAACAAAACAAAGTATCGCGACTTGTGACGAAATAGCTGGTCAATATGTACCTTTGGCTTAGAAATGGTCTGTGTCTGCATTCAGTCCCCAGCTACACTGAAGCATCTTTGCAGGAAGGACTGTCACTAAAATATGCAAATGAGCAGTAGGGGTAGATACGCAACGAAACTCAGTTAACAAATCGTTCAGTGTCACAATTAAGTCAATACCTTTGATAGAAACTGAAGCATAAGGCATTAACAAGTGTATAGTTCTGCAAGGTTTTCATCTTTAAATCCACAGGAACAGAACCACAATAGCAACAAAATTTACGGGTAAGAAGTTGTCATAAGATTTCTGTACTCATTGTCTATCTGCCTGCTAGTCGCTCTTTCACAGAAGAGGTAAAAACCTTTTTGCATTAAATGAAGAAGCGAATCTAACGCAACCTTCCGCTTGAAGGATGATCTCTTTGCTGCTAAGGTAGCATACAACTGTAGCAGGCATCACTCCTTTGTTATCCCAGTGATAGCTAAGACGGATAATTCGCAACGTATGTAGTGAAATAAGCTATAGTTTCTTTTGTAATGAGCTTCCTGGACTGAAAAACATATATTTGCTACCCTTATGTTATGCCTTAAGTTAGAATCATTCAGAACAAAAGACAAGAAAATATCGATTGAATTTACCAGGATAATTCTGAAGGACTCCAGTAAGTAAACCGAGAGACACATGGATGTCACACATACTCTGCAGTGTTGCCATTTCTCCATTAGGCTAGCGACAGACAGAATACGTATGCTCAGCCGATGTGTTGCTTGAGCTGGCTAGCAATGGGGCAGCTGGCACTGCAAAGATGCAGCGATACCGACTGCCACCAAGCTGACAGCGAACAAAAAAATGGTTCAAATGGTTCTGAGCACTATGCGACTTAACTTCTGAGGTCATCAGTCGCCTAGAACTTAGAACTACTTAAATCTAACTAACCTAAGGACATCACACACATCCGTGCCCGAGGCAGGATTCGAACCTGCGACCGTAGCGGTCGTTCGGCTCCAGTCTGCAGCGCCTAGAACCGCACGGCCACTCCAGCCGGCGCTGACAGCGACAGAAATACCTAATACAGACTTGTGAGTTTTATTCGCATTTGTGTACTATGATTGGGGTGTAAATCTTAGTTACGAGTAATATCCAGATGCACTGTCTGCAACTCGAACTCCATAAATAAAGAGCAGTAATATCTCTAATATGTCATTAGTAAGCAGAACTGTAATTCACTTTAGAAGAAAAAAAGGGTTTTCACAATCTCACATCCTACCATCATTAACCGACTCTTAGACAGACAGACAGAATAGGAATAGGAAATAGGAAAAGAAGGAAACATACTATATGCAAACACAGTGACATACCCTTAAAAATACATTTAACACTACATAAATTAAAATATAACCGCCTTTGTCAATAAAAGCGATAAGCGCCTGATGAGTGAGCTTCTCAGTTTTTAGAGTAGACGGAGAGGAACCAAAGTAACAAGAAGAAGTAACCCTGTGTTAGCGAGGGCTGGAATTTTTATACAGTACCTCATAGTCGGAACATTTTGTTCATAGTTAATTTCACGGTTATTTTACACTAACGACGCCTCTAGGCTATAACAACGTTCATAATTATGAGAATTATCGAAGCGTAATTGTTACAATACACTGTTATATCAAATGTTACGGAATTTGCGGCCGAATCTGACTCATTGGACGACACGAAGTGTACTTTCAATTCGTCTAAAAGACTGTTGGAAAGGCTTAATAACGCTTTTAAGATATATCCTCCGCACATTAACTTGTCTCATTACATTTGTAACACAAATAATGTAGATAAAATGAACTGGACAAGATAAATTAAACTTTTCAGTATAAAACATAAATCATTGCTTCCGTAAGCATTCCTGTTTTTAAAACCCCCCAGCACAGCTAACATACTCCAAATACGGTCATTGAAGATCCCTTCAAGCCGTCTTAGACATTTCCTATGACAACTCGTGGTTGCTGTAGTGAGTGCCCATCAACCGATACCATAGTCATCGCAGTCCAGGTTCAATGCAACGTGCGATCTCACTACGTGACGCAATTATATCATTATTGGAAAGACCTGGATCAACGCCCTTTACCTTAGTACTGACGAAATAGTTTAAATAAGGCTTACCAGTCTCGCCCTGACCTACGAGGCGAGGATAAACAAGTCATCAGTTCTACAACACTGTCATCAGTGTATCAGTTGGACTGCCTTCACATAAGTTCCAAATTCGTACTTCTGAAACCACAAATAAGCACCGCATCGTGCCACCACTTAGCAACGTCCAATTTCCTCAGAAAGCACGGCTAACAAGTGGAACCCGTCAAATATCGCTCTCCGATATACTCAAAATTTCTTTAAGTGAAAGGAACGGAAAATAAAGGGGTACCTATTTATTCTTAGGTGCCAACGCTCAATAGTTACCGAGACAACGATAAAGTTTGACGACTTTATCAGTCTGCGCACGCAGCATTAAACCAGTCGAGTAGGTAGCATAGTGGCTGAGAATTTCAAATTTTCGTACCGCTTTTTCAAGTACAAATGGGTTTTCTTTCTTTTATTGTCATGGAAGTAACACTGAGAGTGAAATACTTAGTTCAGATCTTATTTAAAATATATTTTATCATCCCAAATCTTACATAACCTTATGTTATTAACAACACATGAAAATGAAAAGATATAAATTCTAGTGCTTCATTTTTGCTTTATTTTATACTTTTGTAAATCAAGAGAACCAGTGCATTCCCCAACCCATATATCACAAAAACGTTCAAAGCACAAAAGTTCAGAGCATCACGAGTAATGTGTGAAGGCTCATTGTCACAGTCACATTTTTAGTGTGAATTTCATTAGGAAAAGGAGTCTCGTTACTCTTACGATAAATTCGCAGCAAACCAAGCATATCAAAGCATTTTCTCGAAAGCAGGATCCTTCAATGGTGTAATTAAAGGTCCAGGATTGTATTTTCTTTATAGCATCGCTTCTACTCTTGTGTTTTGATTGCTGCGTGATGAAAATAAAACACTCCTGCAACGAGCGAATGTATGTCAGTGAAATTGTACGTCATAGGCTGGCAGAACGGCATACATTTGGGGGGGGGGGGATTATTTTTAATGAACACGACGATATCCCAGTTTCTTCGACTACCAGGCCATCGTTTAAGGAGGGATAACTTTGCCCGTTCCACGAGCCAGTCATGTACAGAAATGGCTCCGTTTTTACATAACGTCACAAAACTTTGTCCATAAACTGATGACAGCTGTATTTCGTAAGCTTTCTAGATTTTGTTGCTGTTGCATTTAGATTATGATGTTTGTCCGTTAATTGGTTTACGTCTTTTTACACTCGAGGACCATATTTGACACTGACACCTTGGAGACAATCAAAAACTGTTGGTAACAGATTCCCGGAAATTGGGCCGTGAACGAGTCCGCAGGCTCACAAGTAAAAACCAGCAGTCGTGTTGGAGGAGCCAACTGACAGTCGGGGTATCGACTCGCGATAAATATAAAACGGTCGATTCGTGGGTGTTCGGACATTTTACAGAGGATAGAAACAATGAACATGTAGTACCTACACAGACATTGCGACAGCGGGCAATGGCTGCAGCAGCCTCATTGCTATCGGTAAATTATGAATACAAAGCCTTAAACACCTGGTGCAGTTCTTTCAAGGAGAAACACAGAAATCGGTATCGTCATGTCACCAAATATACCAGCACCGAAGAGGGGAGTACGTTTGATGAATTATTGTGAATAGCATGATTTTTTCAACTTCAAACCTCCACTGAAGCACATGAATTCATCCCTGATTTCGTTATAAATGCAGATCAAATATAATTTGAGCTTTACATCTCCAGCAACAGAATTATCTTTTGATGTGAGAAAGTTACAGGAAAATCTTTCAACCAATTGAAACATACAAAGCTATTTTCAGTTATTAGACAAGATTTTGTAACGTTGCGTAAAAATGGATCCGTTTTTGAACATTATCGGCTCGTGGGACGAGCAAAGCTATTCCTCCTCAGACGACGGCCTGAGTGGCGATGAATTCGGAATATCGACGTGTTCACTAAAAGAAACTCCTCCGAAGTGAATGCCGTTCCTTCAGCCCTAAGATGTATACTTCCAAGTGAAGAATTACAAAAACGTCCTAGTCTCATCGCGCAGGAAACGGAAATCGGAAGTAGATGTGAAGCAATAAATAAAATACATGTCTGGATCCGTAATCTGTTATAAGATTCAGCTTTCGAGAAAATGCTTTGAGAAGCTTGGTTTGCCGTGAAATTATCGCCAGATCGCAAGGTATTTTTAGCAACGTTAACGAGACTGCTTTTCCTTATGATATTCACACTAAAAATTGTGACTGTGGCATACGTGCCACGCATGTTGCTTGTGATGCTCTGATTTTTTTGCTTTGAATGTTTTTTTGATATATGTCACCCTTTTGGAACGCAGTGTTTCTCTTAAAGTACAAAGTAAAAAATCGAAACAAAAACTGGTTCATACTTTTCATTGATTGGCGACTCCATAGAGTGCTGTGTGCACAACGACCACATACGTGAAATTAATAGGAAGGTCAGCTGACCTTCCTTCTAATTTCATATTTTCAGGTTAATTACAGTTAATTATATCATTTTATATAAGATCTGTGCAGGTAAAATCTGTTCATAATAAGACCTGAAATTCTTATTTCTTTTGTCAATAATCACGTTGTATTTCTCGATGTCACAAAAAATACTGACGTCTTCGATGTCACATACTTCCGCGACAACAAAAGAAGAAAACAACAACATTAGATTTGAACAAAGAGCGTGAAAATTTGAATCTGTGCTCTTAGCCACTGCACCACCAACTCGCTAGCTGGACGTTATGGAGAAACTGGAAGCGGTGCATGTTTCCAAGCTAGTAGTAAGAATTTGGAACACGCCCGAGTGCTATAGAGATGAAGGTCCTATAGATTTAATAACGCTCATCCTTACCTAACAAGTGAGAAGGAAGGTGGTGAGGCTTATGCAAACTATTTATTTAGTACCAAGGCGAAGGGGGTTGATGCGGGTTGGATTACAAATTGCCGGCCGTTGTGTCCGAGCGGTTCTAGGCACTTCAGTCCGGAGCCTTGCGGCTGCTACGATCGCAGGTTCGAATCCTGCTTCGGGCATGGATGTGTGTGATGTCCTTAGGTTAGTTAGGTTTAAGTAGTTCTAAGTGTAGGGGACTGATGACCTCAGATGTTAAGACCCACAGCGCTTAGAGCCATTTTTCCTGTCAGAGATGTCACAGTTCATAGAAACTGACGGAGAGTTATCGAGTAAAGCAGAAATGATTTCTGTCGTTTCCCAAGGTAGTTTTGCAGCCCCTCTGCTGTTCCTTATCTATACAAACTATTTAGGAGACAATATGAGGAGCCCTCTTAGGTTGTTTGCAGACTATGCTGTCATTTGTCCTCTAGTAAAGACATCAGAAGATCGAAACCAAATTGCAAACCGATTTAGAAAAGATAACTATATGGTGCGAAAATTGGCAATTGACTCTAAATGATGATCCACATGAGTGCAAAGGGAAATCCGTTAAACTTTGCTTACACGACAAATCAATCAAATCTAAAGGCTGCAAATTCAACTAAATATCTGGGAATTACTATTACGAACAACCTAAATTGGAAAGAACACACAGAAAACGTGAGGAAGGCAAACCAAAGACTGGATTTATTGGCAGAACACTTAGAAGATGCAATATATCTACTACAGAGACTCCCTAAATTGCGCTTGTCCGTCCTCTTTTGGACTACTGCTGCGCGGTGTTGGACCCTTACCAGATAGTATTAACGGAGAAGATCGAGAAAGTTTAAAGAAGAGCAACACCATTATAGAGAAATACAGGAGAGAATGACACGGCCATGATACAAAATTTTTGGTGGACATCATTAGAACAAAGGTGTTTCTCATTCCGGCGTGACCTTCTCACGACATTTCAATCACCACCTTTCTCTCCCGAATGCGAAAACTTTTTGTTGACGTCGACGTACATAGGGAGAAACGATCATCATAATAACATAACGGAAATCAGAGCTCGCACGGAAAGGTATAGACGTTCATTTTCTGCAGGTGCTATTCGAGAGTGGAACAACAGAGAATTATTGCGAAGGTGGTTCGATGAACCCTCTTCCAGGCACTTACGTGTGATTTGCAGCGTAGCCATGTAGATGCAGATGTAAGTAAAAAACATTGAGAATTTCACACTTGTTGATGGCTGCTTTTTCTACTTCTGTCAACTGTATTGACTTAATTGTGGTACTGATTTATTAAATGCATTTCGTTATATATCTTCTTCTACAGCTACATCTGCACATTTTCGTTATAGTCCTTCCTTTAATGTTACTTCAGCATTACTGTAGACTTGAACGTAGACACAGACCGTTTCGAAGCCGAAAATGCGTAGTATCCTGCTAATTCGCGACAATTTGGGATACTTTGTTTCATTAAAAAAGTCGTTTTCGTAACATTATCATTGTTAAGTTGTAATTCATTTTTATTAGCACAGTAGATACTAAAAAGCGTTTTTGCGTCAGTTTAGTGAACACTGCATATAAGTATAATTAATAGACGACAATATTATCTCCCACATTATACAAAACAGTCTGATAATGCTCTGATCGTTTTTCGACTTCACGCCTGTACACAATATGTTGGTAGCACTTCACACCTTGCACGTTACACTGTTTAAGAGAGAGCCAAGCAGTTTAGCTTGGCGTAACGATAAAGTAAGGGGATCTCCTGAATTCTGTCACCTACTGAAATTCCGTCTCGTCGATAAGATCAGAAATGTGTTTTTTCGACACTGACGTGTCACAGGCAGTTCAGACACGTTATAACATTTCCATATGCACTTGAGAGTGGCTACAAAGCCGAAATCATGATCGTGTAAACTAAATGAACAATTATCAAATGGCACAAAATTTCTTTCAAAAAAGTTCCGTATTTTGGCAGTGAATTGGTGAATCTAGTGTGGTATAATCGCAGTTGAAGTGGAAATGGTAAGGCTAATTATGACCCTGAGTAACTTTTAGTTGTACTTTGATCACCTAGTACGCTGAATTGTTTTCCGGGACTAGTGGATTCTAAACATGATAACAGGCTACTTCACACTCATAGAACGATGCCGTGAAAGACATATTATGTTTTGGTAAAAGGGACTAATACAACAGAGACGATTTCAGTAGCCTGTAGAGACAATTTTAGTAGCAATGCTAGGAAAGAATAGATCGCAAGATAATGCCGTTACATGCCATAATAAAGCATTCTAAATGTTCTAAATAAGGAAAAGGTCTCGATGAAACCTGAAATAATTAAAACTTGTTGTTACTTAGTGATATCATCTTATCACATAACAACAAGCAGGTTTCGGATGAAGCACAGTAGCTCACAAAGAATAATGTAAATATTAACAGGTGGTATGCTGTATTTTTCATTGACGAGATGTTAAATGTTATTAAAAATAGGAACATCGACCCATTAAAAACTGCAGAAATGGATAGAAATGTTAAAGTTTACTCATACGACAAAATGCGTGCCTGTTTACATGCTGTCATTTGCAAGAAATCATCGTTTCGATATCTTGAATCATTTATGATATGCGGTGGGTGTCATAACTAGGCGATTCGCGATGCAGGCTGTCAGAACTGGGTTCAGTGCAACCCTTCGGCGAGACGTACAAATCAATATTTCTAGAGCAGAGATATATATCGTGGAGCTCTCAACTTTAAGTACAATTTCAATATATTTGACACATTTTATACACAGCACTGTATGACCTAACCAATCCCTCATGCGTAAATTGAATTACAGCTTAATGTTATACACAGATTTCACTTCACTTCTTATACACAAGTTTCTGAACATAATACTGCGTGGTGGATTTGCGTTGACTCTCGTAGTTACGCATTGGGTACTGAATTTTCGACATATTTTGGGAGTTTTTGTCAGACGAGAAACTTCATAAGTAATGTTCATCCTCTGAGTGCAATGCTGAAAGGCGGTGTTAATAGCAACGACTGCAGTGGCAGCAGCGAAAGTGAGAGAAACATACATAATCTGTTCTAGAAGTGGTCGAACCTAGCAACCTAGCCCACGCCACAGGTGCGGCCTCTGCCCCCTCTGTAGAGGAGTAACCAATGGGTCTGGACTCCGACCGCACATGGACCCACCCTCCCTAGCAAGTAAACCGAGCTGGGGAAGGAGGGGGGATGGGAGGAGCGGCGAAACCTCAGTAGCCTGGTCCAGCTCGCGCCACCTGGGACAGCGTGAGCCCTGCTGGCCGCTCGCATCTCGAATGGACAGAGGCTCTCAAACTTATGAGTGCACGTAACAACTGCTTAAATAATACCCCCAAACGTTCCTGCTTCAGACATAAACAAAATTTTGTTGCATCAGCTGACACACTTAGCCTGTCGACAATAGCGAAGTGTGCTAGCAAAGTTTTCGCAAACGTAATTGTTATTGTTGCAAATATAGCACATCTAATAATTTAAAGAAATAAAACACTTTTCGCAGTCCTCGTAGTGTTACTTCCACAGACGTCTGAAATGGTTCAAATGGCTCTGAGCACTCTGGGACTCAACATCTGTGGTCATCAGTCCCCTAGAACTTAGAACTACTTAAACCTAACTAACCTAAGGACATCACACACATCCATGCCCGAGCCAGGATTCGAACCTGCGACTGCACAGACGTCTGACGTGACATCAAGGTGTCGGACACAGTCTGGCCCCATGTACAAGTTGCCGACTACGTCTCACACCATCACGTTGTTTGAGTGCTAAATGGTTGAAACAAAACGTCTCTGCTTCATCAGCAAATAAAAAAAGTTCCTACTTCATGTTTCAAACATTACATACAGATCTGACGCTGGTGGTGATTGTGTATAACAATAAAATACAGTAGCCAATCAGTACGACACACAAAAGTGAATCACCTTGAATTTGTTTGAATTTCCCACCATATTATCATAGCAAAAGTATCAAATATTGAATCGGGGATAGGCACGGGAGTGGAAGAATCCTTTGTCTGTGCTAGAACGATTCATGAAGGAGAAGTAGCGGGGTGGGAAATTCTTTGTCTGCTCCAGGACTGGTGGGTGGGCGAGAGGTGGCGGTGACCCTGGGAGAAGGAGGGGGTGATAATTCCTTGTCTGTGCCAGGATCTACCGACACTTCCGACTGGCCGAAGTAGAAGGGTATAAAGTGCAGACTGGCAATAGCGAGAAAAGTGTCTCTGAGAAAGAGAAACCTGTTAACATCGAATATAAACATAAACCTTTATATGAGGTTTGCCCCGAAGGTATTACGCAGCATTTTTTTCCTCAACAATTCATTATTGAACATAATGAGAATTACACATACGAAATAATGGTATTTTATCTCCACACCCTATTTTTCCTCGAAATCTCCGTCGCGTTCTAAGGCCTTCCTCTAACGAGAAACAAGGGCGGGTATGCCCTGTAGGTACCAATCTTTGTCCTGATAGCGGAGTCAGTGCTTCACTGTGTGAATCTTCTTCTCATCGTCCTCAAAATGTCTCCCACGAAAGGCATCCTCTAAGGGCCCAAACAAGTGGAAGTCCGAGGGGGCTAGGTCAGGTGTCTCAAGTGCCACAGCCGTGAATGGTCTCCCCGACCGCTGCAAATCTTGGAGCTGCGCCGAATCGCCTTCTGATGACCCCAACTTCCGTGCCCAGTGACTAATTGTACTTCTGTCGACAGCAGATGCTCCACAGACTTCGCATAAGCGTTTGCGAATATTCCCAACAGTTTCTTTCTCTGCAGTGAGAAATTCAATGACGGCACGTTGCTTGTAAAGTAAATCACCTACAGACGCCATTTTGAAACTGTCCTGAAGCTACGCTATTTGTCGGAAGTGACGGAAACTTAGCGCGCTCACTGAGGAGACTTCAAATAATACATACATAACGTTTCGCATTCCTTCCACTGTTTCCGGCTGAGAAAAAAATGCGGTGCATTACTTTCTGGACAACTCTTGTATTTGAGTTAAAAACAAGTCTTCGTTAATTCAAATATTCTACATGCAGTTGGTGTACCAGACAGCCTAATGTAGCAGAAGATATATTACGATAAATGCTAGGAAGCCTTTTCTCAAAGTATTTATCCGAAGAACATCGTTGTACAGAAGTCAAACGAAGATGATAAACAGTTCAGATCAGAAAAGAATAGAAGCTTTTGAAATATAGTGCTACAGAAGTATGCTAGAGATTAAATCGATGGATACCGTAACTAACGTAGAGGTACAGAATGTAAATGGAGATAAAATAAATTTATGGGCCAGTCAGAGTGAAAGAAGGGACAGATTGATATGACACACAGTGAGGCATCGACAAAACGTAAGTTTGGTGATGTAGGTGGGTATAGGGGGCGGGGGGGGGGGGGGGGGAGGGTAGGTAAAAATTGTAGGAGACCGAGTCTTGAATATAGTAAGCATTTTCAATTGGATGAAGTTGCAGTAGTTATGCAAAGACGGAGGACTGCATAAGATACACTATTGTGAAGAGCAGTATCAGATCATTCTTCGAAAACAAGAGCATAACGACAACACTGACGGAAGTGACTGAAACTTGGCGTGCCCACAATATAAACGTCTCAAAATTAAGATCGACAGGAAGTGCAAAATGGCTAAGCAGGTATGGCTAGAGGACAAATGTAAGGATATAGAGGCGCATATCACTAGGGGTAAGATAGATACTGCCTACAGGAAAATTAAAAATAACTTTGGAGAAAAGAGAAATACTTGCTTGAATATCAAGAGCTTTGATGGAAACCCAGTTCTAAGCAAGGAAAAGAAAGCAGAAAGGTGGAAGGAGTATACAGAGGGTCTATACAAGGGCGATGTTCTTGAGGACAATATTATGAAAATGGAAGAGAATGTAGATGAAGACGAAATAGGAGATATGATACTGCGTGAAGAGTTTGACAGAGCACTGAAAGACCTAAGTCGAAACAAGGCCCCGGGAGTAGACAACATTGCATTAGAACTACTGACAGCCTTCGGAGAGCCAGGCCTAACAAAACTCTACCATCTACTGAGCAAGATGTATGGGACAGGCAAAATACCCTCAGACTTCAAGAAGAATATAATAATTCCAATCCCAAAGAAAGCAAGTGTTGACAGATGTGAAAATTACCGAACCATCAGTTTAATAAGAAAATGGTTCAAATGGCTCTGAGCACTATGGGACTCAACTGTTGAGGTCATTAGTCCCCTAGAACTTAGAACTAGTTAAACCTAACTAACCTAAGGACATCACAAACATCCATGCCCGAGGCAGGATTCGAACCTGCGACCGTAGCGGTCTTGCGGTTCCAGACTGCAGCGCCTTTAACCGCACGGCCACTTCGGCCGGCAGTTTAATAAGCCACGGCTGCAAAACACTAACACGAATTCTTTACAGACGAATGGAAAAACTAGTAGAAGCCGACCTCGGGGAAGATCAGTTTGGATTCCGTAGAAATGTTGGAACACATGAGGCAATTCTGACCCTACGACTTATCTTAGAAAATAGATTAAGGAAACGCAAACCTACGTTTCTAGCAATTGTAGACTTAGAGAAAGCTTTTGACAATGTTGACTGGGTTACTCACTTTCAAATTCTGAAGGTGGCAGGGGTAAAATACAGGCTATTCACAATTTGTACAGAAACCAGATGGCGGTTATAAGAGTCGAAGGGAATAGAAGGGAAGCAGTGGTTGGGAAGGGAGTGAGATAGGGTTGTAGCTTATCCCCGATTTTATTCAATCTGTATATTGAGCAAGCAGTAAAGGAAACAAAAGAAAAATTCGGAGTAGGAATGAAAATCCATGGAGAAGAAATAAAAACTTTGAGGTTCGCTGATGACATTGTAATTCTGTCAGAGACAGCAAAGAACCTGGAAGAGCAGCTGAACGGAATGGACTGTGTCTTGAAAGGAGGATATAAGATGAACATCAACAAAAGCAAAACGAGGATAATGGAATGTAGTCGAATTAAATCAGGTGATGCTGCGGGAATTAGATTAGGAAATGAGACGCTTAAGGTAGTAAATGAGTTTTGCTATTTTGGGAGCAAAATAACTAATGATGGTCGAAGTAGAGAGGATATAAAAAGTAGACTGGCAATAGCAAGGAAAGCGTTTCTGAAGAAGGGAAATTTGTTAAAATCGAGTATAGATTTAAGTGTCAGGATGTCGTTTCTGAAAGTATTTGTATGGAGTGTAGCCATGTATGGAAGTGAAACGTGGACGATAAATAGTTTAGACAAGAAGAGAATAGAAGCTTTCGAAATGTGGTGCTACAGGAGAATGCTGAAAATTAAATGGGTAGATCACATAACTAATGAGGAGGTATTGAATACTCGTAGAACTGGAGAGAGGAGAAATTTGTGGCACAACTTGACTAGAAGAAGGAATCGGTTGGTAGGGCATATTCTGAGGCATCAAGGGATCACCAATTTAGTATTGGAGGGCAGCGTGAAGAGTGAAAATTGTAGTGGGAGACCAAGAGATGAATACACTAAACAGATTCAGAAGGATGTAGGTTGCAGTAGGTATCGGGAGTCGTAAAAGCTTGCACCGGATAGAGTAGCGTGGAGAGCTGCATCAAACCAGTCTATGGACTGAAGATCACAACAACAACAACGACAACACCAATAAATAAGTATCCTAACAAGTTTAGCCGAGCAGGGAGTAGGAAAATTTCACGTTTTATGGTGACGGAAAGATAGTTTTGGTTTTTGTAAATTGAGGACGTTGAAACTAAGTGACGGATACGAGAGTGGTGAATTCACGCTCGTGATCCTTCATATGCGACCTCTGACAAGCATGGTTTACTAGTAAGACGGGCGCTGCGTAAATCAACAATTGTAAGAAAAGCAACATTGACTGCATTGCATATCAGCGCTGCTCCCAGCTTACTCTTCTGGCAACTCTGGATGATCGTAATGGTGGTCCCTTCTCCTGATAGTTAAAACTATCCAAAGGAGACCAAAGAGGATAAAAGTGCCATGGCAGCTCATGTGATGTGTGAACATTCCTTTACTTCATATAATTAAATCGTTATAAAAGACGAGTATTATAAAATTCTTTTTATCTTTCAACTGTGATACCATCGCGGAGAACCCCACAGGGAATTGTGGGCTGCAAAGTACTGGGACAAAGGCTACCAAAGTAAAAATTCTCGCCATTGTGGTTAAAAAGAGATAGAAGTCCTCTGATTTAGCTGATGTCATGAGGGTTTTGGTGATTTCATTAGGAAATGTAAAACTCAGTGAGTGCAGGCTTTGGCTAGATTGCGCCCACTTAAACACAGTTCTGCATTGTTATCAGGATTAAAGACGATAAGTACGGAAAGCGTGATCGGTACAGAAAAAGAGCGCAAATGCAGTTTGTCACCCGGTAGCAGCGAAGTCCGTAGCTGTGAAAGATGTCCAGCCTTTTGTTATGGAGAGTCTGAGATGGCAGATAGTGGAACGTGACACAAGCTGTTTCTCTCGCAGACACTCAAGTCCGTTCTCACTTCTGTCTGCCGGAGTGGGGTTTTATATAGGCTCTCTAGTATTATGTTCTGGTTTGGACTTCTGAACATTTAATAATGCATCTATTAGTGGAGGCTGTTTTTTTTTTTTTTTTTTTTTTTTAGAAGCCAAGGAATATGTCTCCTTCGGTAATAAAGAGAAACAGATGGGACTGTTTAAAGACACAGGACGCCCTCATCGTTCCTAGGGAGTCAAAGCGGGGAAACTAAGCAGTATTTTTCTTTCCAGTAAGAAGTTTCAGCAAAAGACCCCAGGACGGTACATTCTCCACTTTGTCTCTTTGTCTCTTGGGCCTAGCCTGCCATCTCGGATAATGAAACTTACTCGTAATAAATGCCTTACTGTTTTCACTCTAGCCACTAAAATGGCTTTCTTCATAAAATATTATGATAGGGATCATTTTTGCGCCACACATCTTAAAAATTTTATAAAAAAATTTTATAGCATTGGGTTATAGTGTAATGTCACTTTCGTACACATAAATTTGTGCCTCTCACGTTCTAGCTGCCAGTTTCATCTGAGAAATTTGTTTTCTGTCAGAGTTCCAAATCTTTTACAGCTGTTTTGTATCATCTATCAACAGCACTGAATGAGTTCCCGTTCTGCGTCTGCAAACTGTTCAGTCCACAGACTTTAAAACTGTATTAAATGTTGCCTTCATTATGGTGTATATCGGAGTGTTTTATGTGCTAATCTATTTTATGAAATCACTAAGACTTGCAGCTTCTATTTCTACTACACACCATTGGATTCTTTCTTTCTTTGTACCCTCACTTTTCATTCTGTCCCTTAAACTTGCGCCACTCGCAAAATGAAATAACCTCACCTGTGTAATTTTTATTACAGTCGTTATTGCTCCCTTATTTGGTACCGCGTAGAACAAATAGTTTCTATGAGTCACTGTAATATCTTGTTCGGTTTCAATATCACATTCACTTCTTTGTTTTCTGTAATTCCATTTACGGTATTGTATTTTATTAATTTCTTCTCCGTATCTGTTTGGCTTGTTAACCACAAAATGTGATTACAAACTTCTAAAAACGGTTACTTGCTCTAGAATTAAATTATTTATAGATGTTTTAACGGTTTAAAGACATTTATTAGTTCAATCTTTTCTGTTTATTCTTGGTTCCCCAAGTTTTCGTATTCTGCTATGCGGTTTGGAACTTTACAAATTGTCATCTCCGCTAGACAATGGTTTCAGTTCGTCAGAAGTTAATAAGGTTCGCACTATCCGCAAAATGAAATAACCTCACCTGTGAAATTTTTATTACAGTCGTTATTGCTCCCTTATTTGGTACCGCGTAGAACAAATAGTTTCGATGAGTCACTGTAATATCTTGTTCGGTTTCAATATCATATTCACTTCTTTGTTTTCTGTAATTCCATTTACGGTATTGTATTTCATTAATTTCTTCTCCGTATCTGTTTGGCTTGTTAACCACAAAATGTGATTACAAACTTCTAAAAACGGTTACTTGCTCTAGAATTAAATTATTTATAAATGTTTTAACGGTTTAAAGACATTTATTAGTTCAATCTTTTCTGTTTATTCTTGGTTCCCCAAGTTTTCGTATTCTGCTATGCGGTTTGGAACTTTACAAATTGTCATCTCCGTTAGACAATAGTTTCAGGTCGTCAGAAGTTAATAAGGTTCGCACTGTTGTATTTCTGTCACTATTTACACCACGTGGATTCATGATGATATTCTGTCGGAAAAAAAGTCACAGCACCAAAACATTGTTGATTTAGAGTAATTAAATTTTGGGATTACATTCGTCTAGGTAACACGTTTTACTGATTTGAGTTATAAGATCACAGATTGATGTAAGTATGAGATAAGCCATTGCAAATATGAGATGGTGGTTATTAATAACCAGTGTAATCGACAGAATGTTAATGCAAGCATACAAACGTCCATGCATTGTGATGTACAGGAGCCGGATGTAAGTGTGTGGGATGGAGTGCCATACTTGTTGCACCGAGGACGTTCAATACAGGGGCGGTTAACGCTGGCTGTGCATGACGCTGGAGTTGTCGTTCGATGATGTCCTATACGTGCCCGATTGGAGACATATCTGGTGGTCGAACAGGCCAAGGCAACATCTCGACATCTAAAGAGCATGTGGGGTTGCAACTGAGGTAAGTGGGCGAGCGTTATCCTCTTGGAAAACGCCCCCTGGAATGTTGTTCGTGAATGGCGGCACAACAGGTCGAATCACTAGACTGAGGTACTATTTTGCAGTCAGGGTGCGTGGGATAGCCACAAGAGTGCTCCTGGTGTCACACGAAATCGGACCCTGGCGCAACTCCAGGTGTAGACCCAGTGTGTCTAGCACGCAGACTGGTTGGCTGTAGGCCCTCAGCTGGCCTCCTCTTTCTCCTAACCGACACATGACCGTCACTAGCAATGCATCAGAAAACACAACAGACCTCCACCCCGCCCTCCAGTGAGCCCTCGCTTGACACCACTGAAGTCGCAAATGGTGGTCGTTTGGAGGCAGTGGAATGCACAACTTCGTTCAAACGCAGTGAGATGTCTGCCGCCTTAAAGGCATTCTGGACGAACATCAGTTCAACACGACCAGTCTCAAAGGTAACTAACGCCACAGCGTGAATTGAAAGCAAAACTGATTTTCACTCTCAGAATGGCGCTACTAGCGCCACTGTTATGCGACTGGAGCGAAATTTGAATAGACATCACCTTTCAGATGTAGAAACACACACACTTTCGTTTATGTCGCATTAATCCTTGGTGTTGCGATATTTGTTCCGTCAGCGTATGTAATCGAGGACTTACGATGTGGACTTTCTCCTGTACTTTTCTCAGCTCATGTGCATGAAATCATACGGAATGAAAGCAGAGCAACGTCGAAACTAAAAATCCCGGCAGATTCAAAAGAATCACCTGGTACACAAATAAGCACTTAAAAAGCTGTAACACTAAAATTTCATCAAATAAAACGAAAACCATGGTAATCTCAGGTAGAATATAGTGAAATATTTATAAATGATTCACACATTTAGAGTTTGGAATGTCAGCTTCCTCCAATAGCATGGATTTAGACAAAAACGTACAAAATTATCATAGCATGAAAAAATACACCAAAGAAAAAGTATGAAGACTGAGCTAGGCATCTGATTACAAAGAACTATTATGACGTCTAGCCTATAATAGTACAAATCAGTGAAACACAGAACTAACAAAATTACTGAGCGTCAGAAATGAGGTTTGTAAGAGCTACATTGCGTAAAAACAATAGATCAACTGAGACATGTTGACACCACCTGGAGCGCAAAGGAAGATTTGAAAGAGTACTTGCACAAATTGTTTCAACATATACTGAGCGTACCCACAAAGAGTCCACCGTCGCAAGGACTTGGTATGAGCCAGCAAATAATGACGAGAGCAGTTCTTCCCTTGTTTTCACAGTGGGCCTTCATCCGGCCGTTGATTTGTATATATAAGAAGAAGAAGAAGAAGAAGAAGAAGATGAAAAAGTAGAAGAATGATTCGTTTCTTTCTATTACTGGAATCATACCCTTGTATGAGTCACTAATTAATTGTTACAGCTCCCTATGTTTACATAGTTTCACATTTTCAGAAACGAGATTTATGAAGGTTGTAGCTGCTGCAAAGTAGGAAAGAGAATGTCAAACATTTTTTTTGCTTCTAACTGTTGTTGTGGTCGTATCTACGTAGCAAAGCATCTACTAGCTTCCTTTACCTGGAGAAGCACAGTAACTGCGCCCGCCACGACGCACAAACAATTTTTTATTTGCAGGTTTTGTGGTCTCATGCATCACCTGGATGTTCTTTGTGTTGCAGTGCCGACGGGAACTACGAGGTGCGCTACAAGTCCAACGTGCTCATCTACCCCAACGGCGAGGTGCTCTGGGTCCCGCCTGCCATCTACCAGGTAATTCTTACCCTGACAGAGCTCCCCGTCTGGCGAGTGGGTCTGCTTATAAAACAACGACAAGCTTAACCAACACAGAGGAGTCTTAAAACTTAATTTGTAGCCAAGGGAACTGTTCTCGGAGAAAGAAGTTCGGTTATTTTCACTCCATAGAAGGGGCAGAGTAAGGGGAGCTCTGCCCCTGAGGCCAACAAGAGCAGACGCTTTGTTTCCCACTCGCTTTTCTTTATTCTTGACATTCAACCTTCTCCTTTATTATAGGAGTTATACTAAAATATTCTATGGCCAATTCAGTGCGTTGTCTCTGATGTTTATAAACATATTTGGAAATTTGTTTTGTAATGTATAGGGGGCGGCATACTGCAGAATGACTGTGCACCTGCTGTTTCCTCCAACCATCAGTATCAGAAGTTAACGCCCATTTGCGTCAACATTTTTTAAGGTTCCTTAAAGTCTAGCTTAACGTGCACTATGGACAAAGTGACCTCTAATTCATATGGTACTATACCACATATGCATAATCTTTCCGTATTTTCGGCCCACAGTCATGTAGTGATGTTTAAATGATATTTCCTCAATTTGACTGTACAGATTTCTTTATTTTATATTAGTATGATGATGGCTTCACTTAAAGAAGTCCAATTTTATCCAGCACTGTTCTACTTGATAATAGCTTAAGACCTAAATCATGATAGTAAAATGAAACAAACAAATTTTGTACAGCGAAATGGCGGGAATATCATTCAATAATATACATAGATATTTATTTGAGGTCACCAAAAACTTTAACAATAATCAATGTTTGGAAAAGCGATTGCATAAGGCTGATGTTTAGTGGTAACGTGAGCATACCGCGTCGCTTAGGCGCCTTGCTCAGTTGCTTTTGGAAACGTGTTTCTTCTGTCGTTGTCAATATCATTCATACATACTATAAAAGTGGACGTATCTATGTTTTTATGTCTGTTCCATATCACGTAAACCAGTTGTTCGATTGTAACAGAACTTGCTACACAAAACGCTTACTGTCTGGAAAGAACCACTGTGATGGTAAGAATCACACATCTCTCACATTGGTAGGGGTGACAAGGAGACTAACTCACGACACGCAAATAACCAGACTACATTCATCCAGTTTTTGGGGATGACAGTATTAGTGACTTCCAACCATCTTCACACATAATTTCAAACTTTTACGAGACTTTTTATCGCTGACACCCGCCACAAAATGATGAAAGAGAAAAACATTATCGCTTAATACCTTTTTGCTGTTCATGCAGCAAAACTGCTGCATCAGACATGACCGTTTAATTTATTACCTCTTTATTGCTATTTGCAACACATTTTGCAGACCGCGTTAACATATACCACTGAATGTACCTGCAAAAAAAGTATTATTGTACGACGTATAGTTCAGTAGATGTAGCGTCATGAACACTGACATGCGTGTAAAACTGCCTTATCAGGCATGACAATTTAATTTATTACTTCTTTACTACTACCTCTATTCACAATACATTTCACAGACAGCATCAACATATACCAATGGATGTGTCTGCAAAATTATATTATTTTATGACACACAGTTCAGGAAATATGACGTCTTATTGAGCTGTGTGAGAACTAAACTGCAGGGAAGAATTCGCTAGAGGAACTGGTGAAATACGTCAACAAATATATGTGAAATGTGTTACATATCTGTGAAATAAGCATACGCGGACAAAGCGATGGAGAAAAAGCTCCTCATCTAAATCGCTGGGTGTATTTCAACTAAAGTTGATACACTCTGAAAAGAAATACCGTCAGGATAAGAACCAGCGATCTCTTATTGGGGTGAGACAATGGAGGAGGAGGCGATGGACAAACAGGGAAGGGGAAGCAGCACCGTCACAGATAGAGAGGAGGACGAGATAGCCACATAGAAGTGGAGGGGGAAATGGACAGAGAATAGAAAGAGGAGGGATAGAAGGGGGAGGAAGAGATGGACAGAGGGAGGGGAAGGAGGAAATGGACAGAGAAATGGAGGAGGACAGACAAAGACAGAAGGAGCAGGAAATGGACAGAGAGTGGGGGGAGAAGGAGGTGGAGAGAGAGGGGGGGGGGAGGAAATGGACTCAGTAGATGGGACATGGACAGAGTGGGAAGGAGCAGATGAACAGAGAGAGGGGAAAGACCAGATGGACAGAGAGAACAGAGAGAGAGGGAAAAGAGGAACTGGACAGAGAGAAAGAGATGTAAAGCAGGTATACAGAGAGAGGGAGAGGAGGAGATGGACAAAGAGGGAGGGAGAAAGAGGTGACCAGGGGGAGGGGGAAGGAGAAGACGAACTAATACACACATCAAAAAAAGTTTTGCATTACCTCGATTCCGAGCGTTCCGGAACCTGTGCGGAAAATTGGAATATAGATCAGCATACACATCATTTCTGCCCTTTTTTATTGCTCATGAAAACCACTCATTGCATGTTGTACCTCCACACAACGAGACAGGTGGTGGTCCAGATTGCTATACACACAGGTAACTCAAATACTCAGTAGCACTCCTCTTGTATTGTACTCGTCATCATTATCATTAAGGCACTGTTGGTCCAGATTGCCCCACTCCTCAACAGCGATTCGGCGTAGATCCCTCAGAGCGGTTGGTGGGTCACGTGGTCCATAAACAGCCCTTTTAATCTATCCTAGGCATGTTCGATAGGTTGAGGTCTGGAGAATATGCTGACCACTCTAGTCGAGCGATGTTGCTATCCTGAAGGAAGTCATTCACAAGATGAGCACGATGGGGGCGCGAATTATCGTCCATGTAGATGAATGCCTCGGCAATATTCTGCCGATATGGTTGCATTATCGGTCGGAGGATGGCATTCATGTATCGCACAGCCGTCACGGCGCCTTCAATGACCACCAGCGGCGTACGTCGGTCCCACGTAATGCCACCCCAAAACAACATGGAACCTCCACCTTGCTGCACTCGCTGTACAGTGTGTTTAAGACGTTCAGTCTGTCTTGGTTGCCTCCAAACACGTCTCCGACGATTGTCTGGTTGAAGGCATATACGACACTCATCGGTGAAGAGAACATGATGCCATTCCTGAGCGGTCCATTCGGCATGTTGTTGGGCTCATCTGTACCGCAGTGCATGGTGTCGTGGTTGCAAAGATGGACATCGCCATAGACGTCGGAAGTGAAGATGCGCATCATGCAGCCTACTTAGCACAATTTGGGTCGTAACACGACGTTCTGTGGCTGCATAAAAAGCATTATTCAACATGGTGCAGTTGCTGTCAGGATTCCTCCGAGCCATAATCCGTAGGTAGCGGTCATCCACTGCAGTACTAGCCCTTGGGCAGTTTGAGCGAGGAATGTCATCTACAGT